>NC_054492.1:5148282-5456691 GCF_017639515.1 Carcharodon carcharias | reverse complement strand
GGGGCATTGTTGAAGCCCTGCTAATAGGTCATGGAACTATATTCTTGGATCCAGAAATGCCACACCAGAGATAAATTCACAAAGAAAGGGGAGGAAATTTGCCCCCAAAAATTCAAAACCTGAAATTTATTTTTGCATTGGTTCTGCATCCTGGTAAATCAATTAAGGTGGATCTCCATTAATCTGGTCCCCTGAATTATTTGTTGGGTCTTTTGGAAAACCCCTGGGCTATCGACCCTCACCTAGTTAACCCTTTAGCCTTTTAGCTGCTTCCATCTTACTGAGCTGTATCAGAAATATGGTTTCAGGTCTCCCTTCAGAACAAATAGCATATTATGTGTGTTGGTGTGTGTGTGCGTGTATTGGGTATTGGGGTGCATGTTCATGTATGTTGATGCATGTGTGTGTTGGTGTGTGCGGGAACCTGTTGGGGTGTTCGTGTGTGTGTGTGTGTGTGTGTGTGTGTGTGTGTTAGGCTGTTGGGGGTGGGTGTGTATGTATGTTGGAGTGGGTGCATGCGTGTTTATGTCTTGGGGTATATGTGTGTTGTGGTGTGTGTGTCGGGGTGTATATGTGTTGGTGTGTGTGCGTTGGTGTGTGTTGCTGTGTTAGGATGTATACGTTGGGCTGTGTGTGGGTTTTGGAGTGTGGCTGTGTACTGGGGTGTGCATGTGCATTGGGGTGTACGTGTGTGTGTGTGTGTGTGTGTGTGTGTGTATGTATGTGTATATTGGAGCATGTGTGTGTGTCTGTGTGTCTGTCTTTGTTGGAGTGTGTGTATGTGTGTGTTGGGGTGTGTGTTGGTGTGTTTGGGTATTGGTGTGTTTAGGTATTGGGGGGCCCCTGGGTGTTGGGGGGTACCTGGCTGTTGGTGGAGGGCAACTGTATGTTGAGGGGAGCGACTAGGTGTTGGGGGCCGCCTGTGGGCCAGGTAGGGGGGGTGCCTGCGTGTTGGGGTGGTTGTGTGTGTTAGTGTGTGTATGTGTGTGTTGAGTGTGCATGTGTGTTTGGGGTGTGCGTGTGTATGCTGGGAGGTGAGCATGTGCTGAAAGGTGTGAGTGTGTTGGGAGGGGTGTGTGTGTGTGTGTGCTCGGATGGGTGCGTGTGTGTTGGGGTGTGTGTGTTTGTTGCGTTGTGTGTGCGTGTCTTGGAGTGTATGTGTTGGGGTACATGTGTATGTATGTTGGGGTGTGTGTGTGTGCATGTGTGCATGTTGAGGGGTGTATGTGTTGGGGGATGTATGTGTGTATGTTATGGTGTGTGTGTGTTTGGGTATAAGTGTGTGTAGGGGTGTGTATGTGTGTGTTGGGAGGGATGTGTGTGTATGTGTTGGGAGGTGTGTGTTGGGAGGTGCTTGTATGTGTGTGTGTGTTGGGAGGGGTGTGTGCACTGGTGTATGTGTATATGTGTTGGGGTGTGCATGTGTGTGCTGGCTGGGGAAATACATCAGGAGAATTTTAACTTTGCTCTGGCTGAACCAGAATTTTGTCAGAACTTTGCCCCCCTCTCCTTACACCATAGAATGTCCCACTAGAGCATTTCATTGGGTGATCTGGCAAGTTAGTGGCAAGTAAGGGGACTCCCTAAGCTTGATCAGGTTAGGAATCTCAAAATCCTTTACCGATATGTTACACAAGTGTAAAAATCATTTGTGTGTGTTTGTGTCTTTGTATGCGTGCATTGGTGCATGTATTCGGGTGTGTGCTGGGGTATGTGTGTTGGCTGGATGGGTGTTGGGGCATGCGTATTTCTATTTGTTGGAGTGTGTGTCTGTATGTCTGTCTCTGTTGGAGTATGTATGTGTGTATTGGTGTGTTTGGGTGCACCTGTGTTGGGGTGCGACTGTGTGTTGGTGGGTGTGTGTTGTGGTGTGTGTGTGCATGTTGAGGTGGGTGTGCATGTATGTTGGGGTGGGCGTGTGTGTGCTGGGAGGGGTGTATGTGTTGGCAGGTGTGTGTTGGGCAGGTGTGTGCATGTGTGTTGAGGGTATGTGTGCATGTGTGGGTGTTGACGTGTGCCTGTGCACTGGGATGTGCATGTGCATTGGAGTGTACGTGTGTGTTTGTGTTGGGGGTGTGTGTCAGTATCTGTTGAAGGGTTTGTGTGTGAGTGTGTGTGTGTGTGTGTGTGTGTGTGTGTGTGTTGGTGTGTGTGGGTACTGGTGTGTTTGGATGTTGGGGGGTACCTGGGTGTTGAGGGGCAACTGTATGTTGTGGGGGGAAATGACTGTGTGTTGGGGAGCGTCTGTGTGTTGGGGAGCGCCTGTGTGTTGGGGAGCACCCGTGTGTTGGGGAGCACCCGTGTGTATTAAGGTGAGTGTGCATGGGTGACGGGGTGTGCATGGGTGTTGGGGTATGCATGTGTGTTTGGAGCGTGTGTGCGCGGTTGGAGTGTGCGTGTGCTGGCAGGTGTGAGTGTGTTGGGAGGGGTGTATTTGTGTGTGTTGGGGTGTGGGGGGGAGGGGTGTGTGTTGGGGTGTACGTGTGTACTGGGGTGTGCTTGTATGCAGGGATGTGTGTATGTGTTGGGACGTCCGTGTGTATGTGTTGGCATATTGAGGTGGTGTGTTGGTGTGTTTGAGTGATGGGAGTCCTGGCTGTTGGGGGCTGACAAGTGTATTGGGGGGGGTGCATGTATGCTGGGGGGCGCCTGCATGCCGAGGTGCCCATGTGCGTTGGGGGTGTGTGTGTTTGTGTGTGTATGTGTATGATGTACTTGTGTTTGTGGCGTGCGTGTGTGTGTTTGGATGCGCCTGGCTGCTGGGGGTCATCCGGGTGTTGGGGGGCCGACTGTGTGTTGGAGGGCACCTGCATATTGGGATGCCCATGTGCGTTTGAGAGGTGTATGTGTGTACATGCGCATTTGCATGTGTGCATGTGAATGTGTGTGTGTGTGTGTGTGCATGTGTATGTGTGTGTGTGTGAGAGAGAGAGAACATGTGTTCGGGAGGTGCATGTGAATGTGTGTTTGGGGTGTGTGTTGGGGTGTGTGTGTCTTTGGTATGTGTGTGTTTGTGTTGGTGTGTGTTTGTGTTGAGGTGAGTGTGCGTTGAGGTGAGTGGGTGTGTTGGGGTGTGTGTGTGTGTTGGTGTGTAAGTGTGTTGATATGTTGGGGTTTGTGTTGCGCTATGCATTGGGGTGTGTGTGTGTGTGGATGCTGGGGTGTGCGTATGCATTGGAGTGTGCTTGTGTGTGCTGGAGGTGTATGTGTGCTGGCAAGGTGTGTGTGTGTTGGGAGGGATAGGTATGTGTCCGTTAGGGTGTGTGTGTGTGTGTGTTGGGGTGTGGGGTTGGCATTGTGTGTGCTATGGGCATGTATGTTGGGGTGTGTTTATGCGCATGTGTGTGTTGGGGTGTGTTTGTGTGTGTATCTGTCTCTGTTAGAGTGTGTGTATGTGTATGCTGGGGATGTGTGTTAGGATGTTGGGGTGAGTGTGTTGGGGGTTGCCTGGGCATTGAGTCAGGGGTTCCTATGTTTTGGGGATATAACTGTATGTTGGATTGACGCCTCTGTGTTGGAGTATGACTGCATGTTGGGGCACAACTGCCTGTTGGGGTGCGACTGTGTTTCAATTACGTGTTGGGGTGGGGTGTGTTTTGTGTGTGTGTGTATGTGTGTGTTGAAGTGAGCATGCACGTGTGTTGGGGTGTGCATGTACGTTGGGGTATGTGTGTATGTGGGGTGTGCATGCTGGGAGGTGTGTGTGTGCTGCAATGGGTTTTTGTGTGTTGGTGTGTGTACTGGTATATGCATGTGTGTGGGGTGTGCGTGTGTGTTGGTGTGAATGCTGGCATGTTGGCTTATGAGTTAGGTGTGTTGTTGTATGTGTTGCACGGTGTGTTGGGCTCTGTGTGGGTGTGTGTTGGGGTGCGCATGTGTATATGGGTGTTGGGATGTGCGTGTGTACTGCGGTGTGCATGTGTGTTCATGCGTGTGTGTGTCGGGGTGTGAGTGTTGATGTGTTTGTGTGTTGAGGGGCGCTTTGGGTTGGGGGGTTGCGACTGTGTGTTGGGGCTGCACCTGCATGTTGGGGTACAACTGCGAGTTGGGGAGCGGCTACATGTTGAGGTTGTGTGTGTGTGTGTGCACGTTTGTGTGTGTGTTTGGGGTGTACGTGTGTGTTGGTTTGTATGCTGGTATGTTGGGTTATGTGTTAGATGTGTTACTGTGTGTTGCGCTGTGTGTTGGGCTCTGTGTTTGTGTGTATGTTGGGGTGTGTGTGTGTGTGTGTTGGTGTGTTGAGCTATGTGATGAAGTGTGCGTGCGTGTGTGGATATTGGGGTGTGCATATGCACTGGGGTGTGCATGTGTATTTGTGAGGGCATGTGCATGTGTTGGGGTGTGTTTGTGTGTGTGTGTCTGTATCTGTTGGAGTGTGTGTAGGTGTGTGTTTGGTATGTTGGGGTGTGTATATTGGTGGGTGCCTGGGTATTGAGTTGGGTGGACGCCTCTCTGTTGGGGTGTGACTGCGTGTTGGGGTGTGACTGCATGTTGGGGTATGACTGCGTGTTGGGGTACGACTGCGTGTTGGGGTACAACTGCATGTTGGGGTATGACTACATGTTGAGGGTGTGTGTATGTGTGTGCCTGTGTTTCGGATGTGCATGTGTGTTGGTGTGTATGCTGGCTTATGTGTTAAGTGTGTTGCTGTGTGTGTTGCGCTGTGTGTTGTGCTCTGTGTTTGTGTGTGTGTTGGGGTGTGCATATGTGTGTTGGGGTGTGCGTGTATGTTGCAGTGTGTGTGTTGGGATGGGTGCGTGTGTGTTGATGTGTGTGTTGGTATGTTGGGGTTTGTGTTGGTGTGTTGGGCTATGCATTTGAGTGTGCATGTGTGTGGATGTTGGGGTGTGCGTATGCACTGGGGTGTGCGTGTGTGTTGCATGCATGTGTGTGTGTGCAGGTGCATGTGTTGGGGTGTGCATGTGTGATGGGAGGTGTATGTGTGTACTGGCAGGTGTGTATGTTGGGAGGGGTGTGTACGTGTGTGCAGGTGTGCGTTTGATATGTTGGGGTGTGTGTTAGGGGGGGTGCCTGGGGATTGAGTCGGGGGTACTGTGTTTTGGGGGCATGACTGTGTGTTGGATGGACATCTCTGTGTTGGAGTGCGACTGCGTGTTGGGGTGCGACTGCATATTGAGGTTCAACTACGTGTTGGGAGTGTGTGTGTGTGTGTGTGTGTGTGTGTGTGTGTGTGTGCGCGCGCGCACGCCTGTGTGTGTGTGTTTGTGGTGTGCGTGTGAATGTGTGTTTGGAGGGGGTGTGTTGGTGTGCATGTTGAGGTGAGCATGCACGTGTTGGGGTGCGCATGTATGTTGGGGTATGTGTGTGTGGGATGTGTGTGTGGGGTGTGTGTGCTGGGAGGTATATATGTGCTGCAACAGGTGTTTGTGTGTTGGTGTGTGTACTGGTATATGCATGTGTGTGGGGTGTGTGTGTGTTGGTGTGTATGCTGATATGTTGGGTTATGTGTTATGTGTGTTGTGTGTATTGCACTGTGTGCTGGGCTCTGTGTGTGTGTGTGTTGGGGTGTGCTGGTGTGAGAGATTTGGTGTGTTTGGGTGTTGGGGCTGCCTGGATGTTAGGTGGGGAGGTACCTGCATGTTGGGGGGTGTCTGCATGTTGGTGGGTGCCTGCATGTTGAGGTGTGCCTACATGTTGGGGTGCCTGTATGTGTTGGGTGCCCATGCGTGTGTTGGGGTGTACGTGTGTTGGGGTTTGTGTGTTGGGTGTGTTATGTGTGGGTGTGTGTGTGTGTGTTGGGGTGTGCATGTGTTGGAGTGTGTGTGCATTGGGAGGTTGTGTGCCTGTCTCTGTTGGTGTGTGTGCATGTGTATGTTGGGGTGTGTCACTGTGTTTGGATGTTGTGGGGCACCAGGGTGTTGGGGGCGCCTGCATGTTGTGGTGTGACTGCGTGTCTGGGTGCCCGTGTGTGATGGAGTGTCTGTGTGTGTTGGATTACGTGTGTGTGTTGGAATACGTGTGTGTGTTGGGGTGTGCATGTGTTTGTGATGTGCATGTGTATGCTGGGAGGTGTGTGTGCTGGGAGGTGTGTGGCCATTGGGAGGTGTGTGTGCGCTGGCAGGTATATGTGTGTTGGGAGGTGTGTGTGTATTGGTGTGTATGTTGGGCTGTGCGTGTTTGTTGCGGTGCCCATGTGTGTTGGGATGCCAGTGCTGGGAAGTGTGTGTCTGTTGGAGGTTTGTGTGTGTGTTGGGGGGGTGTGTGGCCGTTGGGAAGTGTGGGGGCGTGTTTGGGGGGGGAGGGGGGGGGGATGTGTGTGTGTGTGTGTGTGTGTGTGTGTGTGTGTGTGTTTTGCAGGGTGTTGGTGTGTGCATTGGTGTGAAGGGGTGCGTTGAGGGGTGTGTGTGTATACATCAGGAAAGCTTTGACTTTGCCCTCTGGCTGAGCCAGAATTTTGTCAGAACTTTGCCCCCCTTTCCTTGCACCATAGAATATCCCACCAGAGAATTTCATTAGGTGATCTTGCAAGTTGGCTGGCCAATGTGAAACACGCGCTGAGCGCTCAGCACTCCCGGGGGGGGGGGGGGGGGGGGGGGGGGGGGGGGGGGGGAGCCTGAGCATGGAAGTAGGCGCCCATGGATGAGGTTTCGCTAAAAATTCAAAGGCCGCTTAGCCTTTTCGCCCACCTGCCAATCGAACGGTTGGATGGGCAGCAAAAAATTCCAGTCAATTGGGTTCTTAAGGGGCTTAATAAGCCACTTAATTAATGGTGGGAGCGGATCCGACTTCAGCGCAGGCCTGCTGACTGAAATATCACGTGATGCTCACCCAACATCATCGCCCGTCATTTTACACTCATTCAGGTTGGTGCACACCCACCCGACAAGCGCAAAATTCTGGCCCAGGTTATATTCAGCAAGGCTCGTGTTTTTAGGATGCTTCCACCATCTAATGCCTTTCACAATGGTCCTTTCCACTTTTCTTTGCAGAGTTGAAGTAAAAGAAAACATTCAGCGTGTGTCTTATGGGCAGCGTTGTGCCAAGAGTTAGTCTGGTCTAGGAGGTATTACCAGCACTAGGTGCATTAGAAGATTGGGAATTCAAGCCCCAATCCAGAGACTTGAGTACATCATCCAGGCTGCAGTGCTGAGGGAGTGCTACGTTGTCAGAGTTGCCTTCCTTTGCACGAGATATGAGGCCAAGACATCGTATCTACCAGTACCACTGGGTCAGGAGGATGTAAAAGATGTATGGCATTATTCAGAGAGGAGCAGGGAGCTTTCCTGGTGACCAGGGCACTATTTCTCTCTCAACCAACATACATTAATGCAACTGCACCTCCTCAAGGGCAATTAGGAATGGGCAATAAATGCTGGCCTAGACCCTGTGAAAGGATAAAAAAATTATCCAGTTGTTTATTTGTGGGATTGTGTACACCAGTTAATAACCATAATTGCCTGTATCACGACAGAGATTGCACTTCAATGTGAGAAGCTCTGAGTGACATTCTGAGGTTCCTATAGAGCACAATTTTATATAGGGCACAATTTTATATAGGGCACAATTTTATGCCTCGTGGGTTGGCACGTGCCCGACCTAATCGGGCACGAGATGATGTTGGGCGAGCGTCCCGATGTCACCCCGCACATGAGCAATCTTCAGCTGGCTGGGCGCGCGGGAGTCAGAGCCGTTCCCGCCATCAATTAAAAGGCCACTTTAGAACATTAAAAAATTTTGTGCTTGTCGCATGGGCAAAACGGGCAGGTGGGGCAGCCCACTTTTTGCAAAACCTTACCAGGGGCAGGGTAAAAAGGGTCAGCAACATTGCCAGTGTGAATAATGAAGAGTTTAGGAGACAGTTTGCTGCTGGTTGCTTATTGGTAATTGACAGCTTCATCTTTGTTCTGAGCTTCAGTCTTAGCATTTCCAGACTTCATTTCAGGATTTATTGGTGTCTCCAAGGCCCCCTGGAGAATTTTGACTGTGTGAACTCTTCCAGGTATCAGACAGCCTTCTGTTACCCTGATAATGGGGATTGTGGTCTCTGCTGGTGGCACTTTCTCTGAGGAGGAAGAGAGGGGTAGAAGGGAAAGTAGGCCAGGTGTCCCAATGCAGATTCCAGGGAAGGGACCTGTGGGAGGAGAGGCACAGGCACAGGGGGCGCAGGGCCAGCTGGTAGTCCAAGGCATTAGGGGCCGCAGAAGACACCACTATCCTGCTGCCAGGGTTTACAGGCAGCGATGCAGCTACCTCAATATGTCTGAGGTGCAATGCTGAAGGAGGCTCCACTTCTCCAGGGAGACGGTGACCTCCATTTGTCATATTAATAGGTCTGAGATCATCTCCAACTGTGTGGGTGAACACCCCATGCCAGTGGCTCTGAATTTCACAGTGGCTCTCAATTTCTATGCCTCCAGCTCTTCCCAGGGTTCAGTCAGGGATCTGTGTGGAGTCTCCCAATCAGCTGTCCACAGCTGCTTCAAGCTGGTGACAGAAGCTCTGTTCAGGTGGGTACTGACATTTATTCATTTCCATACGGACGAGGCCAGCCAGGCTGAGCAAGCCAGAGGCTTTGCAGTGATTGTTGGGTTCTCCATGTCCAGCGTACAATCAACTACACACATGTGGCCATCAAGGGGCCAGTGGGTCAGCCAGGTGTCTTTATCAATAGGAAGTGATTCAACTCCATGAATGTGTAGATAGTGTGTGACCACAGGATGCAGATTCTGCAAGTCTGCGCAAGGTACCCTGGCAGCTCATATGACGCTTATATCCTGAGACACTCCCAAGTGCCAAGGCTGTTCAGTGTTCCAGCCCGACTGGATGGATGGCTGCTGGGTGACAAGGGTTATCTGTTGAAGAGGTGGCTTATGATGCCTCTCCACCACCCAAGAACAGAGGCAGAGCAGCGTTATAATAGGAATCATGCCTCCACAAGGGTGGTGACAGAGAGAACCATAGGACTTCTCAAGATGTGCTTCCAATGCCTGGACCATTCAGGGGGAGCACTACAATAACCCCCAGAGTGGGTATCACTGATAGTGGTTGCAGGCTGCGCTCTCCACAATCTGGCACTGGCAAGGGGGGACCCACTGTTGTAAGAGGATCTTGAGGTAGCTCCACAGGCCGCAGAGGATGAATCCAGTAGTGAGTCAGAAGGTGAACATGCTGTGGAGAACGCTGAGGGCTTGGAGGCAGACCTCAGTATCCCTCGGGGAGGCAGGGACACCTTGATCCAACACCTTCAGCCAAGCTACCAAAGATCTGCTCCCACCTCATGCCAGGACTGCTGCTTCCACCCCGGATGTCAGAAATGACCCTTCTATTTGAACCCAAAGTCCACACAGCGGCTGTGCAGTAAGGTTTAGAGCCACTCACGTCAGCATTACTTACTGTCGTACCCTGCATCAAAACAAGTGAAGCATACTCAGGCCATCAAAGCGCAAGTTAAATTTATGTAATTTTCACTCAAAACAAATGAACATTACCATATCTGACGTTAATACCAGTAAACATATGAACAGAACACAGCAGAACGGAAGGTCATCTGTGAACAGTCCCTTTTGTGCTCATGGTGCCTTTAAACTTATTTTTACAAGTATTGTGTCTTGGTGCCCATCCTCACTGGTACCGATACATTGGAGACAGCCTGCTCACTCTGCTGTCTTGTTGGCCTTGATGACCTTGGCGGTCATTCTCTGGCCAGTGGAGCCTGTGCTGGCCCCGCCTGGGAGGGAATGGCCAGTGCCATGGCTGGCATCTCCCCAGTCACCACAGCCTCATCAGAAGCCACAGATGCTGGCGGAGGAGCTGCTGCCATCATCCAGGGCGCCCTGAGAGGAGCCCGCAGAGTCGACAAGCAGCTCGTGCACCAACGTGAGGTCACTCTGGACCTCCCTGCTCGCCACTGATGAACGGGCACCCAGCTGGGATACTGGGTGCCTCATCCATCTCCCAAACTGGGACTGACCAGCTGAGGTAATTGACTGTGTGAGGGCTTGCAGGTCGGAGCGCAATCGCAGGAACCTCTGATTTTGCCTCTCCATGAGATTCACCACTGTCTCAATGGAGGAGGCAGTGCACTCAAACATGAGGGTCAAAGCAGTGCTTATGCTGCACAACTGAGACCATGGCACACATACCCTCATGGATCTCCGCCAGATCCTCCCGCACAGCCCGCTGAACATCCAGCACCTGCCACCTAATGCAGGTCTCCAGAGGCTTATCATCTGCCTTCAACTCAGCATTGTCCCGGTCTCCAGCAGTCCTCCGACTGCCGGCACCCTGGGCACTTTCTGCCTCTGCCTGCTCCTCAAGCAAGTGTGAAGTGCCCTCACCTCCGTGCACCGATATTCTAGGCGCCAATCTAACACCCACTGAGGTGCTGGTATCTGCCCTGGTGCCTGGTTCACAGAGCAGGTGTAACACAGGTGCATCTGAAGCCCGGCAGTCCTCTGGTGTCAGGGGTGGCTCCTGGGGATCCTGCAAACGAGTGCCTGCTGGTGGACCGAAGGGAGAACAATGACATGTTTAAGGCATCACATTGTCACTGTGCAAGCCAGGCACCCTGGTGAGACAATGGAGATCTGCATCATGGTGCTACTGTCTTTCAATGATCAATGGGGACTCCAGTTTTGAGGCTCCCTTCAATGAAGAGGCTACAGAAGAATGTTTGCACAATCCGAAATTTTCACTACCGCACTCTTTTCAAAATTTATTCACAAGATGTGGGCTTTGCTTCCTGGGCCAGAATTTATTGCCCATCCCTAGTTCCCCTTCAGAAGGTGGTGTTGAGCTTGAGCCGCTGCAGTCCATGTGGTGTAGGTACACTCAGGTGCTGTTAGGGAGGGAGTTCCAGGATTTTGACCCAATAACAGTGAAGGAACGGCGATATATTTCCAAGTCAAGATGGTGGGTGACTTGGAGGGGAACTTCCAGGTCTCTATTAAATTTGTCTGCCACTTGTCTGCTCATTCTGCTAGCCTATCTATATCTTTTTACAGGCAATTGGTATCATCCTCGCTCTTTGCCACTCCTCCAAGTGGTATCAGTGGCAAATTTTGAAATCTTACTCCCTATTCCAAGATACTTGCCATTTATATAGTGCAAGTGCTGGTACATGGGATTAGGTAGATAGGTCAGGTGTTTCTCACATGTCGGTGCAGACTCGATGGGCCAAAGGGCATCTTCTATGCGATTCTGTGAGATGAGTTCGCTCTTTCGTGCACATGCGTGAAAGGGCGCACTCTCAGTTTAGGGACTCCCCCCGCCCGAACAGGGAGTGCATAGCGCTTCCTTGCGGAAATCAGGCTGGACAGGCCTTAATTGGCCCACCCAGATAAAATGGCAGTGCGCCCCCGACTGGGAACCCGCCTCCACACGCCCTCTCCTAAACTTCCCACACCCTCCAACGGCGGGGAAAGTCTGCCCTGTGTTTTGAGTTTATGCAAAAATTTTTCAGTCAGTCACCATCAACTGGTGCATTCTCCATGGCATTGCCTCTACCAGAGTCCACTTGTCAGTCAATCAGCACTTGCCTAAATTGTTGTTCCCTTTACATTTGGTATCCTTGCGAATTGTCCTGATGAGTGCAAGACAAAAAGCTTCTGCAAAAACGTCTCTTTTTTTCAGCAATACCCATGTTCTGTGCTACCAAGCAAGTGCTTCAAAAGTACTTCATTGGCAGCAAAAGCATTTTGGGCTGCCCTGAAGTCACAAAAGATGCTATAGAAATGTAAGGCTATCTTCTTTCTTTCCAGTTGGGCAGGTTAACCGAAGGAAAAACCATAGCGCTGCCAGTCTGGGCTCTGAACCAACCGCAAAATTAGGATGAAGCAGGAATATGAAGAGCTCAGCCAAGAGACCACAAACACATTGGCTGGGTTAGGGCCATCCATAGGTAAATTGGTGTGAAATGGACGTGAAAATTGTTTGCCCACAAGCCACTTGCTTATTCCGGAGACCTTAGTGAAGAACACGCAATAGGGATACAACTGGTCCAATAAAAGCAGACCACTGACAATCCACAGTGACTATTAGTTAAACATGTGGTAATCTTTTTAATGCATGCTATTTGAGGCACTGCCTCCATCTGGTATCCATTTATAATTTGAAATATTTTGTGTAATGTTAGATCGGCTTTCTTAGCTGCCCCTCTCCCAGTTGCTTTCTATTCACTGAACTAGGCTAAAAATCATTTCAGATTTCACAATGAAATCCAGGCTAGACAGTGCAAAAGTACAAACTGCTCTACAGAGATACGAGCAAAATTACAGTAATCGTCTCAGCTGTACCTAAACCAGACAAAATTTAAATCTGAACAGGAAAAATAAACTGTAATTTGAACAACAAATACAGAAAGTTTAATCATTCCCAGCACACAAAGTATGTTATTAAAAATGCGGCTTTAAGCTATAGGGTTTAACTCATTTTGAGATTCTACATGCTGAAAATTCATTTTCTAAATTTCACAAGATGTGTGAAATAACTGGATTAATTGTTGGGAAAGCCATGTCCCATAATGATAGAAACTTCTGAATGATTAACAGTTAGCGACTTTGAGGTTTTTCTTTCCAGCTATGGAAATTACTCTCAGATTGAGAGCCAATTACTATTTTGGCATTTACTTCCCCCATCCCCACCCCCCCAACACCGCCACCTCTCCCACCCCCATCCCCTCCCCCCTCCAACTTCATTCTGCTCTCTTGGATTTCTTTCCAATCACAATAGGGAACCCAAAGGTCCTTTATCCCACACACATACTAAAAGAGGAGACAGCAAAAGGAGATCTTTTTGTGGAGACAGAGAGTATGACTGAAGTACTACATAAATACCTTACCACCATCTTCACCAGAGAAGAGGATCCTGCAAATATCATGGTGGAGGGAACTGAGAAACTGGGTAGGAGAAGAATAGATAATGGGGAGTTACAAAAAGGGGTGGAAGGGCACAACCTTCCAATCCTCCTTACATATTGGGGTGGTGCTGGAAGATGACAATGTTGCACCCTGTTCAAAGAAGGGGAGAGGGATAAACCAGGCAATAATGGGTAAGGCAACTTAATACCAGTGGCAGGAAACTATTAGAGAAAATTGTCAGGACAAGATGAATTGTCATGTGTAAAAGTATGGGTTAATGAAGGAGAAGCAGGACAGATCTGTTAAAGGCAAATTGTATTTGACTAACTTGATTGAGTTCTTTGATGAAACATCAGGAAGGATGATGAGGATAGGGGAGTTGATGTTGTATATGTGCACTTTCGAAAAACGTTTGATAAAAGTACCACACAATAGATTTGGCAGTAAAAAAGAAGCCCTTGAGATTAAACAACAGTGGCACCATGGGCATGAAATTTGCTATGGCACAGAAAGCAAGAGGTCATTATTTTGTGCTGTTTCCCAGGGGTCAGCACTGTTGACCACTCCTCTTTTTTGTATACAGTAATGAACTGAACTGATTTCAAAGTTTGCAGATGACATGAAACTTGGAAATGTAATAAACAGTGAGGATAATTGTAACAGTCTTTGGGAGGGCATAGATTGATGAAAAGGGCAGACACATGGCAGATAAAATTTAACGCAGAGAAGTGTGAAGTGATGCATTTTAATAGGAAGCTAGAGGGGAGGCAAAGACCTAAGGGTGTATGTATGCAAAACTTTGATGGTTGCAAGACAAGTTGAGAAACCAGTTATAAAAAAAATTGGGGATCCATGACTTTATAAATAGAGGCATAGAGTACAAAAGAAATGTCTGCACCAATGTTAAACTTATGAAATAAAGCCAGAGTCAAGCTCCATGCAATACTCTGGAACAAGGCTCTCTGGAGAGAGAGCTCTCAGTCCACTTCAGTTTGAGGCTGTATGGAACATAAATCCAGTGCGGATCCAGTGGAAATCCAGTGTAGTGTGAAACCTGTTTTCCAAGGTGCTCTGAGGAATATTTTGTAAAAATGCCTACCTTCAAGACAGCAAGGATTCTGCCCACTCTGAGGGCCCCAATTTACATTTTAAACTGCTGAGGACAGCTCTGTCCAATGCTGTGCCCAACGACTGCACACTGCTATCTAGGGCAAAACTATTACAACTCGTCAGGCAATGCAGACGACATTGTTTCTTTGGAAACCATATTTTGACCCAGTGACAGTGAATGAATGGTCATTTATTTTCAAGTCAGGATGATGTGTGACTTGCAAAGGAACATGCAGGTGGTGGTGTTCCCATGTGTCTTCTGCTCTTGTCCTTCTAGATGGTAGTGGTCGTGGGTATGGAAGATGCTGTCTAAGAAGCCTTGGTAAGTTTCTGCAGTGCATCTTGTAGATGGTACACATTGCTGCTACTGTGTGTCAGTGGTTTAGGGAGTGAATGTTTGTGAATGGGGTGCCAATCAAGCAGGCTGCTTTGTCCTGGATGGTGTTGAACCTCTTGAGTGTTGTTGGAGCTGCACTTATCTGGGCAAGTGAGGAGTATTCCATCACAGTCCTGACTTGTGCCTTGTAGATGGTGGACAGGCTTTGGGGAGACAGGAGGTGAGTTACTCTCTGCAGGATTCCCAGCCTCTGACCTGCTCTTGTAGACACAGTATTTATATGGCTGGTCCAGTTCAGTTTCTGGTCAATGGTAACCGACCCCCCCCCCCCCCCACCCCCACCCCAGGATGTTGGTAGTGGGAGATTCAACGATGACAATGCCATTGAATGTCAAGGGTTGATGGTTAGATTCTCTCTTGTTGGAGATGGTCATTGCCTGGCACTTATGTGGTGCAAATGTTACTTGCCACTTGTCAGCCCAAGCCTGGATATTGACCAGGTCTTGCTGCATTTGGACATGGACTGCTTCAGTATCTGTGTAGCAAATGGTGCTGAACATTGTTCGCTGATGATTGCATACCCCCACTTCTGACCTTATGATAGGAGGAAGGTCATTGATGAAGCAGCTGAAGATAGTTGGGCTTGTGACACTACCCTGAGGAGCTCCTGCAGTGATGTCCTGGAACTGGGATGATTGACCTCCAATAACCACAACCAGCTTCCTTTGTGCTCGGTATGGCTCCAGCCCTGGTTTACCCGAGTCCCATTGACTCCAGTTTTGCTCGGACTCCTCGATGCCACACTCAGTCAAATGCTGCACTGATGTCAAGGGCAGTCACTCTTACCTCACTTTTGCAGTTCAGCTCTTTTCTCCATGTTTGAACCAAGGCTGTAATGAGGTCAGAAGCTGAATGGCCCTGGCAGAAGCTAAACTGAGCATCAGGGAGCAGGTTATTGCTCAGCAAGTGTCACTTGATAGCACTGTTGATGACCCCTTCCATTACATTACTGATGATCAAGAGTAGGCTGATGGGGCGGTAATTGGTCTGTTTGGATCTGTCCTGCTTTTTGTGTGCAGGACATATTTGGGCAATTTTCCACATTGCCAGGTGGTTGCCACAGTGTTGTAGCTGTACTGGAACAGCTTGGCTAGGGGCGCGGCAAGTTCTGGAGCACAAGTCTTCAGTTCTATTGTCAGGGCCCATAGCCTTTGCAGTATCCAGTGCCTTCAGCCGTTTCTTGATACCACGTGGAATGAATCAAATTGGCTGAAGACCAGTATCTGTGATGCTGGGGAGCTCCGGAGGAGGCCAAGATGGAACATTCACTCGGCACTTCTGGCTGAAGGTTGTTGCGAATGCTTCAGCCTTATCTTTTCAGACAGGGAGGAAGGGAAATAAAGAAAGACTTGTATTTATGTGTCATATTTTAAGACCACAGGACATTCCAAAGTGCTTTACAACCAATGAAGTACTTTTTGAAGTGTAGTCACTGTTTAACTGTAAGGAATCTGGCAGCCAATTTTCACACAGCAAGATCCCACAAATAGCAATGTGTTACTGATCGGATCGCGGGCGGTGGTCAGCTTCCCGACCACTCTCAGGCCTGTCGATCGCGTCTGCTTGGCGAGCTGAAAATTCAGGCCTGTGTGTTTCATTCCGGTCCAATAAAGTATAGCCATTACTGTAACAGGGAAGAATGTTCAAACCGTCACATTCTTCACATTTCAAGGCATCTCAACTACTATACAACCAATGAAGTATTTCTGAAGCGTAGTCACTGTTATGTGGCCAAGCGTGGCTAATAAGTGACTAAACTTGGATTGATGTAGCGCCATCCACAACCTCAGAACATGCAAAGCATTTTACGTATAATTATGTATTTTTTAAATGCAGTCACTGTAATAAAAGCAGCACAGAAAGCTTCCACACAAGATCCCACAAATAGCAATGACAAACATGAACAGATAATGCTTGTGAGATAAATATTGACCAGTAGCAGCTCGCCTACTCTTTGTCAAATACGGTCATGGAATATTTTCTGTCCACCCAAGAGATCAGACGGAGTCTCCATTTAATGTCTCCTTCAAAAGATGGCACCTCTGCTAGTGTATTACTCTCCCATGATTTAGGCTGTCCTTCCAATATGACCCTGTCTCTAATGTGGGAGGTGAGCCTACAACCTTCAAGCTGAGAGGTTAGAGGATACCCACTGAGACAAGGCTGACAACTATGACAGTAGAAGTCTGGTGGGTGGGTGCACCTACACCACGTGGGAGGCAGCTAACCACCACCTTTTCAAGAGCAAGGCCAGGCCAGAGATGCTCACATCCCATGAATGTATGAAAAACAAGGCTGCCAGCTGGACATCGTGGGTGGGCCTGTGAGCGGCTGAGAAATGGCCCACCACCCGCAATTGGCCCCTGACCGCGATTTCATGCTAGCTGCCCAATTAACGGCTAGTCAGCATGAAAGGCTCAGTGAGAAGCTCAGCGCTGCTGGGGTGGGGGCAGGAGGAGGATGAGCGTTGACGTCTGCGCATGCGCAGGGGGGAGAGCGCACTGAAGGGAGCTGCCTCAGGGAGCTGAAGAATTTCAAAATCAAAAATAAACATTGTGAAAATTGGAATAAAAATGCCCCCACATAGGACATAGGACTCACTCACATGAACAGAAACATGGGGCGGAATTTTCCCACAATTGCACTAAGTGTGGTAGTGGGCGGGTAAAATGGAGTCCTACCCGCCGACGAAAATGGCGGGTTTTCATGCCATATCTTTCCGAGCCCACCTCATTATTAATGCATTCCCCTGAAATACACCGTTTCCATGGCGAGCGGGCTCTCATTTGCCCGCTTGCCGTCACCCTGCTGTTGTATCACGCCAGCTACCATCTTTAAAAGGCAGCCGCCAGCAAAGTGCTCATCACCACCAGCTCACCACCGCTGCCCAGGAGACATGGCCAGCAAAGGAAAAAAGACTGCAGCTCCCCCCACTTCAACAACGGGTCCCTCGAGTGACTGCTGGATGCCGTGGTTGTCTAACAGGATTTGCTCTACCCTCACTCTGGCCGCAGGATGGGCAGCAAAGTCACCAATCCCAGCTTGGGAGGCAGTGGTCAGCGGTGGTCAGCGCAAACGCCCTTTAGAAGAGGACAGCCACCCAAAAAAGGATGAATGATTTTCTCTGTTCCCCCAGGGTAAGTCACTCTTTTCATCACTCCCAACTCACACACTCAAACCTATCACACACCCACAGGGCCCTCACTCACTGCCAGTGCAAGAGACATCACCATTCACTCTCTCACACTCACCGTGATTGTCTTCATCCTGTCCATGGGACCACTCACCACCCACACAGGCCAGGTATACTTATCATCTGACCCAGCAGGCACCCTTTTACACTCTCCCCATCTCTATCCATGCAGGACAAACTGGCTCACAACAGGAGGGAAAGGTCGCAGACCAGTGGGGGGGTGACGGAAGTCAAAGTTCTGACAGAATTCGAAAACAGAGCCATCCACCTGGCCGGCAATGACCGGGACTGTTCCTGTACTGATGGCGAGGTCGATGCTGCTCTACCAAGTGCGGATCCAACAGTGCAACATCCATCAGACAACCTTGCTGTGAGTGATGTGTCCTCTTTCACAGGCCACTGCCATGCACTAATTATCTCCCCTTGCTTTCACAGGCACATCTGGGAAGGAGCAGACAGAGTCTACGACCCAGGGCCTCCAATCAAGCTCCGAAGAAATCTCTGAAGAGGAATCTGAAGGCTCCCTCCCTGAAGTCCCATCACACTGCTAACCCACCCCCTCCACCAGTGCACCTCAGTGGGCCCTAGCTTTAGAATAACCTCAGGATCACAATCTGGTGAGCATATCGCACTTTCTGATCCACAGTAGGTAGAGGCAGGGACTTCCCAGGTCCCCGGCACTCGGAGGACTGCTGGAGGCCAGAACATTGCTGAGTCCGAGTCAGATGCTGAACGTCTGTACTAGGTCGTGTCACAGTTGCTAGACTTGCAAAGGCAAGCTCGGGAACAACAGGCACTCCTCAGATTGCAAGGCACAATGGAGGAGTCTGTCTATCTTCAGGCTGAGGTGATAGTGCTGGTATTGCAACGCACTGAGGTCAACACTGGCAGGATGGCGGCCGCCATAGAGACCTTGGTCTAGGATGTCACTGCTGCGCGGGCTTAACTCCATCGCTGATGCCATAATTGGCCTCCAACAGTGTGTATGTGAGGGGGGTGCTGGACAGCTCGATCTCACTCCAGCTACCCCTTCCGCTCATAGAGTCAGCCAGGGGCCCATGGGCACCCATAGGGAGGCAGATCAGCAGGTGCACGCTCCAGGAACATCCACACGGGTGACTCTGGGAGTGACCAGCCCACACAGATCCCCTCTTCCTGTGACCTCCACAGATCCAGCTTCACAGGCCGAGGAGGGTGCCACTGCCACACAGCAGGACCCCAAAAGCAGGCCGCAGCCCTCCAGAGGATACCCACCAAGGTCATCAGAGACAGGGCGCCACAGTCAGCAGGCTGCCTCCACCTCCGCTGCGGAAGGTCAGGGAGCACCAAGACGTAGCAGCAGGATTAGAAAGGTTAAGAGGATGTAGTTGCACAGCCTGGCCACAGGTGCTGATCACTTGTACAAACTGTTCCCCATTGTCAATAAACTCCAAAAAATGACTCCCTGCCTGTGGCTCCTTGTTCTGATGAACACTGTTTGTGTCACTCAGATGTGAAACCTTTCTGCACAAGATAAAGGCAGGTGTCTCAGTCCAGGGCCTCTTCCCTGTGGTCTGTGCAGCCTTCAGACCACAGTGATGATCCAGCCTCACACTCCCTGGTAACATTACTGATGTCTGTAGCTTGGCGGTGCTGGTCATTGCTGCCAGAATGTAGTGGGCAGGCATCACAGAGTTCCATCATTCTCTCCTTTAAGGTGGGGCTGGCCCCCATCACACCAGCATCTACGACCAGTGATGCTGTGCACCAGTTCCTGAAGGGCTGAGGTGCTGAAGGCAGGCACAGCATCAGATGCGTCTAAAGTTTCATGGCTGCGTCTCTGAGATTGCCCTGATCACAGAGCACAAGCGAGTTGCTCTCGGCCAGACAGGAGTCAGACATTCTCAGAGACCATGTGAAGATCTATGGAGCGTCCTCACTGTCTGTCATCATCATCCTCCACAAATCTGGCAGCTATGAGGGCCTCCCAAGTGCTCCTGCCTCATCTGGCCAGTGCGAGGGCCTCACCCCCATCATTGTCGCCGAGGACCCCCTCACTCTCATCCCCTTCAGCGTCCTCCTCATTGGAGGAGACATGCAGCTCCTCCATCTCCTCCTCAGCCAGCTCCTCCCCCCATTGCAGCACCAGCTTGTGCATCAGACGACGATGATGTGTGACACCCTCTGTGGACTGTATTGCAGGGCTCCACCAGACCAGTCCAGGCACCAGAACCTCATTTTCAGCATCCTGATGGTCTGCTCCACCAAGGTGTGAGCTGCTGCATGAGCCTCATTATAGCGTCGCTCTGCTGCAGTCTGAGGCCACTGCACGGGTGTCATCAGCCACATCCTCTGTGGGTAACCCTTGTCCCCGAGCAGTCAACCCTGCCTCTGTGGATCTTGGAAGACTGCAGGGATCTGCGAGCGACTCAGGATGTAAGAGTCGTGCACACTCCCTGGAAACTGTGGGCTCACCTGCAGGATGCGTTTCTGGTAGTCACATACCAGCTGCACGTTCGGTGAGTGGAAACCCTTGCGGTTGATGAAATCCACCGAGTGTAACGAGGGAGATCTGAGCGCCATATGAGTGCAGTCAATCCCACCCTGCACCTGTGGGAATCCCGAGATCCAGGAGAGTCCAATGGCCCTGGCATCCTGGCTGTCCCGGTCCCGGGCGAAATGCACAAAGTTGCGTACCATGCAGAAGATGGCATCCGTAACCTCATGAGTGCATTTGTGGGTGGCTGATTGTGAAATCCCACAGAGGTCAACTGTGGAGCCCTGAAAGGAGCCACAGGCACAGAAAGTGAGCGCCACTGTCACTTTCACACCCACTGGCAGTGGATGCCCTCCACGTCCCCTTGGCGCCAAGTCCTGCAGTAAGTAGCAGATGTGAGCCACCAGGTCCCTAGACATGTGCGGTCGTCGGCGACAGTGGTTCTCAGTCATCTGCAGGAATGGCAGGCAACGTCTATAGACCCGGGGTGCTGCTAGGTGCTGACCAGCCACAGCTCACTGTCGCTCCTGGGCAGCGTGTGCAGGAGCCCCTGCTGCCCCTTCTTCCTGAGGTTGCTGCTCCTGCCTTTCTGTGGCCAGGTGCCTCAGTCACTCTCTCCTCCGTCTTCTACAGTCTCTGTAGGCCATGAGGCATAAAGCTAGGTCACCAGGATCCATGATCCTGACGTGGTCCTCTTGCAGCATGAAACAGAGAGAGACGTGGTTATCATGGTAGTACTTGGCACCTTTCCTGGCCCTGTGTGACCGTCCCTTAATGCTTCCCGGAGAGTGCTGGTCACCCCTTGGATGGTCAGAGGTGAGTGCGCTGCATGGCTGCCCTGTCAACCTGCGACATGGGGGACACTGGTCCAAACCAGGATGCTGAGATTGCAAGGGGCTGTGAGCACCTCCAGCAGTGACTACATGGCCAGCATTGGAGTGGATATTGTACAACGTGTGCAGTCCAACTGCTGTGTGGTCCAATAAAGTGGTGGCGGACTCGATGTCTGTGCCAGGGGTGTGCGGAGGTGCTCGGGGGGTGGGGGGTAGGGGGCAGGGGGCGGGGTAGGGTATGGAGTGCTTGGTGGCTCTTTGGTGCCTCCGTGATGCTTACGTGGATGGGCCAGCTAGGAACCTGACCCCAATTATATCACTGTGGCTGTGCCTGATCTGTCTCAGTTGGAGAGGATGGGTCAGTTTATACAGGGGGTGTCCCTAATGCGTGGCCACTCCCCTCGCTTAACCTGCTCCCCACCTTGATAGCCCCAGGGCAGCACTTGACGCACCCCCCCCCCCCCACCCCTCAGCAGTCATCTCTAAGGCTGGCCTGCACTTGCTCCCGGGCACCATCCGCCCCCCCCCCCCCCCCCCCCCCCCCCCCCCCCCCTCAACCCCCAACTCAGCAGTTGCCTCCAGGGCCAGGCTTCAGTTGCCCCAGCCACCGGAGGACTGTAAACAACGGGCGAGCTGTGGAGAACGCTGCTGTTCAATCACTTCAGTTCCCCCAAAGTGAAGGCCGCCAAGTGCATGTTGCCCGTGTGCCGTTATGAAACACATTGTCGTGATTTCCCGCTGTCCAGGGTGGACAGACAATATGACCGGGTTCCAACAGTCTGGCAGGACAGCCTTTTAATGACATGCTAATGTATTACAATTAGCTCCCTGCTGACCAATGGTGGGAAACACCTTTGGACAACTGTGACCTGCCTTCACGCTGTCGGGAAGCAGGTTGCACCATATTTTCCGTGCGTACCACCTATCACACCCGTCGCCAGCAGGTCCGGAAAATTCCGCCCATAAAAAAAAATTATCTCGAAACATTTTTTTAAAATTAACGTCGGAAACCTCATCCCGCCCGTGGACGGGGTCTCCTCAAAAATGCAAAGGCCGCGTGGCCGGTCCTCCCTCCCACCCGCCGACCGTGAGGCTGGATGGGCAGCAAAGTATAGCAGTTAATTAATACTTTAATGGCCTCTTTATTGTCGGCGGGGGCGCGCTGCCGACTCTCACGCGAGCCTGTGTGTGATGACATCGGGACGCTCGCCTGAGGTCATCGCGCGCAGTTTCACACTCGGGCGTGTCGGGCGCGCTCCTACACACCGAGCGGAAAATCCCTCCCAAAGTCTCCCAGGGTGTAACTGCAGAGACTACTTTAAGGATGGTGACTGTAATGAGGATTTTTTTTTAAAGTTTAGACAGCAATGCAGAAAAGAAACATATAAACCCTGGACAAAAATATCCCACTTACATGACAGAATCACATAGCATCACACAATGGCAAGCAAGTCCTCACTTAAAGTTGTAGTTGCTTTCCTGGAAAGTTGCGTTCCTGGAAAGTGCAACTTTAAGTTAAACGACTTCAAGTGAATCAGATTTTCCCATTAAAATCAATATAAAAGCTGTAGTTAGGTTCTGAAGGACCTTTCTCATCAGGAAAAATCATTAAAACATTACACACTCAAAGCTGAAATGCTTTGCTAATTCCTACCTTGGTAAATGAAATAACTTATAAAATAAAATTAACTTAAAAATATAAAAACATACTCATTCTCTACTTAGCTCCCAGTCGCTGCCGATCCTGCTCGCCAAACCTTCCACTTGCCATACATCCTGCACCCTGACACACCCCCACCCACACCCACACCCAGTCGCTGCAGTCCTGTCCTTCCCCTCACCGACCCTCCAGAACACAGCCTCTGCTGCTTCCTGACCCTCCCCCTTGCTGTTCTCTAGGTTATGCTCGAATTGTATAAAGCAAGTTAGGCCACAGCTAGAGTGCTGTGTGCATTTCAGATCACTGCGTTACAGTAGGCATGGCATCACACCAGAGAGGGTATAAAGGAGATTCAGGAGGATGTTGCCAGGGTTGGAGAATTTTAGTTATGAGGAAAGATTGAAGATAGGGTTGTTGTCTTTGGAACAGAGAAGGCAGAGGGGAGCTTTAATGAGGTGCCTAAAATTATGATGGGCCTAGTTATTGTGGATAGGAAGGATCTATTTCCTTTAGCATTGAGTTCAATAACCGGGAAGCATAGAGGTAAAGTAATTGGTGGAAGGATTAAATTCAGGGGAGTTTTTTTGAAGTCAGGGTGTCAGCTATAGATCAGTGGGTAACACTCTCACCTTTTAATCAAAGCCCCTCCAAGACTTGAGCAAAAATCGACACTCCGCTGCCATACTGTAGAAGTGCTGCACTGTCAGAGGTGCTTTCTTTTGGATGGGACATTAACTGAGGCCTCATCTGTCCTGTCAGGTGACTATAAAAGATTCCATGGCACTATCTCGAAGAAGAGCAGGGGAGTTATCCCCAGTGCCCTGGCCAATATTTATCCCTCAATCAACATCATCAAAAACAGATTACCGGCTCAGAATCGCATTGCTGCTTGGGGGGCCTTGTTGTGTGAAAATTGGCTGCTGCATTTCCTACATTACGTTGCTTCATTGGCTGTAAAGCACTTTGGGATATCCTGAGGTCATGAAAGGCACAACATAAATTTAAGTCTTTCTTTCTTTCACCCAAAGGATGGTGGGGAGCTAAAACTCACCAATTGTAAGTGTGCTAGAGGCAGAAACCCTGGCCAGGTTTAAAAGCTATGCACTTAGTTGTGCACTTGAAATGTAGTAACCTACAAAGCTAAGATCCAAGAGCTGGAAAGTGCGATTAGGTGGATTGCTTTCTTACTGGGATAGACTAGATGGGCTGAATGGCCTCCTTGGTGTCATAATTTCTGTGGAGGTTGCAGGTTGGGGCGGGTGCAGTCGAGCAGTTTGTTAACATGGTGCGCTGCTGTTGGAAGAAGTAATCTTAGTGAATAGGGTGCCTATCAGGCTGACTACTTTGTCCAGGATGGTGTTGACACATTCCATTGGAAACTATTATATTAGGCTTTAAGATTTCAAATAACTTTTCAGCAAATCTGTTTGATTTGATGAAGCTGTATATCTTGCACCATTTCCCAGTAGAACAGTTCAATTAGCAGGCTGAACACCCACTGAAAGACGCATGTCAACATGGTGTCAGCAGACACAGCTGACATCATCTTAATTGCTGATCTTTTGCCAAGCAACCTAATGTCATTCTCCTGTGGATATAACTACTTAAGACAGAGAAGTTACTTGTATACTTTAGAAACTGCAATCAAACTCTACAAAACATCAAGAGATTTCAGTCGCACACTTGGCCATTGCGTTCTGAAGTTAAACTCTCAGCTAGGTTGAACAGGGTTTTGGAAAGTTTTCTTGCTGTACAGAGGAGCAGAATATCCTGCAATACGCACTTAGGTATAAAAAAACCTCCTGGGCATAGAAAGTAGAAGGAATACAGAGACGTGAGGATTATAAGCTTATAACAAAGTCTCCAGTTCCGTGGAATGTCAGCATGTGAACCCATTCAGTCCATGCCAGGGTTTCTGACACATGAGCCTCCTCCCACCCAGCTTCATCTCCCTCTATCAGCAAAACTTCCTATTTTATTTCCTCCTCCCTACGTTCCCTTTAAATCCTATTTGATCAACTGCTCCAGCTGTTAGTGAGTTTCATATCGTAACCACTCTGCATCAAGGTGGTTCTCTGAACCATGAGCAGGGACATGTCATAAATGAAATGTAAAATTTTTTATTTTGTTTTTATTTGCTGTTGGAAACCTCATCGCGCCCGTGGATGAAGTTTCCTAAAAAATGCAAAGGCCGCTTGGCCTTTTCGCCTGCCCGCTAACTGTAAGGTTTGGACGAGCAGCGAAAAGTTTCTTTTAATTTTCTTCTTAATGGCCTTAACAGGCCTTTTAATTGGCGGTGGGCGCGCTGCTGACTCTGGTGCGTGTCCGCCAACTGAAATATCACACAACTGTGCGTTGATGTCGAGCCACTCGCCCAATATCAACGCGCGTCATTTTATGCTCGAGCAGGTCGGGTGCGTGCCCGCCAAGGTAAAAATATTGTCCCTTCTCTACGTTCACCCTGTCAAACCCCTTCATAATTATAAAGATCTCTATTAAGTAACCCCTTAGCCTTCTCTTTTCCAGACTGTAGAAGCCCAGCCAGGTCAATCTTTCCTGATAGTTATAATCCCTCAGTTCTGGAATCATCCTTGTAAATCTTTCTTGCACCTTCTCCAGGGTCTCTATGTCATTTTTACAATAAGGAGATCAGAACTGTATACAATACTCTAAATTCCAAATGCTTTGTAGGTGATTTTCTTCTAAAAGTTGCACTCAGACATCTTTAACAACAAAATGTAATACGAATTTGAAAATCTACTCAGCATTAATTCACTAATTTACATTAAGCAAGAACTGGACCAATTTCTGGCTGGTCTGGACCCCTTTGCACAAAAGACTGGCACAACCAGGATAATCCTCTGGACAAGGTTCAATCATCTAATGGGGCTGCAGAGGAATTTTCCCTATTCCACCCACCCAAACTGACCTGAGGTTTTTTCTCTCTCTCTCTCTCTCACAAAAGATCACATGCTTTCAATTGGGATGGGAAGTGGACACATTTTGATGCTCGAGATATCGCCATTGTGTGGAACAGGCTGGTCTTTCCCTATCCCTCACTCTCTCTTTGTTTGGAGCAGTTTTCATTTTGTCACTCAGTAGGACACACATCCGATGGGGAAAATAACAGGCTGGGATTCATTCTGTAGCTCAAACCTTGGCAGTGCCTTTATTACACTTGCTTTTAGATTATTTTATTCAGTTATGCTCCAGAAAGTCAGTAAGGCTGAAAAGCAGTCTTGAAGCTTCAGTTGACAGACTGCCAATGTCTGGATTCATCCTGCCAGGTCAGACATTGTGCATTGGGAGGTTGTCCACGCTCAGGGTGACCTCAGTGGGAAGCTTCTGCTTCCGTAATTGGCTCATCACATTAAGCAGAAACTGGAAATGAAAACGTTATGTGAGCAATGTAATCATCACTCAGCTACTGGGCTCAGCTGTGTGCAAGAGGTGAGTTGCAGCTGAGAATTGGAACCTGACCAGGTTTGACCATTGCCCATATTGTAATGGCAGATCAAGGGTTCTGAGCATTGCCAAGCATGGGATGTAGAGGCATTTCCTGCCATGTTTGTGCAGCAGCAAAGACAGGCTCCAGATTCAGATACTTTTCCATCCGTCCAATCAGATCGAGCTTCTTCCCCAACACCCGTCTAACATTCATGGTTAAATTGCTGGCTTTGTAAACAGAATTAGCCCTGAAATTCTGCAGAAGATCTCCCAGTCTTCAGGTGGGGAATGGACAGAACCCACAGAGAAGCAGCACAAACATCTAGGAGCCTATATAATGACACCGAATACCAAAGTTTCACTTTGAGACAGCCATCAAGGGGAAATGACACAAAAGCCCTAAACAACAAAAAGACTGCCTTTTGCATAACCCACAATGGATTCAAAAAACAAAAATTTAGTGCTGATGCTCCTCAATGGATATGATGCTTTGATTGGATTGGATGCAACCAGTGATCTGTATTTCTCTGTCAATCATACCTGGATCTCTCACTGTTGTAAGTGTTTGAGATTGACTTTAGGACATCATTTGTATCCTATGGACTACCCTACACTGACTATATTTTGCTGCAGAAATTGCACTGCTTTTATTATGGGGATAAGTTGTGGCAGCTTCAGTGATGAGAGAGAGAGAGAGAGAGAGAAAAAACCTCAGGTCAGTTTGGGTGGGTGGAATAGGGAAAATTCCTCTGCAGCCCCATTTGCTGTACTTTGTCGAGTTTCCTCTGCAGACTGCAGTAGTGCGGTTTAAAATAGATTCAATCTGTGTGCTGAGTAAATAGATATTGTTTGCTGTAAAATAGAGAGCACTGTGTTTAGCCATTAGTCCTACCTCACCTCCATCTCACTGGTTGGCACAGTGTTGTCAATAGATACTCTAAATCTAAACAAATAGAGCTTTACACACGGCGACACCAATTTTCAATTCAAATTTACCCAATATAAAAATTCCATACATTTCTGCATCTGCTCGCAGACACCTTGAGCTAGATTTGATTGTAGACTTCTCTTTAACGCCTTGGTAGGATCCAGGGCTTTATCCCAAAGCCACAGCCTCCAATCTCATGTTTATTTAGTGATTCTGTGTAAATTAAAGGAAAAGTGCCTCATCCAGTTTGCGTTTCAGGCAGGCACCCAGAGCTTGCGTCAGTGGGGCATTTTCTTGCAGCTTCCTCTGTTTGACAAGGTTAACCTTCCAGTCTGACATGGCAGCCCTCAGAATTCATGTTACTCATTTATAGTTTGCCATCCTGAAGCCTTTATGTGCTTTAATACCTCAACACAAAGGATGAGACGCTTTCCTTTCTCTTGTTTCTGTCTCCAGTGGATAGGGTGAACAAAGTCACAGAAAATCAAGACAATATGAAAGCTAGGTGGAGAAGGTGGTAAAGTCAAGTTTGTGTGAAGAATGTGGGCAAGGGAGCATCAGGAACACTAGGCAGTATATGAATTCTCTGTAACTCCTGCCAACACAAAATGGCCACAGAAATTGGTCCGTGCATGCGCAGAAAGCCAATAACGTCATTCCACTGTGCCCAGACTGCCTGTACAACTCTGCGCATGCATGACTGACATCACCGCGCAAATATGAAGTGATGCCAGTACGCCCTTGCATGGTAACATCACATGCATACCCACTCGCTTGTGGTTAAGGTTGGCCGGAACCGAAAGCACGGGAGCCGATCGAAAGGATTGCACACGTGATTTTCAAAATTCAGCGGTTAGCTAAAGCTGTAGAGAGAGAGACTGAAAAGAGAGACTCTTTGTCTGCTGTTCCAGAAGGAATTTATCTTTTTTTTAATGCAGTCTGATTTTTTGGAAGGTGAGACAAGAAGGTTAATGTTATTTGTTGCTAAAAGGTTTCATTACTTCTTTCAGTAGAGAGAGAGAGAAACAATGGCTGGAAGCTCCTGTCCTGTGATCTCGAGCTAATTCAATCCGCTGTATCATGAACATCAGGCTTCCCCAGAATCCATGCTACCACTGTCTACGCTGTTCGGTCTTTAATGATTTGAGTCATGATATGTAACTTTTGCTTTCATTTGTTGCCCATCCCCCGACCGTGTGCTCCTTTTACTCACAGACCGACGGTAACACTTCACACACACTGTTATGCAAATGTCAATGCATTTCTGGTGGTGCCTGGGCTGGACCGATCATCAGGATCACTGCTGGCAACCAGGCCTGCCACATAACATGGAATATTTTGATGAAGGTGTTGGGCCGAGTAATGTGCCACTGTTGACAGGAGGCACCTTTTAATGGGTTGGGCCTGAGCTTCCACAAGCCGCTAGTTATCCTGAACAGTCACCGAGGGTCTGGATGGCATCAGCCTCACACCTGCACCCCTGGGTCATAAAGATCCTAACCCCCCCCCACCCCTCCCACCCCCCCTGCCCCCCGCCCCCGCCCCAGGCCTTCTGAGCTGATGGCTCACCTGTACCCCACCACATCCCCCACCTGAGCAGCTTTCTTCTCTGTGTCCTGTCACATTGCCCTGTGTCCTACCCTCGGGCCGATTGAGCTGATGGACCACATGTCTGCCCACCTCGGCTCAGCTCCACTTCCCTCAACTGAGGAGCCCTCTTCACAATCAGCTGTATTGTCATGTAATCCCGCTCATCAAACAACTGTACAGAGTCTTCTCAGGCTCCGTCATTGTCAGCTGAGATGCTTTTGCCTTTTGTAAAATACAGCGCCATGCAACCTATGTGAGTGAATATATTGGCCTCATGAACCCTGGACAGCAACATGGTAGGATATCCCTTCTCATCCATTTCAATCACATCCTTGGCCTCACCACCCTCGTCACATTGCCTTCGTGTCTGCAGGTGACCACACTCCCCTACCTCTACCCTTACAATCCGGTCTCAGGTGGAGCGCCGCCTGCACAGGATTCTCCTTGCTGCCCTGCACCACTAGGTCTGCTTTCCTGCCACTCCCCATCCACCCCCATATCTGAAATTCACTCTGCCCCACATCAACTGAAGGCATTGCATGTTTTTCAACGTGCATTGTGCTTGGCTTGCCCTGCGAGACTTTTGGAGGGTGGGACTCGGAAGGTTGTCAAATGCATCATCTATTTGGATACAGCCTGTTTGACTTGTTGATGTGAACAGTATCTTCCCCCACTGTTCAGGGCCAGGCCAGAATTGGAGGTGACCCGGGAGTTGCTGAGGGCTCCACTGGCATCACTGGACAGACCTTTGTTCATGCACATGGAAGCCCTCAATGACGATACAATCATTATTGCAGCAATATGCAAGGCTTCATAGCTTCCTCGTGCTCCATTAACTCCGTAAAGCACATCACAGCGCATATTCCAACTTTGCTATTGACCTCTCTCCCAATAACTCTTTCTCTACTTCATTGTCAAATCTTGCTTACCAGTTGTCTCTGAGATACCCCCTTGGCACGACCCCCTAAGCTAAGAGTGCCATGTCAGTACAAGCTTGTGGACGTTGTTGTCCGACCCTTTGTTCCATCCAATTCCCCCATCACATGGCAGAGCCCCTCATCCCCCATGATGCAGTATACCCCAGCCCCACAACCCCTGATCCCAGGGGATGGTGGGAAGCTTCTGTACTTTGGCTATTCTGTACTCTGCAGCTCATAACATATCAAATCATGGAAATTTACAGCACAGAAAAAGGCCACTTTGTCCATCGTGTCTGTGCCAGCCAAAAGAGGAGCCACCCAGCCTAATCCCACTTTCCAGCATTTGCTGCGTAGCCCTGCAGGTTATGGCACTTGAGAAGCATATCCACACACCTTTTAAATTGAGTTGAGGGTTTCTGCCTCTACTAAGCAATTGGCTATGGCAGCTTGTACTACATTTTCTCTTGGCTCAGAGATATAAATAGTGTTTAGCTCCCATTAAAACGACTAAAACTTGGTAGCTCTGTATGGTGTGATTTATCCTGAGAGGAGGAGCGAGCTGTCTGAATTTGGCAATAATCATGATATCCATGGAAGGCCTCTCCCCCACCTCTCTGTGTCTTTCTCTCTTTTTGTTTCCCTTGCCTGTGCTCCCCACCCACCTGCCCATATACCCTGCCAAAGACATTGCCACCCCCATGCACCCACAAGTGTGCAGGACCAGGCAGGCATACCTGCAAAGGGCAGCAAACCGGTGCCTGGACGGACCAACCTTCTCATGGGACACAGTCATCCACCTCGGCTGCAGGATCTCCCAACCTGCCACTCTCTGCAGCTTGAAGGTGTTGACTACACAGCACAAGAGAACTGGAGAGCACATGACACGGTCCAACGAGCTTGCTCTGCCATCCCCATATGGTCCCCATATCCCTTAATTCCCTGAGACCAAAATTCTGTCTGTCCTAGCTTTAAAGATATTCAACAATGGAGCATCCATTCCCCTTTGGGGTAGAGAATTACAAAGATTCACAAACCCTTTGAGTGAAGCAATGTCTCCTCATCTCACTCCTCAATGATTGGCCCCTTATCCTGAGACTGTGCCCCCATGTTTTCGACTCCCCGAGCTGCAGAAACAATCTCTCAGCATCTACCCCATCAAGCTTCTTCCAACCTTTGTACGTTTCAATTAGATCACCTCTCGACATAGGCTGGACCTCTACTTGCTCAAGGTGCAGGTTGCTCTGGGTGACCGGAAGCTGATGCAGCAGCATGTGAGCGATATCAGTCAGCAGCCACAGTGTGTTGGTGCTGTGCCACTCACAGACGTCAGTCACAACTGTTTGTCCCAGATTCATAGCTGGATCAGCGGTGACAGGCACTTCCTTCTGCAGACCCGACTGAGGAAACCTGCTGGAGACCCACTCAGTGAGTCGGGAGAGAGGTTTGATGAAAGCCATGTCACAGGGAGGGCCAGGATAGAGCAAACTATCGGTCTTCTGAGGATGCGGCTCGCTTTGGCGGGACAGCACGCAGGGAGGAGATGGAGGGAGGACTGAGACAGGGAGGGGGGGTTATGCATATAGGCAGGGCAAACAAGGCAAGGAATGACAAAATAAATGGTGGGAAACCAAGAAGTTTAGGAGAACAGAGATAAAGTGGAGTGTCTGGGAGGCAGGTGGGTGAAGTGAGTTAGAAGGTCTATGGGATACTTTCCTTTCTTAGTCAATGCGCAAAATATATGAGCATTGATGTTATACTCAAGCTGTATAAAACACCACAGTGATCATAGCCAGAGCAGTATGTGCAGTGTGGACACAGCACCACAGGAAGGATTTGGTCAAACCCGTGAGGGTCCAGGGAGCTCTCTGGCAGAGCTAGAAAGTGGGGTTAAGCTAGAGTTGGATGGCACGGTTTTGCTGGGAGTGGGCACCGTGGGCTGGATTGCCTCATTCCATGCTGCGAATTTTCAATGTGACTGTAGTTAACAAGTGATAATCTCACAAAAGTTTCCAAAAAGCTGCAGTGCAGAGCGACAAGTAGGAAATTCTACTATGCAATAAAACCTCATCCTTCTTGATAATAAATTCTCCAGTTGGAGAAGTGTACCTTTATTTATTGTTACTCATTATCAGCTCATGTTTCATCTCAAGTATCGCAGAAATACATCTCCAAACAACATTCCACATGAGACATGAGCAAACTTGTAGTGTGGGCCGCTATGTGGCCAAGTGAGGTTTGTTAGCATTAAGTGTGGGAAGCCTCAAGTGCATAAACTTGCAAGGAGAGGCCAGTCCTTCCCACACGCCTTACAGAACACAGAATTCACAGGGGGTGTCTAGGGAGCATAGCAGCATTAACAGGGGATTGCCCGAGAGCATTTCAGCATTTGCAGGGGATCCCTTAGGTATATGTTATCAGTTAAGTGGGTTCCCCAGGGAGAGTCTCAGTATTTACAGGGAGTGTAGGAATGTGTGTCCACTCACCAGAGAGACTGTCAGTATTCACTGTGGGTCTGTGAGCAATGTGCCAGTTATCTTTGGGGGTGTCCTGCTAAGTGTGTCAATATTTACAGGGGTTTTGGGGACTATGTTAGCATGTACAGGGTGTCTATGGGAAGTATATCAGTCCTCACCTTCATTCCCCTTCCTCATCGTCCTCCCCCTCCTCAACCCCCATGTCCCACCTCTTCCTCCTCCTCACCCCTACCCCCTTCCTCCTCGCCACATCCCCCTCCTCTTCACCCCCATCCCGCTCCTCCTTCTGACCCCTTCCTCTCTTCACCCTCAACCACCCCCCTCCTCCTCATCCCTAACGAGATTGTGTGTATGAATGCGGAGTCCGCGCTTTGTATCTCAGATCTGACCAGTGAATGGAAATGTGAGCAGAGAGTGAGATCAATGCACCAACACACACAGACACAGTTTGAGACGGCACTTTGGGAGCTGGATCTGAAGAGGAAAAGAAAAGGGAAAGAACACCACAGGCTCTCGCATCTGGATGCAGCAATAATCAAACAAACAATCAGATCCACAATTCTCGGTTTAGCTTGAACCAAAATAACCTGAAATATCCAGTTGGATTTAAAACACATCGGTATGTGTGGTTTGCAGTACTGAACATATGTGTTTACATTGTAGTGTACACTGAACATAGTAAATCTGAGTGAACTTTAAATATATGGAATGATTGTGATGGCAGATTCTTACACACAATATATCTCCATGATTGGTGTGTTTGCAGTGCCTGCGTGAAACATTACTGTTTACTTATGTGACTATAACAAATTAAACTGACATGGACAAAGAATGATGAATGAGAAGTTGTCTTTAAATACAAAGCGCAGATGTAGGAGTGAAAGTAACGGATGGGCTCAATAAATCAAATTTACTGGATCAAGGGGAGAAAACACAGCTGTGATTATTTGAGCAGAGCCATTTTTGGTCCTGGCCACTGCTGACCCCATTGTTTGCTATGACGTAGGGAAGCAACAGAATCAACTGCATATCCCTGGCGCTGGCAGCAAATGCAGCCAAATGAAATAGGAGCAAGAGTAGGCTATAAGGCCTCTCAAGCTTGCTCCACCATCCAATAAGATCATAGCTATTCTTCTACCTCAATTACACACTCTCACTTGATCTTCGTTTTAGTTTCCTAGTGTCCAAAAATCTATCAATCTCGGTCTTGAATATACTGAACATCTGACTACCCAGAGGTCTCTGGGATGGAAAGGTCCAAAGATTCACAACCCGTAGAGTGAAGAAATTTCTGCTCATATCAGTCCTAATTGATGTTGAGACTATGAATCTAGTTGTAGACTCTTAGGGGAAACAGACTCTCAGCATCTACTCTGTCAAGCCCTATAAGAAGGTTTATATGTTCTTCTAAACTCCAGAAAATATAGGCCCATTGTACATAGTCTCTCCTCATTGGACAACCCTCTCATCCCAGGAATCAATCTAGTGTAACTTTGTTGCGCCCCCTCAAAGCCAAGTATATCCTTCCATGGGTAAGGGAAAAAAACTGTACACGGTATTCCAGATGTTATCTCACCAAAACCCTACTTAATTCTAACTCACTAAGGCTCCTTAGGCAGCACCTTCCAAACTCACAACCACTACCAGCTAGGAGGACAAGGGCAGCAGAGACTTGGGAACACCACCACCTAGAAGTTCCCCTCTAAGGCACTCACCATCCTGTCTTTGAAATATATCGCTGTTCCTTCACTGTCGCGGGGTCAAAATCCTGGAACTTCCCCCTTAACAGCACTGTGGGTGTACCTCCACCACATGGAGTGCAGCGGTTCAAGAAGGCAGCTCACCATCACCTTCCCAATTGCAATTAGAGATAGACAATAAAAACTGGCCTAGCCAGTGATGTCTGCATCCCATAATATGAATGAAAAAAAATTGCAGTAGGGACTTTTTTTACTCATACTCCAATCCCCCTGGAACAAAGGTAAAAATGCCATTGCTTGCTTTATGGGTGAAATCAGGAGCATGGGAGTGTGATCATTGGGTGGGCGGAGATGCAGGTCAGCTCAGATTGGCAATTAAATGTGAACCCCAGAAGGCAGCATTCAAAATGCTCAGGACATAGGTGAGTATATGTGAAGGATCTGCGTGCATGTGGGAGAGTGCTTGCAAGAGATTCCAAAAGGCCCTCCCACACACACACACTTCTCCCTCCAGAATCACTCATTGACCAGCTGCTCCCTCTGCAGTGACAGAGGATGAGGTTGAGGTGCTCACAGGCAAAGAGGACTCGGAGGGAGAGGACAGACTCTGAGATTCCTGAGTGGATGACCCAAGGGGTTCCAGCTGCCACTCCTCCTCCCTTCTGGTACCCAGGGGCCCCGGCCTGACTCCTTGAGGGGAAGGGGCAACTGGAGGGACGTCAAGGTGCTCCGTTTCCTTCTCGTGTTACCAATGGAGGAACTCACCCAGGGCTCCCATGATAGAGAGCAGGTCTGCACACATCTCCGCATTCTGCTGGACCAGGGTCTCCATGGCATCCGCCATCCTCCCCACGGAGACCTCCATATGCGCACATGTGGGCACCACTTCATCAGAGAGCAGGTGGATGCGCTCATCCAACTGGTGTGCCACTCTGCTGAGGCCTTCCAACAGCTCTGCGTGATAGTCCCCCACCTTCTGATGACTCTCCAGGGTGAGTTGGAAGGCCAGATCTAGAGGTTTGTCATCTGACTCGGACCTCACAGATATCTAACCCCCAGCAGTCTTCCAAGTGCCAGGGGACTCGCACGAACCTGCCTCCTGATGCTGTGGACATATGTCTATGCGATGACCACCAGATTGTGAACCCGAGCCTGCTTTAGATCTAGGTCCCAACGAGGTGTGTGTCTCTGCGCTGGTGGAGGGTGTGGGTAAGCGCTGTGATGGGTCTTCCAGGTTGTTTATTAAGTCTGCAATGGAGGAGGTGTCCTCTTGGCTGGAGGTGAGGACATGGATGGAGCTGAGGGACTGGCTGACTGAGGCTGTCAGTCACTTGGCAGAGCTCCTTGTGAACCAAAGTTGAGATAATTAGTGCATGGCAGCAGAGTCAAAAACAGAGCAGAAAGCAACCACATTTGCATTGAGAGGGGGATATGTGGTGCAGGATCGTCATGAGGGTGTTCACCGCCAACTTCACCATCACTGCAGGCACAGTCCATGTCCTCAACAGTCAGCACGATGGCACACTCCTCAAAGTGAGTGAGAGACCTAATGTGGGCCACTCCACTCCCGGTCTGGGGCTTCTCCTTGCTGATGTGAACAGGCTTGTCCTGCATGGAAACAAATGGAGAGAGTGTGAGCAGGACACATGACACTGCGTGGAATGTGTGTTTGGCGAGCGGAGCCATGGACGGCATAAGGATGGAAGCTCGAGAGGATATGAGCCTGATGGAGATGTGAGGGTGTGTGTGAGAGTTAGTGATGTTGTCCCTTGCGGTGTGAGATCCCTGTGGATGTGTGATGGGTTTGTGAGTGTGAGAGTTGAAAGTGATGAGAAGAGTGACTTACCTTGACGGAACGGATGATGCCATTCATCCTGTCGCGACACTGGGTGGCTGTCCTTTTTTGCAGGGCATTGGTGCTGAGCACCGGTGCCACCGCCTCCCAAGCCGGATTAGTGAGGTTGCTGCCCATCCTGAGGCCAGAGAGGGGGTAGATGACATCATGGCGAGCCTCCACTGCATCCAAATGGCACTCGAGTGACAGGTCATTGAACCTGGGAGCTGCAGGCTTTTTGCCTTTCTGGGCCATGTCTTTTTGCAGCAGTCATGGGCTGGAAGCACTGAGAGGTGTCCGTGCGGCTGGACATAAATATGGCGCCTGGCGAGGTTATGGTGCGGCGGGTGAATGAGAGCCCGCCCGCCATGGAAACAGCACGGTTCCCAGGAACGCATAATTAATGCGGCGAGTTTGGGACGATACAGCGTGAAAAGCCGCCATTGCAGCCGGTGAGTAAAACATTGTTTTCACCGCCCACTGCGGCACTTAGTGTAATCTGGGACGATTCCGCTCAATGGCTTTGGTCTTCCCAATATTTAGTTGGAGGAAATTTCTGTTCATCCAGTACTGGATGTCAGATAAGCAGTCCCTGATAATTTAGAGATGTTGCAGGAGTCGAGAGTACTGGTAGTGAGGTAGAGCTGGGTGTAGAAATTGATTCGGTGCTTCCAGATGATGTCATCAAGTGGCAGCATGTCAATGACAAATAAGAGAGCCCCAAGGATAGATCCTTGGGGGACACCAGAGGTAATGGCGAATGGACAGGAGAAGAAACCATTGCAGGCGATTCTCTGGCTATGATTTGGTAGATAAGAATGGAACCAGATGAAAGCAGTCCCTCCAACTTTATAGCAGTGCAGAGGTGTTGGAAGATGTTGTGTTCAATCATGTCAAAGGCAGCAGACAGGTCAAAAAGGACTAGTAAGGGGAAGTTTACCTTTGTCACGGTCACACACAATGTCATTCATGACTTTACGAGCCACTTCAGTACTCTGAAAGGGCTAGAAACCAGATTCAAGGGATTCAAACACGGAGTTCCAGAAAAGATGACATGAATTTGAGAGGCGACAACGTATTCAAAGGCTTTGGAGAGGAAAGCTAGGATGGAGGTGGAATGGGATTTTGCAAAGATGGAGGGGTCAAGAGTTTTTTTGAGGAGAGGAGTAATAACGGCAGATGTGAAAGAGAGGAGGACAGTACTTGGAGAGAGAATCATTAACAATATCGCTAACTTGGGAAGTTGAGAGGTCAGTAGTTTGGTGGGAATTGGGTTAAGGGCGCAAAAGATGGGTCTCATGGACAAAATGAGCTGAGAGAGGACATGAGTGAAGATAGGAGAGAAACCAGGGAAAGATGCAAGTTCAGGGCTAACATCAGAGGTAGTTTGGATGGCCCAAGGGAAGGGCATTGTCAGCTGAATGGATGAGGTCCTCACTCTTATTATTGGAGCTAAGGGCAGAAGAAACAGGAGAGAGGGGTTTAAGAAGATGGCTTGCAGTAATGGAAAGAAGCCAGGGGTTTCTTTTGCACTCCAGGATGATATGATCTGAAATATTGAGCGGTTTTGGCAGATGAGAACAGGACTCTACAGTGCTTTATTTGGTCCAGCCAGATCTGGTGAATGTTTAAAAATGTTTTCTCCTTTCGCCCTCTCCTGACTCTATGCCACATTTGGTCCTACAGGCAGCAGACATCCACCATTCCCTTAGCCAGGTGATTATTGGCAGGTTATTAGAATGTGAGGGGCCTCTCATGCCAGCCCCTTACTGTCCTCATCCAGTTTGCCCTACCTAACAGAGTCACCAGCTATTAGTCTAGAGAAGGAATCCAAACCATATATCACCATTCCTAACTCAGGAGCACCAAAACCAGCTTGGAGGGGAACTTCCAGATGGTGGTGTTTCCGCCTATCTGCTGCGCTTGTCCTTCTAGATGGTAGTGGTCATGGGTTTGGGAGATGCTGTTGAAGGAGCCTTGGTGAATTCCTGCAGTGCATCTTGTAGACGGTTCACACTGCTGCTACTGTGCATCGGTGGTGGAGGGGGTGAATGTTTGTGGAACTGCAATCTTCCTTTGTTTTTATTCTTCATTGCAAACTATTACAGATGCAAAGCTGTAAATTGTTTGCCTGCATTTCCAAAACTCAGAACTATAATTAACAACAATTATTCTATAACTGGTGAAACAGCCAGTAATATTTACCTAACAGCAATAACAACAATTCACAACACAGTCTGTTACAATTCAATGAATTAATTTCAGTTCCCACCTGTGAAATTATGAGGCACTTGGGGTAATAAAGGGTTTGCTGTCTGATCTCTCAGACCCTGAAGTTACAAATTGTTAAGTCACCCAATTTAGATGGGATCCTAAGATACTGAGCAAAGGAGGAAATTGTGGAGATGCTGACTGCAATCTTCCAACTCTCCTGAAATACAGGGGTGATGCCAGAGGGCTGGAGAATTGCAAATAATACACCCTTGTTCAAAAAGGGGGAGGAGGACAAGCCTGGCAAGTACAGGCCAGACAGTTTAACATTGTGTAGGGGATTTTTTTAATTAAAAAAGGCAATAACCAGGAAGGAAATTCATAGCCATATGGACAAGCATGGACTAATAGAGAGTCAGCACAGGTTTGTTAAGGCCAAATCAGGTTTGACTAACGTGACTGAAGACAGGTCATGGCAATACAGTTGAATGTTCGTATTTGGAATTTCAAAAGGTGTTTCACAAAGTACCACATAATAGAATTGTTAGCAAGATTGAAGCACATGTGATTAAAGAGGCATCGGCAACGTGGATACAAAATTGGCAAAGGGGTAGAAAAAAAAAGACCATCTGTTTTAGAACTGGAGGGAGATACACAGTGAAGTTCCCCAAGGTTGAGAACTAGGATCCCTAATATACATTATACATTAAGCACTTGGATCCAGAGATACAGGGCATAATTTAGAAATCTGTTATTTTTTTATTCATTCACAGGATATGGGCTTCGCTGGCTGGGCCAGCATTTATTACCCATCCCTAATTGCCCTTGAGAAGATGGTGATGAGCTGCCTTCTGAACAGTAGCCCATATGGTGTAGGTACACCAACAGTGCTGTTATGGAGAGAGTTCCAGGATTTTGACCCAGCGACAGTGAAGGAACGGAGATATATTTCCAAGTCCGGATGGTGAGTGGCTTGGAGGGGAGCTTCCAGGTGGTGGTGTTCCCATCTTTCTGCTGCCCTGTTCCTTCTAGATGGTAGTGGTCATGGGTTTGGAAGATGCTGTTGAAGGAGCCTTGGTGTGTTGGTGGTGGAGGGAGTGAATGTTTGTGGATGAGGTGCCAATCAAGTGGGCTGCTTTGTCCTGAAAGGTGTCAAGCTTCTTGAGTGTTGTAGGAGCTGCACTCATCCAGGCAAGTGGGCAGTATTCCATCACACTCCTGATCTGTGCCTTGTAGATGGTGGACAGGCTTTCAGGAGTCAGGAGGTGAGTTACTCACCGCAGATTCCCATCCTCTGGCCTGCTCTTGTAGCTACAGTATTTATATGGCTAGTCTAGTTCTGTTTCTGATCAATGGTAACCCTCAGGATGTTGATAATGTGGGATTCAGTGATGGTAATGCCATTGAACATCAAGGGCGATGGTTGGATTCTCTCTTGTTGGAGATGGTCATTGCCTGGCACTTGTGTGGCGCGAATGTTACTTACCACTTATCAGCCCAAGCCTGAATGTTGTCCAGGGCTTGCTGCATTTGGACATGGGCTGCTTCAATATCTGAGGAGTCGTGAATGGTGCTGAACATTGTGCAATCATCAGCGAACATCCCCACTTCAGACCTTATGATGGAAGGAGGGTCATTGATGAAGCAGCTGAAGATGGTTGGGTCTAGGACACTACCCTGAGGAACTCCTGCAGTGATGTCCTGGAGCTGAGATGACTGACCTCCAACAACCACACCCGTCTTCCTTTGTGCTATGTATGGCTCCAACTAGTGGAGAGTTTTCCCCCGATTCCCATTGACTCCAGTTTTGCTACGACTCCTTCATGCCACACTCAGTCAAATGCTGCCTTGATGTCAAGGGCAGCCACTCTCACCTCACCTGGGCTCTTTTGTTCACGTTTGAACCAAGGCTGTAATTAGGTAAGAGCTGAGTGACCCTGATGGAACCCAAACTGGGCGTCAGTGAGCAGGTGATTGCTAAGCACGTGCCACTTGATAGCACTGTTAATGGCTCCTTCTATTATTTTACTGATGATGGCCTGCTTTTTGTGTACAGGACATGCCTAGGCACTCAACTTGGAAATGTAGTAAACATTGAAGACAATGGTGATAAACTTCAAGAGGACGTAGACAGACTAAGGGAATGGGTGAACACAAGGCAGGTGAAAGTCAATGCAGCAAAATGTGAGTGACATTGTTGTAGGAAGAATGAGGAAAAATAACATATGGTATAATTTTAAAAGGGATGCAGGAAGAGAAAGATCTGGGGTGTTTGTGAACAAATCTTTGAAAGTAGCAGGACAAGTTAACACAACAGTTAACATATGGGACACTTGGCTTTATAAATAGAGTCAGAGTGTACAAAAGGCAGGGAGTGATGCTAAGCCTCTGGAAAACACCAAAATAAAAACAGAAAATGTTGGAATTAGTCAGTTCTGATGAATTTCATCGACCTGAAATGTTAACTCGGTTTCTCTCCCCAAAGGTGCTACCAGGCCTGCGGAGTGCTTTCAAGCATTTTCTGTTTTTATTTCTGATTTCCAGCCTAGAGTCATAGAGTAACTTACAGCACAGAAGGAGACCATTCAGCCCATTGAGCATATGCCGGCTTCATGCAGAACAATCCAAACAATCCCACTCCCCCGCTCAATCCCCATAGTCCTGCAAGTTCATTTCCTTCAACTTTCCATACAATTTCCTTTTGAAATCATTGATTGTTTCTGCTTCCACCACTCTCATGAACAGTGAGTTCCAGATCATTATCACTCAAAGTGTAAAATAGTTCTTCCTCACATTCCTCCTGCATCTCTTGCCCAAAACCTTAAATCTGTTCCCCCATTAGCCTTGGGCCATCGCCTGTCGTTACCTTGTACACCTCTATCAAATCTCCCCTCAAACTCCTTTGCTAAAATAAAAACCCCAGTCTTTCCAACTGAGCCTTGTAACTAAACCCACCCCCTCCCATCCCAAATCCCTGGAACCATTGTGACAAATCTCCTCTGCACCCTCTCAAGGATCTTCACATCTTTCCTGAAGTACGGTGACCAGAACTGGGTGTAATACAGTGGAGCCTCAAAAGAGCTTTATAATGGTTCAGCATAACTTCCCTGCATCTATAATCAGAGGGTGGAATCGTCCCAAATTTGCACTAAGTGCAGTAGGGGACAGGTAAAACGACATTGGTGGATTTTCACGCTGTATCATCCCAAACCCGCCACATTAATTACGCATTCCCAGGAAACATGCTGTTTCCATGGTGGGCAGGCTCTGATTCGCCTGCCACACTGTCACCTTGCTGCTTCATCATGCCAGTCACCACATTTAAAGTACAGCCACACTCAGTGCTTCCAGCTCAGGACTGCAGCAAAGAAGACTTGGCCCCGAAAGGCAAAAAAAACTACAGCCCTCGAGCGCCTTTTGGATGCAGTGGAGGTCGACTGTGATATTCTTTACCCCTGCTCTGGCTGCAGGAGGGGCATCTACATTACCACTCCAGCTTGGTAGGCGATACCAGCGGTGGTCAGTGCCAATGCTGCACCGAAAAGGTTGATCATCCAGGCAGATAGAGGATGAATGATCTCATCCATGTAGCCAGGGCAAGGCAACATCACATCACTCTGAACTCTCACACTCAAGCCGATCACACATTCACTGGCATCTCACTCACTGCCAGCTCAAGGGACATCACCAGACATTCTCACACAAATAACCTCACATGGCCTGATCTCCTCTGGAGGCTGCCTCCACAGCCCTCACCATCTTGAGGCCACATGCACAGATCAACATTTGCCCCCACACACACTCTGGGATACCCTCCATCCCCAGTACAGCTCTTGTCCTGTAGCCTCTTCCCTTGCCTGAGGCCACTTCTCCCCCTTCCCCAAGTGCTGCCGCCATTGAAAAGCCACCCACATATGGCTGATCTGGTAGGTAGAGACCTAACCGTGAGCCCCCCTAAAAGTTGTGTGCTGCTCTGTCTGTGAAGCCTGGAGCTGATGACTGCGAGTGCTGACTGAAGCAAACAAACCTTGAAGTCCCGAGCGAAGTGCAGCCCACCAAGTGCACGCATTATAGATGCTGTTGTGAAACACATCGGCATGTTTTCCCGATGTGGGTGGATGATCCAGTGGGGGGGGATATGAGTCTGTCAGGCTGGTCTTATAATGATACGCTGATGTATTATAATGAGATTCCCGATGTCTGATGGCAGGGAATGAGACCCGCCATCAGCGGGCAAAGCGGATGATCGCAAACTGGTTTCACGACATCATGAAACCGATTTTTGGCCTTCTCGCCATATTGTCCGCTCACGCCACAGAACACACCGGCAGGCACAGAAAATCCTGACCCGTGTGTCTATTTATGAAGCCAAAGATCCTATGGTTCAGTCATTTGGTAATACAGAACTTGAGTATTGCTAAAAAAAAAGAAACATGTCAAAGCTTTTCATCTTGCACTCATCAGGACACTTCAGAAGAATACCAATATAAGGGGGAAAAGAACAATTTATACTCTACGTGAAGACAGAGCTGATTGGTTGGAAAGTGGACTTTGATTGATAGAGGCTTTGCCATGGAAAATGCACCGTGATGATGACTGACAGGTAACTGCCAAGCATTGTTTGAAATTTAATCCAGGCAGCTTAACCCTGATTGGTCAAGGCTTTGTCCTGAGGAATGAGTCAGCAAATGGCTATCTCTTATTTTGTTGAGCTGAAACAGGTGCAATGTGTTTACATGTTCTTTCTGTCTGCAAAGTACAGGGGCCTGTGTATTAATATATGTAGCTTCCAGCTAATGCAAAACACTGTGATTCTGACTGACAACGTTAAATTGGTTGTCAGCATAATTCTTAGCACACTGAGGATTATTTAACAAATGTTGTCCAATTGTAGAATCACATCTAATCTTCTTTAGAAATCCCATGATTTGTTAACCACCCTCTGAATATGTCCATCCACCTTTAAAGATTAATGCACATGAACCTCTAGGTCCCTCTGCCCCTGCACACTCTTGAGAACTGTGCCACTAAGTTTGTAAGCAGAATTTTGCCCTTGGCGTGCAGGATCAGCAGAAACGAGTGGGAGCCCGACCTCCGTCCATGATCAGCACTGCAATGTCATACTGGCGGGCCAATTAAAGGGCCCCCCCCCCAGCGTGATACACGAGCAGCAGCGCTGTGAGCTGCCTGTGCTGTGGGGAGGAGGAGGGCGAGCAGGCTGAGTGCGGATTTCGCGAGGAGATGAAGAGATGTTAAAAAAATATAAAGAACATAAAAATGTAATAAAACGTTTCCCCTCATGCGACTCTGTCACATGAGCAGGGACATGTTTTTACTTAGAAAAATAAAGTTTTTATTTTTGCTTTTGGAAATGGCTTCCAAAAAAATGTGAAGGTCGTTTGTCCTTTTCTCCTGCCGCCAACCGTTAGGTTGGACAGAAAGTGAAAAATTTACATTAGTTGCTAACTTAATGGCTTTAACAGGCCTTTTAATTGTCGACAGGCGCACTGCCATCTCCAGCGAGCGCCCACCAACCCCAACTATTGCCCAACTGCGCGCTGACATCAGCACGCTCGGCCAACATCAGCACGCGTCATTTCACGCTCGAGTGGTCAGGCGCACGCCTGACTGCTAAGCAGACATGTCTGCCCTGTATTGCCTTTTCCCATCCCTTCTGCCAAAATGCACCACCTCACACGTTTTTTTTAATTCATTCATGGGATGTGGGCTTTGCTGGCTGGGCCAGCATTTATTGCCTATCCCTAATTGCCCTTGAGAAGGTGGTGGTGAGCTGCCTTCTTGAACCGCTGCAGTCCATGCGGTGTAGGTACACCCACAGTGCTGTTAGTGAGGGAGTTCCAGGATTTTGACCCAGTGACAGTGAAGGAACAGCGATATATTTCCAAGTCAGGATAGTGAGTGACTTGGAGGGGAACTTCCAGGTCTCTATTAAATTTGTCTGCCCATTCTGCTAGCCTATCTATATCCTTTTACAGGCAATTTGTATCATCCTCGCTCTTTGCCACTCCTCCAAGTTTGGTATCAGTGGCAAATTTTGAAATCTTACTCCCTATTCCAAGATACTTGCCATTTATATAGTGTAAAAAGGGTAGTCTTTGCACAAACCCTTGGGGAACATTACTGTCTACCATCCTCCTGTCTGAAAACCAACAGGGGTGGGGAACCTATGGCCTGTGGACCGGATCCGGCACATTGTTCAATTTCATCCAGCCCACAACAAGGTTTCTAAGAGTATAGACCTATGACAGTAGCATCTTGAAAATTCCATTTATCATCATCGTTATGAATTTGCTTTGGATAAAAGCATCAGCTAAATTACAATAATAATATTTAACAATATAATATTCAAATTCAGCCATCGCATTAAAACAACAGGTGAGTTGAACCATCCTGTATTCTCTCTAAACAAAAACTAAATTCAATAGATTTTTACTGCAGAAGGTGCAACATCTGCCCCTTTACTTCCCCCAGTCTCACCGTCCAAGGGCCCAAACACTCCTTTCAAATGAAGCAGCATTTCACTTGCACTTCCCTCAATTTAGTCTACGGCATTCGCTGCTCCCAATGCGGTTTCCTCTACATTGCAGAGACCAAACGCAGACTGGGTGACTGCTTTGCGGAACACCTTCGGTCTGTCCGCAAGCATGACCTAGACCTCCCTGTCGCTTGCCATTTCAACACTCCACCCTGCTCTCATAACCACATGTCCGTCCTTGGCCTGCTGCAATGTTCCAGTGAAGCTCAACGCAAACTGGAGGAGCAGCATCTCATCTTCTGACTAGGTACTTTACAGCCTTTCAGACTTTATATTGAGTTCAACAACTTTAGATCATGAACTCTCTCTTCCATCCCTACCCCCTTTCCGATCCCCCTTTTTCCAATAATTTATATATATTTTTCTTTTCCCACCTATTTCCATTATTTTTAAATGTATTTCCATCAATTGTTTTATCTCTAACTATTTTGATCCCTTCTCCTACCCCACCCCCACTAGGGCTATCTGTACCTTGCTCGTCCTGCTTTCTACCCTTAACGTTCCCATTAGCACATTTCTTAGCTAATATCACGACCGTCAACACCTCTTTGTCCTTTTGTCTATGACATCTTTTGGCAATCTCCACCTATCACTGGCCCTCTAGCCAGCTCTACCTGTCTCACCTCACCCCCCCCCCCCCCTTAAACCAGCTTATATTTCACCTCTTTTCTATATTTCCTTAGTTCTGGTGAAGAGTCATATGGACTCGAAACGTTAACTGTGTTCCTCTCTGCAGATGCTGTCAGACCTGCTGAGTTTTTCCAGGTATTTTTATTTTTGTTTCGGATTTCTAGCATCCATAGTTTTTTGCTTTTAAATTGATTTGTGTGTGTGTGTGTGAATGGCCCGTGATAAGAAAAAGGTTCCCCACCCCTGATCTCCCAGGACTTGCTATTTCCTGTCCTTATCCCAATTTTCAATGCAATTGGACACTAATCCATAAGCCTCAAATTTGTTAATCAGCTTTTTATATGGTGCTTTGTCAAGCACTTTCTTAAAATCCTGTTACGATCTGGGTGGGAGGAGTGCACTGTCTCTGCTTCCCACCCCTCCACAGGTCACAACATACATTAAATAAATAATTTCTCCAGCTGGCTATACGGCCAAGTAGGGGCTATGAGTCTCAGGGGACCACTTAATGCCCAAGTTTTCTCAATAAAATTATTAGTTTATAATAAAACCAGACTTGCCAAGTAGAAGATAAAGCTTATTAACGTACAGTATGAAATATGAAAGTATAATAATTACTCTAAAGACACACACACAAGCATTGATCCTTCTTGCTCCCTCCCAAAGCAAAACCAGAGTACCAGTTTTTAAAACACAGGCATGTTTCTTTCTCAAAGCCATAAACCAGCATGAGACTCTTTTGTAAACAGTTCACCGGGGTCAAGAGGCTTCCAGCTTCTTTAAAACAGCTTAATTACCGTTCCTTGTAAAATGCTATCTTTTCCAGGAATAGCAGCAAGCAGAGTCCTCACATTAACCCTTTAAGAGGCAGTGTCTTTTAAGAAACACAAATTCTTCCAGAATGTTCTTAATCCTTGAAGACGAACCATTTTCTGCGATTAAAGCATTTATGATAATCCATACAGACAACATCCATCACAATTCCTTCCTTAATTCTTTCTGCTGCTTCAGCAAAAATTTAATTCGATTAGTCAAACACAATCTGCCTTTTACAAACCTGTGCTGGCTCTGCTTAATTAACTCAAACCTCTCCAAGTGCCTGTTGTTTTTTTTCCCTGATTATGCATTCCAAAATTTTGCCCACCGCTGATGTTAAACTAACTGGCCTATAGTTGCTCGGATTTGTCCCTGCATCTTTTCTTGAGTTAGGGTGTCACATTTGCCACTCTCCAATCCTCTGCCACCTCCACCATATCTAGGGAAGATTAAAAGATTATGGCAATCCGTTCTGCTGTCCCCACCCCCATCTCCTTTAGCAACTTGGAATGGAAGCCATCTAGGCCAGGTAATTATCTAACCTAAGCATAACCAACATTTCCAGTACCTCCTCCCTTCAATTTTCCCACTATCCATTGCCTCCACTATCTCTGCTTCCACCAATATTTTGTCAGATTCCTCTTCCAAAGAACACATTAAGTATTCCAGCGCTGCCCTGTACCTTGAAGCATATGGAGACCCTCTTTGTCCCTAATTAGATCCACTCTACCTCCTTGTGCCCGCTTACCCTATTTACATGCTGGAAGAAGATTTTTGGGTTTCCTTTTACATCAACAGCCATTCTATTCTCATCTCTCTCTTTGCCAGCCTTATTTTCCTCTTCACCTCCCCTCTCAACCTATTGGAATTCACCTGATTCTCACTTGAAGAATTCACCTGAAATGCATCATACAATCTCCTTCTTTGTTTAATCTCTCTCTGCCTCATCATCCAAGGAGCTCTGTTTTTGGTGCCCTTACTTTCACCCTTGTTAGAAAGTACCTAGCCTGTTCCTGAAGCATCAATTGCTTAAAGATCACCCATTGTTTGATTAGTTTATCCTATCAGCCATTAAGTCCATTTTACCCTGGCTAGATCCCTTCTCATCACAATGAAATTATCCCTCTTCTAATTTAGAAGTTCTATATTAGATTGTTCCTTGCTCTTCTCCATTACTAATTTAAACCCTATGATACGATGCCTCCTCATTACCCAGCACCAGATCCAACAATGCCTCCTTGCTAGACGGGCTGAGAATATATTGATCAAGGAAGTTCTTCCGAACACAGTTCAGAAATTCCTCCCCCTCCTCACCCTTTACTCTAACATTATCCCAATCGGTATTTGGGTAATTAAAGTGCCCCAGTATCACCACTCTATCATTCCCTGAAGATTTGGTCCACTATATCTTTCTCTCACTATCACCCCAAGTAGCATGATCTTGCCACTTTTGCTTCACAACTCTAACCAAAGAGACTCTGTCCTTAACCCTTCAAGAACATTGTCTCTTTCCAATGCTACAATGTAAGGGGTACAGGAGGAGACAGGTTACTATGCCTAAGTGAGACCAAGTGAGTAGCGAGTTAGGTTCAAGTGGTAAGTTCTGGTAAGTCTTTTTCAGGTTTAAATATAGATTAAAAATCAAGCACTGACATAAAACTAACAACCTGTAAATCAGTTAGTTTAGCTTGTTAAACAGGGAACTGCCTGGTAGTGACAGTTAAATATCTATCAAATGAAAGCAGTTGGTTCAATTGATGCTAATTACTATAGCAGGAAGCTAAACTAGCTAGTGACTCATCAAAGGAGGCTTGGCCTAAATAGCCAAGTGGTTATAGTACTGGGTTTATAACCCCAAGATTAAGAGTTCAAATTTCACAATGGCAAACTATGAATCAAGAGTTCAAATCTCACAATATCAAGAGTTCAAATCTCACAATGGCAAAACTATGAACCAATGTAACTTCATCTGAAACAGATGGAAACGTGGTTGTACTCGAAAGAGTTACAAATAATTGGCTTGGCCTGAATAGCCAAGTGGTTATGGTACTGGGTTTGTAACCCCAAGATCAAGAGTTCAAATCTCACAATGGCAAAACAATGAAATGGAAGAGACATTGATCAAGAGTTCAAATCTCACAATGGCAAACTATGAAACAATGTAACTTCATCTGAAACAGATGGAAACAGGTTTACTCAAAAGAGTATCAAGAGTTCAAATCTCACAATGGCAAACTATGAAACAATGACTCATCAAAGGGTCTATAAAAGAGACATGATGTTCAAACAGCATGATCAGTGAGAGAGAGATCGAGGGACTGGCAAATTAAGATCACATGGGAATCTGGTGCATGGTGGGGAAGAGGTGTGGTACACATAGGAATTACTTTAAGTCAAGTAATTAAATTAAGCCAAATAAACAACATAAGAGTGAGAGAGAGAGCGCCAGCCAGGAGCTTACAGATAAAATCTAAAAATGACATCACAGGAGTTTCGTATCGGGTGGTAAGTATATGCCTTTCCGGACTTGGCACAGAGAGATGATTGGTGAGTGACAGGTGAGTTATATTAAACCATACTGTAGTAAACATTTTATATAATTTAAGATATGTCAATGCAGCTCAGCCATATGAAATGTGCATGCTGTGGAGTGTGGGAAGTCGTGCAGGCACAAAGCACCCTCAAGGACTATATCTGCAGGAAGCATCACCAGCAGCAGAAACTTGAGCTCCAGGTTGCAGAGCTCAAGTGGTGGCTGGAGTCACTGTGGAGCATCTGTAAGGCTGAGCATTATGTGGATAGCATGTTTAGAGAGGTGGTCAGACTGCAGCTAGGAAGTACGCAGGCAGAGAGGGAATGGGTGACTGCCAGAGTATCTAAAAGAAACAGGCAGACAGTGGAGGAATCCCCTGAGGCTGAGGCTATCTTGCTCTCTAAGCACTTCTCCATTTTGGATACTGGGTGAGCGAGATGGTTCCTCAGAGGACTGGAGCAGCAGCTATGTTTGTGGCACCACAGGTGGCTCAGCTGCACAGTGGAGGAGGAGGAAGAGCAGAAGTGCTATTGTGGTAGGGCATTCCATAGTTAGGGGAGCAGACAGGCATTTCTACAGCCGTAGATGTGACTCTAGGATGGTATGTTTCCTCCCTGGTGCCAGGGTAAAGGATATCACACAGCGGCTGCAGGATATTCCTTTTGGGGAGGGTGAACAGAATGAGGTTGTGGTCCACATTGGGACCAATGACATAGGTAGGAAAAGGGATGAGGTCCTGAAAGTAGGTTTTAGGGAGTTGAGAAGGGAATTAAAGAGCAGGACCTCAAGGGCAGTAATCTCAGGTTTATTCCCAGTGCCACATGCCACTGAATGTAAGAATAGGAAGATTAAACAGTTCAGCACACAGCTGGAGAAATAAGAGTAGCGGGGAGGGCTTTAGATTTCAGAGGCATTGGGACCGGCTCTGGGGCAGGTGTGACCTATACGAAATGGACGGGTTACACCTTAACAGAACTGGGACTAATGTCCTCGCGGGGAGGTTTGCTAGTGTTCTTGGGGAGGATTTAAACTAGATTGGCAGGGGGATGGGAACCTGAGGGGAAATTCAGAGTGGAGAGGAGAAAAACTAACAGTGCAAAGTAGAGAAGTATTAACTGATAAGGAGGTTATATCAGAGAGTAACATTAAGGTAAATGGAATACTTGGAGAGTTTGATAGAATTAGAGTAGGCAATAATAAATCATTAGATGGAGTTAGAGTAAGGGGGAAAGTAAAGCCTAAATCAGGACTAATGTGCATTTTTGTGAATGCACGGAGTGTGGCTAATAAGATTGGTGAACTACAGGCACAGGTTGACAAATGGAATTATGATATTGCCATAACAGACCAGGATTGGGTGTTAAATATTCCTGGGAACAAGGTGTTTAGGAGAGACAGGAAAGGAAGAAAAGGAGGCAGGGGGAGGACAATGGCAGTACTGATTAAAGATGGCATTACATTACTGGAGAGAGAGGATGTTCCAGAGGGTCAGGGACTGAATCTCTCTCGCTAGAGGTAAGGAATGAAAAAGATGCAATAGTAATCAGTGTAGTATTTTGACCACCAAAAAGTAGAAGGGATGTAGAGAAGCAAATTTGCAAAGAAATTACAGAGCGGTTCAATAATTATAGAGTAATTATAATGTGGGACTTCAATATCCAAACATACACTGGGATAGGAATAGTGCAAAGGGACAAGAAGGGTGAGAGTTCCTGGAATGTGTTCAAGATAATTTTCTGCAGCAGTATCTTTCCATTCCATTGAGAGAGAAGGCACTATTGCATCTGGTTCTGGAGAATGATTTGGCCCAAGTGGATCAAATATCAGTGAGGAGAGCATTTAGGAGATAGTGACCATTATATCATAAGGTTTAGGTTGGCCATGGAAAAGGACAAGGAACAATCCAGAGTAGGGATAAATAATTGGGGGGAAAGCCAACTTCAATGGGACAAGAATGCATCTGAGTCTTGAGTTGGAATCAGATGTTGGTGGAAAAGACGGTGGCTGAACAATGGGCCATCTTTAAAGAAAAAGTATTGCAGGTAATGTCAAGATATATTCCCTTCAGGAGGAAAGGTAGGACAAATAAATCCAGAGTGCCCTGGATAACAAGAGAGAGAGAGGTAAAGATGAAAAGAAAGAAGTGCATTAGGAAGAAAATACAATGGAGAACCAGGCTGAATATAGAAGGACCAGAGGGGAAGTGAAGAAACTAATAAGGAAAGCAAGGAGAGAGCATGAAAACAGGATGGCAGTGAACATAATAGGGAATCCCAAGGACTTCCATAAGCATGTAAATAACAAAAGGGTGGTAAAAGAAAGAGTAGGGCTGATTTGGGATAAAAAAAAAAGGGGACTTGCATGTGGAGGCAGGAGAAATAGCAGTGGTATTAAACAAGTACTCTGCATTTGTCTTTGCAAAGGAAGAAAATTCTACCCAGGCTGAGGTGAGAGAGGAGGTAACTGGTACACTCGAAGAACTCGAGAAGGAGGTGGTTTCAGAAAGGCTATCTTAAAATTGATAAGGTAGCAGGACCAGATGAGATACATCCAAGGGCACTGAGGGAAGTGAGAGGCAGTAGTGATAATTTTCCAGTCTTCTTTAGACACAGGGGTGGTGCCAGAGGACTGGAGAACTGCGAATATTACACCCGTGTTCAAAAAGGGGTGCAAGGACAAAGCCGGCAACTACAGACCAGTCAGTTTGACATCAATGGTAGGGAAATTTCTGCAAACTATGGTTCAGGATAAAATCAATAGTTACTTAGACAAATGCAGGATAATTAAGGAAAGCCAGCATGGATTTATTAAAGGTATATCATGTTTAGCTAACTTGCTGGAGTTTTTTGCGGAGGTAACAGAGAAGGCTGATAAGGGCAATGCTGTTGATATGGTATACATGGATTTTCAAAAGGTATTTGATACAGTGCCACACAACAAACTTGTGAGCAAAATTATAGCTCATGGAATAAAAGGAAAAGTAGGCACTTGGATAAGAAATTGACTAAGTGACAGGAAACAAAGAGTAATGGTTAATGGATGGTTTTCAGATTGGAGGATGGTTTGTCATGGAGTTCCGTAGGGGCCAGTGTTGGGACCCTTGTTCTTCCTGATATATATTAATGACCTAAACTATGGTGTTCAGGGCATGATTTAAAAATTTGCAGATGGTATGAAGATTGGGAAACATTGTCACCTGTGATGAGGACAGTCATGAACTTCAAAAGGACATAGACATGTTGGTGGATTGGGCAGACAAGTGGCAGATGAAGTTCAATGCAGAGAAGTGTGAGGTGATTCACAATGGCAGGAAGAATATGGTGAGACAGTATAAAATAAAGGGAGAAACTCTAAAGGAGGTGCAGGAATAGAGGAACTTCGGTGTATATGTACATAAGTCGTTGAAGATGGCAGGGCATGTTGAGAGAGCAGTTAATAAAGTGTATAGTATCTTAAGCTTTATTAATTGGGGCATTGAATACAAGAGTTTGGAGGTCATGTTGAATTTGTATAAGACACTAGTTAGGCCTCATCTGGAGTACGGAGTACAGTTTGGGTGCCATACTTGAGGAAGGATGTGAAGGCTTTGGAGAGAGTACAGAGGAGATTCACAAAAATTATTCCTGGGATAAAGAACTGTAGTTACGAGGTTAGATTGGAGGGATTGGGACTGTTTTCCTTGGAGAAAAGAAGGCTGAGAGGAGACTTGATAGAGATATTCAAGATCCTGAGGAGTATGGACAGGATAGGTAGTGAGAAACTGTTCCCACACAAGGCAGCATCAAGGACTAGAGGGCACAGAGTCAAAATAATTGGCAAAAGCTGTGAAAGTGATGTGAGGAAAAAATTTTTCACCCAGAAGGTGGTTGGAGTTTGGAACAAACTTCCTGAAAGGGTGGTAGAGGCAGGTCCAATCAAAGTATTCAAAAGGGAATTGGGTTGCTATCTGAAAAGAGAGAATGTGCAAAAGATATGGGGATAAGGCAGGGAAGTGGGAGTAGGTAGAATGCTCTTTCAGAGAGGCAGGGCAGATTCTGTGGGCCAAACGGCCTCCTTCTGCAATGTAAAGATTCTGTGATTTGTGACAGGTCTTCCCCAATCTGTACTGTCACCTCACCTCCCTTTTATCCTTTCCGATCTTTTCTGAACAATTTGCACCCATGAATATTAAGCAATTAGTTCTCAGCATTTTTAAGCCACTTCCATTATGCCATTACATCATATTCCCATACTGCTATTTGTGCTTATAGCTCACAAACCTTATTCACTATCCTTTGTGTTTACGTACATGTATTTTAAACCTGTCCTTGTATTCCTCATCGTCCTTCTTAGTCTGCTCCTATCTTATGCGGAACTACTTCCTTCTCTAGTACTGCTCAACACACTCACTTTATGTATCTTATTTTTTTTTCACTTCTATATGCTGGTGCCCATCCCCTGCCAATTCAGGTTAAACCCTCCCCAACCTCACTAGTGAACATCACTGCGAGGACGTTGATCCTCGTCTTGTTGAGGAATAACCTGTCCCATTTGAATAGGCATCTTCTGTCCTGGAACTGCTTCCAATGCCCCAAGAATCTGAAGCTCTCTCTCCTGCACCATGCCTCTAGCCATGCATTGATCATCCCTTTCTTCCTTTTAGTACTCTGACTAATGCGTGGCACCGGGAGTAATCCAGAGATGATTACCTTTGAGTTCCTACTTTTTAACTTCCTCTCTAGCTCTTGAAAATCTGACAATAGGACCTTAATACCTATTCTCTCTATGTCATTGGTACCAACGTGTACCACAACTTCTGGCCCACTCCTTTCCCCTCGCGGAATATTCTGCGCCCTTGCCATGATGTCCTTTATCCTGGCACAAGGGAGGCCATACACCATGCGGAATTCATGATGATGGTTACAGAAATGCCTGTCTGTCCCCCTAACTGTGGAATCTCCTATAATAACAGCATTACTTTGTAATGGGCAGTGTCTTGTCCATTGGTGCCATGGTCTGGGCTGCATTCTTTCAGGGTATCATCACTTTCTGCAGTCTCTAATACTAAGTATCTGTTTGTGACACACACCCCGAGGACCCTTGTACTACTTGTTTCTCGTACTCTTCCAGATGGCCACTCACCTACTATCCTGACCTCTCACTGCCTGTGGGGTGACCACCTCCGAGAACGTACGATCCAGGAAACTCCCATCTTCCCCGACGCTTCATAGTGTTAGAAATCCTGAGCTCGAAATGCAGCAGCTGGAGACACTTCCTACACAGGTGATTGCCCCAAGACACATGAACTGTCCTGAAGTTCCCACATGGCGCACAATTGCAGGTGACAGCTCGCGTATGCCCATCGCAATGTAAAAAACTGTTTCCTCTTCCACAATCTAGTCACTGCTCTCTTTAATCTATTAATTTTAATTAATACCTCTGGACCTGCTATGTGCTGGTAGCGTGGGAGATAGTGGTGTAGTGGTAATGTCACTGGGCTTGTAATCCAGAGGCTAATCAGGCTAATGACTAATGTTCTGGGGCCATGGGTTCAAATCCCACTTGGCAGCTGGTGTAATTTGAATCCAGTTAATAAATCTGGAATATAAAACAAGTCTACGTCATGGCAACCATGGGCAGATTTTTTCTCTCGTCGGGCGAGTGTCCCGACATCATCGCGCACTCACGCAATATTTCAGTTAGCGGGTGGGCATGCGCGGGAGTCGGCAGTGCGCCCGCAGACAATTAAACGGCCTTTTAAGGCCCTAAATCAACTAATTGACTTGAATTTTTTGCTGACTGTCCAACCGGTTCGGTTGGCAGGCGAGCGAAAAAGCCAAGCGGCCTTTGTATTTTTGGCGAAACCTCATCTATGGACAGGATGAGGTTCCAACCAGTGATTTAAAAAAAATAAAACTTTTAACACTCCTATTTAACATGACGCTGCTCATGTGACAGAGTCATGCGAGGATACATGTTTTCGTTATTTTAAATATCTTTATTTTTATTGTTTAAAAATCTTCAGCTCCCTGAGGCAGCTCTGTGACATCTCTCCCTGTGACATGGCACTTTTATTTTCTTTAGAACGCAATTTGTCAGATTGTCTCTACACTGTTTACATTTTTATCTAAAACTCTAATTTAGCCTGCTCTGGAATAGTGTGTCCAATTCTGGGCACAACACTTTAGAAAGGATGTGAGGCTTTGGAGAGGGTACTGAAGAGATCTATTAGAATGTTCCAGGGGATGAAGGATTATATTTAAATGAATAGATGGAGAAGCTGGGGTTGTTGACCTCAGAGGAGAAAAAAACTAAAAGGAGATTTGACAGACGTTTAAAATTAACCAGGGTTTAGATAGAGTAGTATCTTGACAACATTGACTGTGTTAACCACTGCCTGCTGAAGGACCCTTTAAGGAAATAAGATGTCAGCAGAAAAGGTCCAAAATGGGTATTGAATAGACATTCTCACTCTCCAACCACTTCTGCTTTCTGCTTCCCAACCCAGAGCTTGCCTTGCTGCTGGCTCAGTCACCTCTCGGCTTCTATGCTGCCCAAACCCAGAAAGCACATTAAATACCCATTTACAGCCTGCACTTTGCAGCTTTAAATAAATTCAAAGCCTGGGCACAGGCAAGCTGCCTGCATATTCCAAACAGCAGCATGAACAGTGTGAGTTTTCCATATTTGATCACTTGTAATTTGAAAATTATGAAGATGACATTTAAGCCAATTGATGCATGGCACAGCACAAAGTGTGGTGCTTTCTGCAGTGAAGGATTAACACTTCACTCAACTTTTATCTCTAATAACAGATACTGCAAAGGCTATGGGTCCTGACAATATTGTGGCAATAGTACTGAAGGCGAAATGGAGCACAAGGGAGGCGATGGCTGTTACGATTGAGCAGTTGGTAAAGCCGAGTTATTTAAAATAATCCCAGAGGGAAACTTTAAACAACTGTCATAACCCATAATTTTAAGTCTTATGTTTGAGATGCAAGTCTAAATTCAGGAATCTGACCACCATTTCTCAAGAGGTTTTATATTAGCTAAATGAAACATTTTATTAATTTACATTTACACATGGCTACAAGTTACTACTATCATAACTTTTAACAAATTCCCAAACTAATCTCCATTAAGGAAACAGAAACCCATAGACTTAACCAAACACCAGGTAAAGCATTTTCACCGTACAAATGCAAAACGAGGTTCTTTTCACTTTGGTTCCTGTGGAGACAGTTGGAGGCTGACAGCTGCTTTCGATCTAACATTATCTCTGCTCCCTAACATAAAACTGCTGAAGTTATACCTAGCACAACTCATCGAATGTAAATTCTCATTGAATCATGAACCTCTTTGAATTTCACCTCTTCTAACAATAAAACCCCTTTCATAGTACCAATTTTATTAGTAATATAAGCATATTGCTTGATAGCTATTAGATAGGTGTCAAGTTTTCACCCTAATTCTTGAATGCTGTTTTCAAAATATGCATATGCACTCTATCTCTCTTACATATCAAAACTAGTACACATCAAAACACCCAGACTAGCTGGCTTTAATCCAATTAAGACACGCTCATAGACTAAACCTCTATTTTAAAAGAAAAATACTTTCCAATAATATTATATGCATCAATATCTTCATGACAATGGTGTAGTAGTATTGATGCAAGAATAATAATCCACAGACCCAGGATAAGGCTCTGGAGACCTGGGTTTGAATCCCACCACAGCAGATGGTGGAATTTGAATTCAATAAAAATCTAGAAATAAAAGTCTAATGATGATCATGAAACCATTGTCGATTGTTGTAAAAACCCATCTGGTTCACTAATGCCCTTTAGGAAAGGAAATCTCCAATTTACCTGGTCTGGCCTACATGTGACTCCAGTCCTACAGTAATGTGGTTGACTGTGAAATGGCCTAGCCAGCAACTCGGTTGTATCAAACCGCTACAAAGTCTCAAAAAAGGAATGAAACCGGACGGACCATTCGGCATCGACCTAGGCACCAGAAACGACAATGACAAACGCAGCCCTGTCGACCCTGCAAAGTCTTCCTTACCAACATCTGGGGGCTAGTAGCAAAATTGGGAGAGCTGTCTCACAGACTAGTCAAGCAACAGCCTGACATAATCATACCTGACAGATAATGTCCCAGACACCACCATCATCATCCCAGCAGAGGTGGTGGCACAATCGGGAGGCATTTGGGACAGCTGTTGCCCTCAACATCAGCTTCAGAACCCCGCCCCCCCCATGAAGTCTCATGGCATCAGGTCAAACATGGGCAAGGAAACCTCCTGCTGATTACTATGTACTGCCCTCCCTCAGCTGATGAATCAGTGCTCCTCCATGTTGAAAACCAAAGCATTGAGTGTGGCAAGGGTGCATAATGTACTCTGGGTGGGGTGATATCCATCACCAAGAGTGGCTCGGTAGCACCACGCCCAAGCTGGCCGAGTCCTAAAGGGCATAGTTGCTAGACTGAGTCTGCAGCAGGTGGTGAGGGAACCAAAAGAGGGAAAAACATACTTGACCTCATCCTTGCCAATCTGCCTGCTGCAATTGCATCTGTCCATGACAGTATCAGTAGGAGTGACCACCGCACAGCTGTTGTGGAGATGAGGTTCTGTCTTTGCATTGAGGATACCATCCATCGTGTTGTGTGGCACTACCACCAAGCTAAATGGGATAGATTTCGAACAGATCTAGCAGTTCAAGACTGGGCATCCATGAGGCACTGTGGGCCATCAGCAGAGCAGAATTCAGATCGAACACAATCTGAAACCTCTGGCCCCTCATATCCCCCACTCTACCATTACCATCAAGCAAGGGGATCAGCCCTGGTTCAATGAAGAGTGCAGGAGGGCATGCCAGGAGCAGCTCCAGGATACTTAAAAATGAGGTGTCAACCAGGTGAAGCAATAACACAGGACTACTTGTGTGCCAAACAGCATAAGCAGCAGTGACAGACAGAGCTAAGCAGTTCCACAACCAACAGATCAGATCTAAGATCTGCAGTCCTGCCACATCCAGTCGTGAATGGTGATGGACAATTAAACAACTCACTGGAGGAGGAGGCTCTACAAATATCCCCATCCTCAATGATGGGGGAGCCCAGCATATCAGTGCAAAAAATAAGGCTGAAGCATTTGCAATGATCTTCAGCCATAAGTGCCGACCCATAAGTGATGACCCATTTCGACTTCCTCTGGAGGTCCCCAGCATCACAGATGCCAGTCTTCAGCCAACTTGATTCACTCCACCTGATATCAAGAAACGGCTGAAGGCATTGGATACCTCGAACGCTATGGGCCCTGACAATATTCCGTCAATACTACTGAAGACTAGTGCTCCAGAAATTGAGGTGCTCCCAACCAACATGTTCCAGTACAGCTACAACACAGGCATCTACCCAACAATGTGGAAAATTGCCCAGGTATGTCCTGTACACAAAAATGCAAGGCAAATCCAACCTGCCCAATTACCACCCCATCAGTCTACTCTCGATCATCAGTAAAGTGATGGAAGGAGTCATCAACAGTGCTATCAAGCGGCACTTGCTTAGCAATCACCTGCTCACTGAACTTAGTTTGGATTCCACCAGAGCCACTCAGCTCCTAACCTCATTACAACCATGGTTCAAACATGTACAAAAGAGCTAAACTCCCGAGGTAAGGTAAGAGTGACTGCCCTTGGCATCAATGCCGCATTTGACCATGTGAGGCATCAAGGAGCCCAAGCAAAACTGAGGTCAACGGGAGTCGGGAGAAACTCTCCGCTGGTTGGAGTCATACCTAGCGCAAAGGAAGATGGTTGTGGTTGTTGGAGGTCAATCATCTCAGCTCCAGGACATCACTGCAGGAGTTCCTCAGGGTGGTGTCCTAGGCCCAAACATCTTTAGCTGCTTCATCAATGACCTTCCTTCCATCATAACGTCAGAAGTGGGGATGTTTGCTGATAATTGCACAAGTTCAGCAGCATTTACGACTCCTCAGATAAACCAGCTCCAAATGCAACAAGTCCTGGAAAATATGACAGCTTGGGCTGACAAGTGGCAAGTAACATTCACAGTACACAAGTGCCAGGCAATGACCATCTCTAACAAGAGAGAATCCAACCATCGCCCCTTGACGTTCAATGGCATTACCGTCACTGATTCCCCGATTATCAACATCCTGGGGGTTACCATTGACCAGAAACTGAACTGAACTAGCCATATAAATACTGTGGCTACAAGAGCAGGTCAGAGGCTAGAATTCCTGTAACAAGTAACTCACCTCCTGACTCCACGACCTACAAGGCACAGATCAGGAGTGTGATGGAATACTCTCCACTTGCCCGGATGAGTGCAGCTCCCACAACACTCAAGAAGCTTGACACCATCCAGGACAAAGCAGCTCACTTGATTGGCACCACATCCACAAACATTCACTCCCTCCACCACTGACGCACAGTAACAGCAGTGTGTACCATCTACAAGATGCACTGCAGCAAATCACCGAGGCTCCTCAGACAGCACCTTCCAAACCTGTGACCGCTACCACCCAGAAGGACAAGGGCAGCAGACACATGGGAACACCACCACCTGGAAGTTCCACTCCAAGTCACTCATTATCCTCTCTGAGAAATATATCGGCCGTTCCTTCACTGTCGCTGAGTCAAAATCCTGGAACTCCCTCCCTAACAGCACTGTGGGTGTACCTCCACCACATGGACTGCAGCGGTTCAAGAGGGCAGCTCACCACCACCTTCTCAATGGCAATTAGGAATGGGCAATAAATGCTGGTCTAGCCAGCAAAGCCCACATCCCATGAGTGAATAAAAAAAGTCATCCCAGGATATTTCTCAGAATAAATAACAAGATAAGCTATTGGGAATAACAGGAGTATTATACCAAGACATGCAGAATACTGTCAGCCAGGCAAGGTCATGTGACCCGTTCTATGATCATCTATCGTCAGTCAGTACCTCTCCTCAGTAGCGAAGTAATGGTAATGAGTGGCATGTTTTATATTACGTAAGTGTTAATATTAAGCTGCTTTCAGACTGCTCAGGGATGCCCGGCTGGTTATTCCAAATGCTTCTGCTGTGACACATGCTCCCCTGACCGGCAATCTAATCAAAACTCACATTTTAAGCGGTGCAGTTGAGCTGAACATTTTCTGACAGTAAGGCCTGCAGGAAGCTTCCTTCAGCGTTGGTCACACTGAGTGAGGCAGGACCTGCTGCTGATTAAGATTAAAGTTCTGGTGAGGGGGCAAAACTGAACGGGATTTGCTGTATCTGCCAACTAATTAGAACCATATCAAATCACTTCGTCTAATTATAGTTGATCTCCATTCATCCATCTCCGTCCATCCCTTTGTTCCTCCACTTCTCTCTGTGGGAGTAATTTTGACTTTGAGTGTAACGTAAATTTTTCTCTCCATTTACTTCCATTCAATCATGTAAAATGCACTGCCAATTCACAAACTTCTCTTTCATATTCTTGACTTTAAAAGCCTGCTCATAACTTTTCCAGTCATACTTCTGACCATCTCTGCTAACCGTTCTATTACTGCTGAGCAAATGTGTTCCCCTGTGAGGCACATCCCTTTGTTCAAGGTACAAGGTTGTCATTGTTTAAGGACATCAGAGACTGGTCCCTTTGCCCTGTGATGGGAGACAAACTTATCCACGCACTGAAGGGCCAATCACCAGTCAACAATGAACACACACTACACCATTAAATTGTTACGGAATAAAGATACCAGGTCTCCCACAGTGCCAGGGTAAATCTACAGCAAGAAATCAGCTTCACGAACCCAACTACACGGAACCAGCCTAGCAGATGATCATTACAGGGGTGGCTCATCAGCAGCAATGTTGATTCCTCTGGCCATACACTTCTAACCCACAGCCCAAGCTTCAATTTCTCAATGGGTTAAATGCACCATTTGGTGTGACATCTAAACCTAGAATCACCATGTTGAGCCCTTTGCACCGAGTTATTGGAGGCTAGTTAGTGTGGTAGAAAAAATCCACCCGGGTTACTGTCAGGGAAGTAAATGTGAGTGGACTGAACTCCGGAATTCCATGGGATTGTACTAGCTTCTTACCAGGAATCCAGCTGGAGACTGGCAGAACTTCCAATGGAATGATCGAAATGAATGTAGAGAATTCAGAGCAAATCCAGAATGAGGCTTACTCTGAAATAGAGGAGGAACAACCCAACCAGACAGAGAGTCAGAGGAATGTTGTCTCACAGCGGATGAGGGTAGGAGACTGAATAAGGAAGATCAAACATTACTGGATTAAAAGGAAAAGCTGAAAAATTGGAACCAGGATAAGTGGTGGTCTATAAATGAAAGGGCAGAATTACAGATGTACTTATCAAGTAAATAAGCTGAATTAAGTATTTGTGGACAGCACTGAACTTGCATGTCCTCTCAGTATTGGAAGTTGTGGTGATAAGGGATTTTTGCTGAGTTTTTTTGTCCCCCCTCTTGTTTACACACCCCTTCAGCAGCCAACTCCGCCTTTACTTCAACTGCATTAACCGCGTCCAAAAACATCTTCAGCACATCTTTCGACAGGAACTGCAGACTGAGATCCTATAAATTCAATTTTACCAGTCTTATCACTGTTTTTTTGCCCCTGTAGAAAGGGGCGTTTCCTTTAACAGTGATTGGGAGTAACTGTGCACCCAGATTCCTAGAGTAAACTATGTTCTGACATCTGGCCCAATTCATTTCACAAATGTATCAGGGGAGATCCTAAGACAATCCTTAAGGAATTCAATGGCTTTAGGTGGGGTCTGCAGTGAGGTGTATACCATTGAGACACAGCTCATGTCTCAATGGAATGAAAGATAAACTGCCCGAGTGCAGGAAAGCATTATGGAATCACAAGAGCATGGTGGTGTTGGGAAATGAGGAGGGTGGAGGAGTTTCCATTGATTTTGCTGACAGGAATCTCAACTTAAAAACTGAGAACTAATGTCCTCAACTGTGTTACAACAGAATCTTCTTCAAAACTGTCTGCCCCATGCCTCCCAAAACTAAAACGAAAGTTAGTAACATGACTTGCACTTCTATGAGTTTCACTTTGAAGTGCATCTACACTTAATTACTTCAGCTGAATTCAGACCAGACCTTAATGAAATTCAAGTTGCACTTCAGCATGCTGCTGTTTCACTCTGTGATTGCTCTGGGCTCACATTTGCTTCTAAATCATGTTTTGCTGAGATACTCTTGCTTGGTTTGCAGCCAAGTCTATAGAGATGCAGCAATTCCTTCCTCCAACATCATAAATAAGCAACAGTTTCTTCAGCAGTATTTGTCTGAGCTAGCTCCCACCTTGTTGCAACAAGGCTGACATTAGAAATTCCAAGCCCTTCTTTCTTTCTTTATATTGCCTAAAATGTTCACGTCTTCTGCTTGTTTCCCAGACTAATTCAGTCATTTAAGCTGTGACGAATACTTTTTATGGTGTAGAATCCTGCTTAACTAATAGTTGATGCAAAATCCTTTCATTTGTAAGCCATACATGAAATGATCATGAAGGGTCCAGCACAGACACAAGGACACAATGGTCTCCTTCCATGATGTGAACATTTCTGATTTTATATTAAGTAACCCTTAAATTTACAATGATCAGCTGTTGTTCTCATCACCGGCAGGGACTGGGAGGCTGACTCGCTTGCCAGATGATTTTTACAATTAAATTTTAATCTCCCAACTATAATTACCAGCTACAGGATAACACGGCATAGCTAAATTCCAACATGGTCCTTAACCTCAAGCTTTTGAAGAGCTGCAAGAATTTACATGAAGGGTAAAGCTTTTGGTCCGACATCTGCTCATAGATTTTACAACCATTAGCTCAATAGAAGCTGTCATTATGACAACATCATAATTACAACTGCTGACTAAATGTTTGCAGTTTTCTCCTTTAATTGTACAACTAAAGTTAAAGCTGCATTTGAACAGCAACTGGTGAACAAACAGGGCTCGATCTTAACTCTGCACATGAATGGTTTTGATCGAGTTAAAATCTCGCCAATGGATCCGTTTTGCTTTAGCACCACCTGGTGGCAGCTCATACTGTCTCAATTAACAGATTTAATACAGATATCGAGAACTATACTGTAAAACATCTCATTGCTGTTCTAATTTCGGTCTTTCTGGTTGGAGCAACTACCCTGTGCAAGCTTCAAGGGAAAGAAAATCCTTGACTGAATGCATGTCAGACCAAGAGACATTCAAGGGGGCATTAGATGATTATTTAAATAGAAACAATGTGCAAGGTAATGGGGAAAAGGCAGGAGATTGGCACTGTTAAAATGCTCAGTGAGCTCCAATGTAGACAGGAGGGGCCAAATGGCCTCCTTCTACACCATAACAATCCTGTGATTCTGTGAAGTGCCACTTCAAGCAGTAGCCACTGTCTCAAAGGATTCATATCCCCTCTTACCCTCACCTTACCACTATTCAAAGAAAAAGGGTGGTACTATGAAGTCTCGAGCCCCCGGTTATCCAGAAACATACAGCCCAAGATAAAGCAGAAAAAGAAAGCTTACGACAGTCAAAAAAGACTTAATACTTTGAAAGCCTGCAGGAATATAGAAAGTACAGGGGTGAAGTAAAAATGGAAATTAGAAAATGGAAAATATTGGTAGGTAAAATCAAAGAAAATCCTCAGATGTTGTACCTGTACATTAAGAACAAGAGAATAACTAAGGAAAAAGTAAGGCCTATCAGAGATGTACATGGTAACTTGAGGGTTGATGAAGAAGATGTAGGCAGGGTTCTCAATGAGTACTTTGTCTCTGACTTAATTGAGGAGAGGGACAATGCACACATTCTCGTTAAAGAGGAGGAATATGAAATATTAGGTACAATAAGCATAGTGAGCGAGGATGTACTGGAGGGACTGGCATCCTTGAAGGTGGATAAATCACCAAGGCCAGATGGATTGTATGCCAGGCCATTGAAGGAATTCAGGGATGAAATAGTGGATGCTCTGAGGCTCACTTTCCAATCCTCACTAGATACAGCCGAGGTCCCAGAGGATTGGAGGTCGGCGAATGATGTTCATTATTTAAAAAGGGTGTGAGGGATAGGCCAGAAAATTAGTCTGACTTCGGTGGGGGGCAAATTATTGGAATCAATTCTGAGAAACAGGATAAACTGTCACTTAGAAAGGCTCGGATTGATCAGGGATAGTCAGCATGGTTTTGTTAGGAGTAGATCATGTCTTATTAACTTAATAGAATTTTTTGAGGAAGTAACAAGGAGGATTGATGAGGGTAGTGAAGGGGATATTGTCCACATGGATTTCAGTAAGGCATTTGACAACGTCCCTCATGGCAGTCTGGTCAGGAAAGTGATATCTCATGGGATACAGGGGAAGGTGACAGGAAACAAAGGTCAATGGATGTTTTTGCGAACGGAAAATGTTCACAGGGCTCAGTGTTGGGGCCCTTGTTGTTTGTTGTATATATTAACAATTTAGACTTAAATGTGGGAGGCATGATTGGGAAATTTGCAGATAACGCAAAAATTGGCTGTGTGGTTGACAGTGAAGAGGATAGCTGTCGATTCCAGAATGCTATCAATGGTTTGGTTGAGTGGGCGGAGAGGTGGGAAATGGAATTCAATCCAGAAAAGTGCAAGGCAAGCGACAATTTGGGGAGGGCAAACAAAGCAAGGGAATACGCAATAAACGGGAATTATTGAGAGGCATTGAGGAAGTGAGAGACCTTGGAGTGCATGACAACAGGTCCTTCAAGGTAACAGGTCAAGTGGACAAGGTGGTCAAGAAAGCATATGGAATGCTTTCCTTTATTGGATGAGGTATTGAATACAAAAGCAGGGATGTAATGACGGAACTGTGCAAAACGCTGGTTAGGCCACAGCTGGAATTTTGTGTACAGTTCTAGTCACATTACAGGAAGGACATGATTGCTCTGGAGAGAGTGCAAAGGAGATTTACAAGAATGGTGCTAGGCCTTGAAAATTGCAGCTGTGAGGAGAGATTGGATAGGCTGGGGTTGTTTTCCATACAACAGAGGAGGCTAAGGGGTGACCTAATTGAGGTGTACAAGATTATGAGAGGCCTAGATAGGATAGGCAGGAAAGACTAGTTTCCCCTAGCTGAAGGGTCAATTATCAGGGGGCATAGATTTAAGGTGATTGGAGGGGACATGAGGAGAAACCTTTTTACCCAGAGGGTGGTCGGTGTCTGGAATTCACTGTCTAAGTTGGTGGTTGAGGCTGAAACGCTCAACTCATTTAAAAGGTACCTGGATCTGCATCTGAAGTGCTGTAACCTGCAAGGCTACGGACCAGGTGCTGGAGAGTGGGATTAAAATGAGCAGCTAGTTTCTTTTCTCTCTTCTTTTCAGTGTAGACACGTTGGGCTGAATGGCCTCTTTCTGTAGCATAACTTTTCTATGGTTCTATGGTGTCCCTGACTGCCCTCGAGAAGATGGGAGTTTACAGTGACTGGGGATTTTCCACAAATTTATTTCAACAAAATTAGTTTTTATGAACCCCCAGCCACTGTAAACCACCATCTTTCTCAAGGGCAGTTAGAGATGGGCAATAAATGCTGGCTTAGCCAGCAATGCCCACATCACATGAAAGAATAAATTTTAAAACATTGATATCTTTCTGCAGTCTACAGCTTTCCTCTATCAGCCACATGGCTAAATTTTATATCATCTCCAAACTTCCTAATCCTACATTAAGTCCAAATCACTGACATATATCACAAAAGGCCTTGCAGAACCTACAGGAAGCAGTCTTCCAATCGCAAAAATACCCATCAATCATTATCCTTTGCTTCTGCCACTGAGCCAATTTTGGATCCAACTTGCCACTTGCCCTTGGATCTGATGCATTTTAATTTTCTGACCAGTCTGCCACAAGCGGCCTTGTCAAAAGCCTTCCTAAAATACATGTAGACCACATCAAATAAGCTACCCACATCAACCCTCATTGTTACTACCTCCAATACCAATCAAGTTAGTCAGACACGACCTTTCCGTTACAAACTCTGGCTGCCTATGCTTGATTAATCGCTGCCTTTGTAAATGACATTTTAAAACGTCCTTAGAAATTTTTCAAATACTTTGTCTACCACTGAGGTTAGGCTGACAGACCTATAATTACTCAGTCTATCTTTTCCTCCCTTTTTAAACAACTGTGCAATCTTAGCAGTCATCCAGCAACAGGCCTGTAGGCAGAGGGGGTTGGAAAATGATGGTCAGAGCCTCCAATATTTCTTCCCTAGTAGCCTGGGGTACATTTCCTCCAGGCCTGGCTGTTTATACAATTTCAAAGATGTGAACCTCCTTAACATTTCCTCTTTCACTATGTTTAGCCCTTCCATTATTTCACATTCCTCTTCTTTAACTACAATGTCTGCATCACCCCTCTCTTTTTTTGAAACGGCACTCAATAAGAACCATGTCTAGGTCTTCCACCTCCATACTCAAGTTATCTTTTTGGTCTCTAATCAGCCCTCCACTTTCCTTAATTATTCTTTTTTTTAATTCATTTACGTGTGGGCTTCGCTGGCTGACCTGCTCTTGTGGCCAGTTTAGCTAGACTGGCTAGTCTAGTTCAGTTTCTGGTCAAGGGTAACCCCCAGGTTGTTGATAGGGGGGGATTCAGTGATGGTAATGCCATTGAATATCAAGGGGTGATGGTTGGATTCTCTGTTGTTGGAGATGGTCATTGCCTGGCACTTGTGTGGTGCAAATGTTACTTGCCACTTGTCAGCCCAAGCCTGGATATTGTCCAGGTCTTGCTGCATTTGGACATGAACTGCTTCAGTATCTGAGGAGTCACAAATGGTGCTGAACATTGTGCAATCATCAGCGAACATCCCCACTTCTGACCTTATGATGGAAAGAAGGTCATTGATGAAGCAGCTAAAGATGTTTGGGCCTAGGACACTACCTTGAGGAACTCCTGCAGTGATGTCCTGGAGCTGAAATGACTGACCTCCAACAACAACAACCTTTGTGCTAGGTGTGACTCCAACCAGAGAAGCATTTTCCCCTGATTCCCATTGACTCCACTTTTGCTTGAGCTCCATGATGCTACACTCGGTCAAACGCAGCCTTGATGTCAAGGGCAGTCGATCTCGCCTCACTTCAGGAGTTCAGCTCTTTTGTCCATATTTGAACCAAGGCTGTAATGAGGCCAGGAGCTGTGCCCCTGGTGGAACACAAACTAGGTGTCAGTGAGCAGGTGATTGCTAAGCAAGTGCTGCTTGATAGCACTGGTGCTGACCCCTTCCATCACTTTACTGATAACCAAGAGTAGACTAATGGAGCGGTAACTGGCCGGGTTGGATTTTTCCTGCTTTTTGTGTACAGGACATACCTTGCCAATTTTCCACTTAGCCAGTTAGATGCCAGTGTTGCAGCTTTACTGGAACAGCTTGGCTAGGGGTGCGGCATGTTCTGGAGCACTGTTGCTGGAATGTTGTCAGAGCCCAAAGACTTTGGAGTATCCAGTGCCTTCAGCCATTTCTTGATATCACGTGGAGTGAATCGAATTTGCTGAAGACTGGCATCTGTGATGCTGGGGACCTCCGGAGGAGGCCGAGTTGGATCATCCACTCGGCACTTCTGGCTGAAGATTGTAGCAAATGCTTCAGCCTTATCTTTTACACCGATGTGCTGGGCTCCTCCATCTGGTTCACTAATGTCCTTGCTCTTAAATGTATTTATAAAATATCTTTGGGTGCTCCTTGATTATAGCTACCAATACATTTTCCTGCCCACTCTTTGCTTTCCTAATTTCCCTTTTAACGTCATATTTGCATGTTCCATACTCCAAGGTTTCCTGCAGTATTGAGCTCTCATATCTGACATGTTTGCCTTTTTCATCTCATCCTACTCTGTATGCTCTTTGACATCCAAAGGGGGTCCAGATTTGGGCACCTCTTCCTTTTATTTTTGGGGGCATATTTGTTTCAAACCCACTCTATCTCCTCCTTGAATACCTCTCATGGTTTGAAAAAGCAAACAAAGCATTAGGGCTTATTTCCAGAGAAACAGGATTGATAAATAGAGAGGTTTGTGGGGAGGTACAGCAGGTAATTAGGAAAGCTAATAGAATGTTATCATTTATTGTGAGGGGAATTGCTTACAAAAATAGGGAGGTTATGCTTCAGTTGTACAGGGCATTACTGAGACCACATCTGAAGTATTGTGTACAATACTGGTCTCCTTAATTAAGGAAAGATGTAACTGCATTAGAAGCAGTTCAGAGAAGGTTTACTGGACTAATACCAGGAATGGGCAGGTTGTCTTATTAGGAAAAGCTGGACAGGTTCAGCTTGTGTCCACTGGAATTGAGAAGAGTCAGAGGAGGCTTAATTAAAATTATTAAGATCCTAAGGGGTCTTGACAGGATGGATGTGGAGATGATAGTCCTCTTGTGGGAAAATCTAGAACTAAGGGTCATTGCTTAAAAATAAAGGGTTGCTCATTTAAGACAAAGGTGAGGGGAATTTTTTTCTCTGAGGGTTGAGAGTCTTTGGAGCTCTCTTCCTCAAAAAGTGATGGAAACTTTTAAGGCAGTGCTAGATAGATTCTTCATTAACAAGGGGTGAAAAGTTATCAAGATTCGGCAGGAATGTGGGGTTGAGGTTACATTCAGTTCAGCCATGATCTTATTGAATGGCAGAGCTGACTCAAGGGGCCAAGTGGCCTACTCCTGCTCCTAACTCGTATGTTCGTAAGTTATGTTAAACTTCCATAGAACCTTGGTTAGGTCACATGTGGACTACCATGCATTGTTCTGGTCTCCATGTTATAAATATGATATATGGGCAATTGAAAAGAGAAAAATATGTTTACAAGGATGATACCAGAGCTGAGAGGTGATGACTATCAAGAAGGCTTGAACAGCCATATACCAGACACACTTTTAGATAGCTAGATAGGTATTTCAATGGTTCATATTCAGTAGCATCAGGCCCTGAAGACCAGGAAGATCCAATATTCACTCTGCCTGAAATGAGTCAGCTCACCTCAGACATGGTAACAGTAGCCCTGGGCTAGCTCCTGCTCTGAATTTCCAGCTGATAACTGCTGCCATGAAGGGAGTGTTTATGCCCACATCAGGTGAGGCAAGGACAAGGTTGGCCATTTACATGTAGCGCCAAGTAGCTGACCGGCATATCCTTTACCCGCTGGGCAGAGAAAGTGCATCCAAGCTGTTCACCCAACATGGAAAGGAGGGAACTGCAAAAATCAGTTCTGAGACTTTAAGTAGCCAGCTCATCACCATTCCACATCAGAACATGCCAGCTCTGCAGCTGCCCTCACTTGCTGGGTTAGTTATTAACAACGTGCTGAAACAAATTCAAATTACTGATAAAAGCAGTGAGTGTTAGCTGGCTGTTTCTTCTGTTATAAACTCATTATTTTAACAATTGGAGAGGCAATTACAGTTCTCCATGTTAAACATAAATAGAAAAATAATTTTAAAACAGCAAGCTCTCATACAAGCCTGTGGTGCACAGGATATGAAAACTGGTCCTAACACTGGTACCATATGGATTTAAACAGAAATTCAAAAGAATCCCAGGATTTCATCATTTGACTTTGAAAATTACTCTAAAATATTAAAACAATTAGATTTTGAAATGCAAAACAATGCAGATTTAACATAATTAGCAATAGTAGGGAGTCCATTCACCAAATAGAACATAAACGCCCTTCCAGCTGGGAGCGGATTATCATAAATATGAGACACTTCATGCCCCTTTTATTCCATCATCAATGATCACTATCAGACTCATAGCACATTCATATCGTGCATGTGAGATCTTGTAGGGACACCATTCAACGCCCACACTTATTATTTTCTATTTATTCACTTGCATTTATAAAAAGTAATTTTGTTGCAATAAGTCTGTGGAAAATCCCCAGGCACCGTACACCAGGATGTGATCTTTGGAACACAAAGCACACATACTCATTGTAGGTAGCCAAGTGACAGCAGCATTTACACTGAGGTTTGCTCCTTTCTAATACCTCGCTCTCTTGCCGTCTACTTTCACTGAATATGTCACCGAGCAGCCAATTTGAAGTGCATCTAATTCAGAATTTTCCCCACTTCCCTCTGCTAAAGTGAAAGATCACTTCACCAATTCTATACTTTCCCCTAAGAAGCAGGGTCTGTGTACCTGCATTTGAAATGAAACCTTTGCTGATACACACAAATATAAATGTCGACAGACACACACTCATAAATACATGCACTCACTTGTACTCACATTCACACATGTATGCATACATGCATATTCACTTGCACACATGCACATTCTCACATGCAAAGAGTTGCACACACATTTACATAGACTTCCTGGCATATTTACGCAAACATACACACATACGCAGGAAAATCTATTATAGCCCCTGAAACACGTAAACTACAAAGAAAATATTTCCCACTTGTTTGTGGCACTTTGCCCTTGAACTCAGTATTTGCACTGAAATCACTTGGGGAAACAAGACAAGCATATTAGGATGATAAATTCATTTACTATGCAAATTATTCTCTTCCATGCCTAGAGGCACATGAGACAACCACTTCTTCCACTGCTTTACATCGAACAGATGGTGTTTCAAGTTGTTTCCACAACAAAGTCCCTTTTCACATGGATCTGTCATTCATTCTAATCTCCTGCGAGGAGAACTGGCTCGATGCAATGGGGTGACCACTACTCTCCAATCAGACATGAGTGTCTTGCTCGATGTTATTTTTTAAGTTCATTCTCGGGATGTGAGCAAAGCCAGCATCTATTGCCCACCTCTAGTTGCCCTGGTAAAGGTGATGATGAGCCACCTTCTTTCTGGACCACTGCAGTCCACAGTGCTGTTAGGGAGTACATCCCAGGATTTCGATCCAACAACAATGAAGGAAGGAGCTGGTGCGTCCATGTCAGGATGCTGTGTGACTGGGAGGGGAACTGAGAAGTGGCGATGCTCCCATGTGTCATCGCTCACCCAGCATCCAAAGGCTAGAGCATTAGACCCATGCTCCTATGGCTAGTGGTGGAGGGTTGGAGATCAAAAGCTCCACTCTCAGTAAATGCAGCTGCTCCACTGAGTGCCAACCTGGTACCAAGAGAAGCCAGGGTCCTCTAGCAAGGCCTGCCTTGAGTGGGGCTCAAACCTACAACTTTCAAACTCAAAGACAGGAATGCCAACAGGATCACATTGTATACACTCAGGCTCTGAGCAGAAAAGTAACTTGCTCATTCTTAACAGCCATCCCTCATATTCCACCTCACAGGTAGGGTAAAAATTAATTCTGCTTTATTTCAGGTGAAATGTTAAACTAAGGCCCCATCTGCTTGCTGAGATTTAAGATCCCACAGCAGGAGAATACTGTCCACATCCTGGCGAACATTTAACATTCAACCGATACCACAAAAACAGTTTAACTTGTCATTTATCTCGTTATTGTTTGTGGGGCCTTGCTGTGCTCAAAATTGTTGTCTTGTTTCCTACATTACAACATGAAACAACTTTCAAAACTCACGTCATTTCGGGCTAGGACGTGCTTTGAGATGTCCTAAGGGTGTGAAAGATGCATCATAAATGTAAGTTTTTTTCTGTATTGTTTTAAATTCAGTCTTGTCACGGCCCTAGGCACATCATTCATAACACTGTCCCTGTCTCACACCATAGACTGTACAACACCGCGCCTGTCACTCATCATGGGCTGTGTAACACAGTGCCAGACATATCTAGGCTGCTTATTGTCAGACAGAATCAGACACTAGAGTAGAAATTCAATCTTCATCCTGCAAAACGTGTAACACGTATCTGGGAATTCAAATGTATTCAGATTAACGATCTTTACATTTTAACAAATATGGCATTTTTAATATATGACTGGTTCCAAACTTCCAGGCAAATTATTAATGTTTTATCGAGCCCTTTTATCGGTGTTAACATACTTGTGGCCCAGCTCATGGGCAATGGTAAAGGCTAGATTGAGACCATTATCTTCAGCAAGCACACACTTGCGCTTTGCACTGCAGGCTCCTCCAAGATATGCGATTCCTGTGGGAGAATCCAAAAATGGAGAGTGATTAAATAAATGGAGGCAAAAATCAATTTAAAATAAAGCTGCTTTTGTACTTCCTGCTCAGAAAGAGTGAGGGACAGCAGCCAGGTTCCACACAAAATATGTAACATATCGAGTTCAGTGCCAGCTGCACTCTCCTGAGTTCTGCACAGTCTGATACTTACATCATCTCCTAAATTCCGACGTGAAGGGTTTTTTTGGCTTAGTTTTCATTCAGCGGTTTATTATAAAACCTTATCACATTCTGTTGCCACATGAGCTGGTGGAACGGCAATTTCATTTTAAGAAAAGCAAAAAAAAAAAATATTTTACACACGAGCCATCCCAGATGTTTTGACAAATGACATGGTGCGGGTGGGAGTGAGGTGAGGTGTCCGTCTTGGTTGTGATCAGCCAGGGCTCGCAAAGATACCAGAGCTCAGGGATGACATGGTTTATCCTGATGTAAATCCAGCTTGGCTGAATTTTGTCTAGTTTTATGTTAACATCAATAGCAGTGTAATCTTCAATAACATCTCCGGTAAGAACAGGACTGAGGGTAATTAAATGGGGATTTATATTGGTCTATTAACCCTAGAATTCAGCAGCCTCCTCCTGTAATCTCTTCACCCACTCATTCTCTGACATACAGGCTAAACATGACAGTGTGCTCAAATGCCATGTTTGAAAGTACGCTTCAAAAAAACAAATATTTGTCCCTCTTCTGTTTCTATAGGTAACACAAATAACCAGCTGCAACTTGCATGGAAACAGAAGCAGCCAGTGCCTTGCTCCCTCTGTGTGTTACAAGCTCCAGCAATCATTGGGAGTTTAGGTCAACAATGTGAGGAAGTGCACCTCACTGCACAAACAACATGGAGGAACAGGGGTCAACTAGCCAATCACCTCGTGTCTGTCCTCAGCTGCAGGATCCAGAGATTCAGACCTCATGGATCCTGCATTGAAACAAAGGTTGCTATCTGAACAATACTATCTTCTTATAAAAGCAAAAAACTGCGGATGCTGCAAATCCAAAACAAAAACAGAAACAGAAATACCTGGAAAAACTCAGCAGGTCAGGCAGTATCGGCGGAAGAGAGCACAGTTGACGTTTCGAGTCCCCATGACTCTTCAACAGAACAATCTTCTTGCTTCATTTGATATGGTGCAGGACACCCTGGAAGATGATTCTGAAGGAGGCCACCATCTATGCATCTATGTAATCATGCTTCACCATCTATCACCAGCATGAAACACCTAGCAACTTGATGGGCATCTACATCTGTACGACGGGTGACAACATTCTACCCACAATGGAAATAGCAACAACTCTCGTGATGTTCAAACTGCTGTTATGGGAGCTTTAGGGTTGACAGGCTGCCTGTAGTATGCAGGTTAAACATTGAAAGATCCACTACTCAGGACTTCACAAGCCTCATCTGCACTCTCACAAACTCCAGTTCTTCAGAGCTTACTATCTTCCTGCTCCCAAGCTGCTGTACCAGGGATGACCCTCACTTAAATAATCCTACAGCCTTCCTCTGTGCCTCCCTTGGCATCCTCGGAAGGTCCTACCGAGGCACTCATCACCGCCTCCAGATGCGAACCTTTTTGTTTCAAAAATAGAGACCATTCGTTCAGCTACCTCTGTGGTTCTCCCTTGCCTTGGCCCACTCAGCTAAACCTCCACTAAAGCTTCCTCTGGCCCTAACCCTGAATTTAGCTCTATCTCTCCCTTCTCTATCTCACCACATGCCCTCTGAGCTCATCTTGCATATGAGACCACCTCTTGCTCTCTATACCCCTTGAACTGCTGACCAATCAACTTCCTTTCTTGCCCCCTTGATGGCTGACATTATTAACAATTCTCTCTCCTCAAGTCCTGTCCTCCCTCTCCTTCAAATCTGTTCACCCCTTCAAATTGTCACCCCTCTCCTCAGAATATCTTACGTCCTTGCACACTACCACATTATCTCTATCCTCCCTTTATGCTACAAAGTCCTTAAATATATTATCACTTCCCAAATCAGTGTCCATTTTTCTCAAAACGTCTTGCTTGAGTCCTTCCAGCCAGGTTTCTACCACTGCCATAGTATCAAAATGGCTCTTACCAAAGCCAGAAATAACATACTATGAGACTGTGACAAAGACAAACTATCTGTCATTGTCCTGGAAGCAATTGGCACAAAGGTGGCAACTGGAGACTGAGTGCAGCAAAACCAAGTGCTTAAATCTGGAACTGTGGTAAGTGAAGGAATTTGGTGCAGTGTGGGAGGAGGTACTTTCTGGCCTTTTACAAAAAAGGAGTGGTCCAAGAGAGGGAGCAGGAGACAGAGAGGCCCGAGATCTGAAGCTTTGTGGGATTAGTTGGGTGCGCAGGTAGGTAAATGGTCCGTTTCGAGTATTTCCCCCCCCCCCCTCTGAATTGGGGCAGTAGTTTGACTAGTAGTGTGACTAAGCCCTGACAGAGTGGGGTGCTGACCTTTGTTTTACACTCGATCTCCAGGCATATGCCACATTAAAGAATCCTGAAAGTGAGACACTGACTCCGTGTGTTGATTCCATTGAATCTCCACAACACTCTCAACAAAGAAATATTCCATTGAGAAAGAAAGACACTATGGGAAGGATGTGCCATCTGTGGCTAATTAAGGAAGTTAAGTATGGTATCAAATTGAAAGAAAAGATGTAGAATGTTACAAAAGATTATTGGTAAGCCAGAAGATTGGGAAAATTTTAGAAACCAGAAAAAGAGGGAGAAATTAGAGAATGAGGAAAAGCTAGCAAGAAATGTAAAAACGGAAAGTAAAGGCTTCCAGAAGTATATAAAAAGGAAGAGATGGCAAAATTTGGCATTGGTCCCTTTGAGTGAGACTGGGGAACTAAAACATATGGAAAGTTTGAGGAGGAGAAGGCGAAATACTGGACATTTGGAACAAGTATTTTATATCTGTCTTCACAGTAGGAGACACAAACGCACCCTAAGAACAGTATAAAAGCAGGGGGCAAAAGGGAGAGTGGAAATGATGTTAATCACGCTCAATAGAGAAAAGATAGTAGGAAAGTTAATGGGACGAAAGACTGACAAGTCCCCTAGAATTAATGGCCTGCATCCTAGGGTTTAAAAGAAGTGGCTGCTGAGATAGTGGATGCACTGAATGGAATTTTCCAAAATTCCCTAGATTCTGGAAAGTTCCCAGCGGATTGGAGAACTGCAAACGTAACACCACTATTCACGAAATGAGGAAGACAGAAAGCTGGAAACTATAGGCCAATGAGCCTAACAACTGTCACTGGGAAAATGCTGAAATCCATTATTAAGGAGGTAGTAGCAGGACATTTAGAAAATCATAATTGCTTCAGTCTTCATGGTAGAGGACACTAATCGCATTCCAAAAATACTAAATAATCAAGGGGCAAAAAGAGGGGAGGAAATAAATACAATGACCATCACTAGAGAAAAAGTACTAGGGAAACTAATGGGGTTAAAGGCCGATAAGTCCCCTGGACCTGATGGGTTGCATCCTAGGATAATAAAGGAAGTAGCTACTGAGATAGTGGATGCACTGGTAGCAATCTTCCAAGAATCCTTAGATTCTGGAAAAGTCCCAGAGGATTGGAGAATTGCAATGTAACACCCTTACTCAAAAAGAGGGGGAGACACAAAACAGGTAACTATAGGCCAGTTAGCTTAACATCTGTCATTGGAAAATGCTGGAGTCTATTACAAAAGATACAATGATAGAGCATTTAGAAATACATGATCTAATCAAGCAGAGTCAGCACGGCTTCATGAAGGGGAAATCATGCCTGACAAATTTATTAGAATTCTTTGAAGAGGTAACAAGCAGCATAGATAAAGGGGAACCAGTAGATGTAATATATTTAGATTTCCAAAAAGTGTACAATAAGGTAGCACACATAATGCTACTTAATAAGATAAGAAACCATGGTGTTGGGGTAATATATTAGCATGGATAGAGGATTGGCTAACTAATAGAAGACAGAGAGTTGGGATAAGGGGGGCATTTGCAGGATGGCAACCTGTAATTAGTGGAGTGCCACAGGGATCAGTGCTGGGGCCTCAATTATTTACAATATATATTAATGACTTAGATGAGGGAAGTGAATGTACTATTGCCAAGTTTGCGGATGACACAAAAACAGGTGGGAAGGCAAGTGGTGAGGATGACACAAGGAGTCTACAGAGGGATATAGACAGGTTAAGTGAATGGGCAAAAACTTGGCAGTTGGAATGTAATGTGGGAAAATGTGAGGTTATGCATTTTGGCAGGAAGAATAGAGGAGCTGAATATTATTTAAATGGAGAAAGACTGCAGAAGGCTACAGCACAGAGGGATTTGAGAGTCCTTGTGCATGAATCCCAAAAAGCTAACAAACAGGTTCAACAGGTAACAGGTAAGGCAAATAGAATGTTAGCCTTTATTTCAAAGAGAATGGAATATAAAAATACAGAAGTTTTGCTAAAACTATACAAGGCGCTAGTTAGACCAAACCTAGAATACAATTTTCATCCCCTTATCTAAGGAAAGATACTGACATTGGAGGCAGTCCAGAGAAGGTTCACTCGGTTGATCCCGGATATATTAGAGTTTAGAAGAATGGGAGGTGACCTTATTGAAACATATAATATTCTTCAGGGGCTTAATGGGGTAGATGCTGAGAGATCGTTTTCTCTTGTGGGAGGGTCTAGGACCAGAGGCCTAATCCCAGAGTAAGGGGGAGTGAGGGACAAGGAGGAATTTTTTCTCTCAAGGGTAGTCAATCTGTGGAATTCTTTACCGCAGAGGACTGTAGAGGCTGGGTCATTAAGTATATTCAAGGCTGGGATAGACAGATTTTTAATCAGTAAGAGAATCAAGGGGTATGGAGAAAAGGCAGGAAAGTAGAATTAAGGGTTATCAGATCAGTCATGATCTCATTGAATAGCGGAGCAGACTCGATGGGCTGAATGGCCTACTTCTGCTCCAACGTCGTATGGTCTTAATACAATCAAGCAGAGTCAACATATTTTTGTGTAAGGGAAATCATATTTGACAAATTTATTGGAGTTCTTTGACGGTGTAACAAGCGGGTTGGATAACAAGGGGAACCAGTGGATGTAGCGTTTTTGCATTTCCAAAAGGTATTCGATAAGGTGCCACATCAAAGGTGCCACACAAAATCTGAGCTCATGGTGTTGGGAGTGATCCACTAACATGGATAGAGGATTGGCTATCAGGAAACAGGGTAGGAATAAATGGGTCATTTTCAAGTTGGCAAACTGTAACCAGTGGAGTGCCACAGGGATCAGTGCTGGGGCCTGAACTACGTACAATCTATATTAATGACTTGGATGAGGAGACAGACTATATTGAAGGTATGGACAGGGCAAATAGTGACAAACTGTTCTCATCTCATCCTCACCCTCATCCCCTTTTATTCCCTTTTTCCTATATTCATTTTTATTTATTTTTTATCCATATTTTTATTTTTATTTATTTTCATTTTTATTCAATGTTTTATCCCCACCTTTTATCCTAATTTCGATCTTTTTTTCCCACCACCGTCCCCTCTCCCCACCCCACCAGGGCCATCTGTCACTCGTTCATGTTGTTCTTTCCAGAGTGCTTACCCCGTCCTGTTATTATGACATTCTGCTTTCTGACCTTAATGACACCATCAGCACCTCCTTTAGCCAGCACCACCACCACTAACATCCCTTTGACCTTTTGTTCATGACATCTTTGTCAATCTCTGCTTTGCCTCCACCTATCACTGGCCTTCTATCCAGCTTCACCTGTTCCACCCTCCCACCCGCCCCCACCCCGCCACCACCACCACCCCCCCGGCCCCAACCACTTAAACAGTATAAATTTCAACACATTTCTTCTCTTTAGCTCTGAAGAGTCATACGAACTCAAAATGTTAACTCTGTCTTTCTCTCCACAGAAGATGCTGGACCTACTGAGCTTTACCAGCATTTTCTGTTCTGTTTCAGATTTCCAGCATCCACAGTATTTTGCTTTTATCAGCACAACTAAGCTACTTAGATAAAAGCAAAAAACTGCGGATGCTGGAAATCCAAAACAAAAATACCTGGAAAAACTCAGCAAGTCTGACAGCATCTGCGGAGAGGAATACAGTTAACATTTCGAGTCCGCAGGGATCATTCCCTCCGGGACACTCTGGTCCACTCCTCCATCACTCCCTACACCTCAACCCCCTCCCACGGCACCTTCCCGTGCAACCGCAGAAGGTGCAACACTTGCCCCTTTACTTCCCCCTTCCTCACTGTCCAAGGGCCCAAACGCTCCTTTCAAGTGTAGCAGCATTTCACTTGCACTTCCCTCAATTTAGTCCACTGCATTCGCTGCTCCCAATAGTTTCCTCTACATTGGAGAGACCAAACGCAGACTGGGTAACCGTTTTGCGGAACACCTTTGGTCTGTCCGTAAGCATGACCCAGACCTCCCTGTCGCTTGCCAATTCAACACACCACCCTGCTCTCATGCCCACATGTCCATCCTTGGCCTGCTGCAATGTTCCAGTGAAGCCCAATGCAAACTGGAGGAACAGCACCTCATCTTCCAACTAGGCACTTTACAGCCTTCTGGACTGAATATTGAGTTCAACAACTTTAGATCATAAACTTTCTCCTCGATCCCCACCCCCTTTTTCCAATAATTTATATATATTTTTCTTTTCCCACCTATTTCCATTATTTTTAAATGTATTTCCATCCATTATTTTACCGCCACCTTTTAGTCTATTTCGATCCCTTACCCTCGCCCCACTCCCACTAGGGCTATCTTTGTCCTTTTGTCTATGACATCTTTTGGCTATCTCCACCTATCGCTGGCCCTCTATCCAGCTCTACCTGTCCCAACCCCGCTTAAACCAGCTTATATTTCACCTCTTTTCTATTTTCCCTTGGTTCTGTTGAAGAATCATTGTAGCCAATGAAGGAGCGGTGTATTCTTCAGTCACTCTCGGTAGTGTGCCGGTTTCCTCCATTGAGACATGAGCGAATGTTCTCATTTATTAGTTTTCTCATTTGTTAACGTTCTCAGTGTGCTTTTTTTTAATTTTAATTGTTTTACACCCCATAATGAGAGTGATGAAAGTTAAATCTTAGAAGAGTGTTGCTGTTTTCATAATTTAATAAAATCAATAATGTAATGATAAATAATATTGTATTAAATGTATAATAATAAATCATGGATAATAAAATAAGAAAAACAAATTTTATATTTCCAAGTTCACTGCTTTTATAGTTTATGCTCAGGTAAGGGAGAAAATCCCTGGAAAATATTTATTTTTAGGTGGGGGGGGGGGGGGGCTTCACGAGATTTGGCATTGTCATGAAAGGGTTCAGGGGATGCTAGAATTTGGAACCCACGATTAGATTATTTTGTTGTTAGCCAAACAGAGAGGCTACAGTCACAAAGTAACATCGGAACAAGAGGATGCTATTCAAGTCTGCCCTGTCATTCAATTAGATCATGGTTTACTTGTACCTCAACTCCATTTATCTGCCTTTGCTCCATACCCCTTGATACCATTGCTCACAAAAATCTATTCTAATTAGTCTTAAAGATGTCAGTTGATCCTCAGCATCCACAAGGTTTTGGGGGAGAAAGTTCCAGATTTCCACTGCCTTTTGTGTGAATAAATGTTTCCTGACATCATCCTTGAGCACAGAGATAAAAACAAAAAACTGCAGATGCTGGAAATCCAAAACAAAACTGAATTACCTGGAAAAACTCAGCAGGTCTGGCAGCATCGGCGGAGAAGAAAAGAGTTGACGTTTCGAGTCCTCATGACCCTTCCACAGAACTGAGTGAATATTAGGAGAGGGGTGAAATATAAGCTGGTTTAAGGTGTGGGGGGAGGAGAGAAGTGGAGGGGGGGTGGTGTGGTTGTAGGGACAAGCAAGCAATGATAGGAGCAGATAATCTAAAGATGTCACAGACAAAGGAACAAAGAGGTGTTGAAGGTGGTGATATCACCCTTGAACAGTCTGGCTCTAATGTTGAGAGTCACATTATCACAGAATCGTTACAGTGCAGGAGGAGGCCATTCAGCCCATCGAGTCTGCACTGGCTCTCTGAAAGAGCATTCCACCTAGTCCCACTTCCATGCCTTATCCCCTTAACTTTGCACATTCTCTCTTTTCAGATAGCAATCCAATTCCCTTTTGAATACCTTGATCAAACCTGTCTCCACCACCCTTTCAGGACGTTTGTTCCAGACTCCAACCACCTTCTGGGTGAAAATTTTTTTCCTCAAATCACATTTATTCCTTTTGCCAATTATTTTGAATCTGCGCCCTCTAGTTTTTGATGTTCTCTCGAGTGGGAACAGTTTCTCACTACCTACCCTGTCCATACCCCTCAGGATCTTGAATAGCTCTATCAAGTCTTCTCTCAGCCTTTTTTTCTACAACAAAAACAGTCTCAACCTCTCCAATTTATCTTCATAGCTGCGGTTCTTTATCCCTGGAATCATTCTTGTGAATCTCCAATCTCCATTGTACTCTCTCCACTGCCTTCACATTCTTCCTCAAGAATGGTGCCCAGAACTGGATGCCATACTTCAGGTGAGGCTTAACTAGTGCCTTATATAAGTTCAACATGACTTCCTTACTCTTGTACTCAATGCCCCTAGTAATGAAGTCTAAGATACTATATGCTTTATTAACTGCTCTTGAGAGAGCATGCCCTGCCATCTTCAATGACCTATGTACACACACGCCGAGGTCCCTCTGTTCCTGCACCTCATTTGGAGGCTCTTCTTTTATTTTATACTGTCTCACCACATTATGCCTACCAAAATGATTATGGCCCCTTGTTCTAGAAGACCCCAACCAGAAGTGAGAGTTTTTCCATAGCTATCTGATCAAATCAATTTATCATTTCAAAAGCTTTCATCGGATCGCCCCCTTCTAGACTCAAAGGAACAAAATCCCCAAATTTAAGCAACCTGCTCTCATCATTTAACCCTTTAAGCCCTGCTTATCATTCTGGTCAATTTGCGCTGCATCCTTTGCACGGCCAATGTATCTTTGCTGAGGTTTGGTGCCTAAAAGTGAACCCAGTAAACCAGATCAGGGCAAGGAAGAGAAATCATGGGCCTTGGCGCTTCTCCTGTAAATGGGCCCCTTATCACCATCCCCCACCCCTCAGCCCTCCACCTTACATCCTTTGGATGCCATGAATTGGGAACCACAATCACAGTGGGGTTGAACTACTCACTTAGGTTCAGCAAAACTTGTTAGTTTTTGCGTTCTGTGGGCGGTATCATCCCAGGTTTGCACTAAGTGCGGTAGCAGGCAGGTAAAATGTTTTACCCACTGGCCACCATTGCAGCGTCTTACGCCGTATCATCCAAAACCCAGCACATTAACTAAGCGTTCCCGGGAAACACACAAGTTTCCATGGCTAACAGGCTCTCATTCGCCTGCCACACAATTACCTCGCCGCTTCAGCACACCGGGCGCCATATTTAAAGTGCAGCTGCTTGCACATCTCTCAGTGTTTCCAGCCCTTTACTGAAAGGCAAAAAAAACTGCAGCCCCCAGTTTCAATGATACTTCACTCGAGGACCTTTTGGATGCAGTGGAGACTCATCCTGATGTCCTCGACCCTCGTTCTGGCCAAAGGATGGGCAGCAACCTCAGTAATCTGGCTTGGGTGGCAGTGGCAGCGGTGGCCAGAGCGAATGCCCTGAAAAAGAGGACAGTCACCCAGTGCCGCTACAGGATGAATGGTCTCTTCCATTCCAGCAAGGAAATTCACTCCTCTCATTACTCTCAACTCACATCCTCAGAAACCCATCACATATCCACAGGGATCTCACATCTCAAGGGACAGCACACACTCTATCTGTTTTCATGCAGGATAAGCTGGCTCACATCAGCAGAAAGAGGTCCCAGGCCTGGGGTGGAGTGGTCCACATTAGGCCTCTCACTAATTTTGAGGAGCATGTCATCGCGCTGACTGCTGAGGACATGTACTGTGCCTGCGATGACGGTGAGGGCGGTGGCGAACGCCTTCATAAGGATCCCTCTCTCAACGCAAATGTGGTTGCTCTCTCTCCTGCATTTGATTCTGCTGCCATGAACTAATTATCTCAACTTTGGTTCACAGGGAGCTCAGCCAGCCAGTCCCTCAGCTCCATCCATATCTTCACTTCCAGCCAAAAGGACACCTCCTCCATTGAAAGCTGGAAATAAGCAGCCTGGAAGACCCATCACAGCACTTTGCACCAGCGCAGAGACACACACCTCAGTGGGACCTACATCTAGAGCAGGCTTGGGTTCAGATCCTGGTCATCACTGCATGGACACACGTCTGCAGCAGCAGGAGGCAGATTCATCTGAGCTCCCCGGCACTCGGAGGACTGCTGGGGGTTAGGCATCTGTGAGCTCCGAGTCAGATGACAAACCTCTAGACTTGGCCTTCCAACTCATCCTGGAGAGTCAGCAGAAAGTTGGGGATCATCATGCAGAGCTGTTGGAAGGCCTCAACAGAGTGGCACACAAGTCGGAGGAGTTCATCCGCCTGCTCTCTGCTGAAGTGGTGCCCACACGTGTGTGTATGGAAGTCTCCATGGGGAGGATGGCAGACGCCATGGAGACCCTGGTCCACCAGAACATGGAGATGCGCACAGACCTGCGCTCCATCGTGGGAGCCATGGTGGAGTTCCTGCGGTGGCAACGCAAGAGGAAAACAGGGCACCTCAATGTCCCTCCAGTTGCTCCTTCCCCTCACGGAGTCAGGTCAGAGTCCCCAGACAACCAAAGGGAGGAGGAGCAGCAGCTAAACACCAGAGTTATCCACTCAGGAATCTCAGAGGCTGTCCTCTCCCTCCAAGTCCCCTTTGCATGTGACCCCCTCAACCTCGCTCTCTGTCATCGCAGAGGAAGCAGCTGGTCCAATGAGCACTTCTGGAGGGAGGAGTGTGTGTGTGGCAGGGCCTTTCGAAGCCTCATGCGAGCACTCTCCCCTGCAAGCAGATCCTTCATGTTTCAAACTCATCTCAATGTCCTGAGCATTTTGAATGCTGCCTGCTGGGGTTCGCTTTCAGTTGTCCATCTGAGCTGACCTGCCTCTCCACCCACCCACTGATCACACTCCCAGGCAGCACCTGATCTCACCCACCACAACTATCGCTTCACTTTCGATTTGGACAGCATGGTCTGGCTTCGAGTGTTTATGCACTCCCCAGTCTTTCCTCCTCCCCCAGTCCCTCATTTCCTTTCCTCCATCACAGTTGACCCCCCGGCATCAATTTCCACCTCCCCTTCGTGACCTGCCAGCCACAACCCATTTCCTTCAGGGATGTCCAGGTGAACATTCACATTCCCCTCCTTTCTGAATATCCACATTCACCTCCCCAACCTCCTCCTTCCCACCCCCAGGCTCCGTGTATGCCTCCTAGTCCCCACCAACTACCCTCCCTTCTACCGCTACCATTGAACCCTCACCTCACCCTCCCACCCTACTGTCTCATTCTGCCCTCAGTCACACTCAACATTCCCCCATACCATGCCCACCCTCAGTTCACTCCCCAGTCATGAACCCATTAGACCCCTCTCTTGCATGTTCACCTTGACATCTTTCCCCCTCTGAACCCCTTCGCCTGGAACCCCTTTACCCCCTTCACCTCCCAGGTTAGTCCCTCCCCCCTCCTGACTCCCTCAGGCACCCTTACTTCTTCTGCCACCCTTAGTCCTCCACCCCACTGACTCCTTCCCCCTTCCTGACTCTCAGACACCTACACTTCTTCCCCTAGTTTTACCTGTTCCACCTTCCCAACTCCTTCCTCCAACTTTACCTCTTCCTCCACCCTTACTCCCTCCCCTCGCCACACTCCTTCCTCCCCTTGGATTCCTTTCCCTCTCCACATTCCTTCCCTTACACCTTCCACACCCCCTTGCACCTACCTCCGCAGTTGCCTTCTCCCCGTTAACCCTTATTCCCTCACACTCCCTCCCCCTCCCAACCTCACTTCCTTGACACCTTCATTTCCCTCCGTCCAAACCTTGCCCAATACCTTCATTCCCCCCTCCAACCTCACTGCCCCAACACCTCTTCCTCTCCCAGTCAATCCTAGACTTTCCTCTCCCACCCCCTCGACCATCATCCGTTGTGAGCATCAACAGTGACTTTCCAACTTCCAAGAGCTGCTTCGCAGCACAGCCATGCCCATGAGGATCCACCCAGCATGCCATGGGTGTTCTTCCAGGATCCCATTGCTGTTGGGCTCCAGCACCTTCTGCTCCTCGGATGTCCAGAATGTGAGCAGGGCTCTGGCGGTAAGCCTTGACTTTTGCATGTCACAGTTGTCAATCATGTTGTGCACCGGCGTGGTTTCCCGACAACGTGGATGGACGATCCATCGGGGGTGGGGGATGAATCCGGTGGGATGGCCTGATAATGATATGCTGATGTATTACAATGAGGTTCCTATCGTCCAATGGCAGGGAATGCAGCTCGCCATCGACGGGCTGAGCGGACAATCGCAAACTGGTTTCACAACCTCGTGAAACTGATTTTTGGCCTTCTCGCCATTTTGCCCACTCAAGCCACCAAACACACCCAACGCCAGCTGGCACAGAAAATCCCGGCCTGTGCCTCTATTTATAAAACCCATCAAAAGCTCAGGTTTCAGTATGATATATTTACAACCACGGCTTTGTCAGACAATTACACACAACTCGATCATTCATATTGGGAAAAATTAGCCCCCCCTTGGTTGGGGGGGGGGGAGGGGGGGGATGAAGTGCAGGAGCGAGCGCGGGCGGGTGCACCTCTGGTCGGCGCCCCCAATCGGGGGCGTGCCGCCATTTTATGTGGGCGGGCCAATTAAGGCCCGCGCAGCGTGGCTTCCGCCTGTGCGGGTGGGGGAGAGGATTCCCTCAGTCAGGAGTGTGCTCTTTCACGTGCATGCGCAGAAGAGCATACAGGTCTCCCTGAGGCTAAGTGCTGCCTCAAGGGGATCGCCTTGGAATTAAAACTTTTAAGACAAATGTTTAAAAAATTTCCCTGACATGTCCCCTCATGTGGCGCTGTCCATCACTTTTACTCAAACCTTTATTCAATATTTAAAAACCCTCATGAAACTTCATCCCGCCCGTGGATGAGGTTCATGCTTTTTCCTAAGCCTGCCTGCCCACCAAACTTAAGGTTGGACAGGTAGTCCTGTCAATTATCTAAATTTGTTTATTAATGGCCTCAATAGGCCGTTGACAGGTTGGCGGGTGCACAGCTGACTCGGTTGTGCTCCCGCCAATCTGAAAATGGAAATGACGCGGGTGACATCGGGAGTTCTGCCTGACGTCATCCCACGTCGTTTTACGTGTCAGCGAGCAGGCCCTGCCCCCGCTCGCCGACCGGAAGATCCTCCCCATTATGTAATTAGCTCCACTTCTTTGAACCTGGCCCTAGGTGATATCCGGACAGCAACATCCAAAAGACTTGAACCTCACAAGTACCGCAAACAACAATACCATACAAATATCATATATGAGAATATCTTGAACTAACAGTGACATATTCCACTGGTGCATGACTCCTGGTTTCAATTCTAAGTTTAAAAATTAACAAAATACTTCCAGCAGATTAGCACCAACAAATTCATCAATCAATAATATACTATTCCTATCCACACAAGTGGGTTTTGTTAACAGAAAAATTACACTTTGCATTGCTTGCTAAATATTTTCTCATTTTAAATTGAAATTAACCACATTTACAAATGTCCAGTGTTGAGAGGAGAATAGGAGAGCAAAGTAATGCTGATGCTGGACATCTGAAATAAGCACAGAAAATGCTGGAAGTACTCAGCAGGCCAGGTAGCAATCTGTGACAAGAGAAACAGAGTCAACGCTTCAAGTCCACAATCTGCACCAGTTCTGACGAAGTGTCACTGACCTATTTCTCTCTGCACAGAGGCTGCCAGGCATGCTGAGCATTTCCAACATTTCCCGTTTCTATTAGGACAAAAATAACCCTTTTTTCCAGCCGTCCAGAAAGCAATCAGACTTCTTGTGAGTCTCTCATTCCCCTTCAGTAAGAAACCCAGCAGCAGCTGCCTGAGATTTGGTTTGGCACAAGGTTAAACATGGAAATCAAAAAAAGTTAAGGTCTGAAGAAAACATAAACAACTTGCTGAGCCAAAAAAAAACTCAATGTCAAAGCAATAATAGATCCTGAGGGGTCTTGACAGGGTGGATGTGGAGAGGATGTGGGAGAACCTAAAACTAGGGGTCACTGTTTAAAAATAAGGGGTCGCTCATTTAAGACGTAGATGAGGAGATTTTTTTTCCCTCAGAGAGCTGAGAGTCTTTGGAATTCTCTTCCTCAAAAGGTAGTGGAAGCAGAATCTTTGAATATTTTTAAGGCAGAGCTAGATAGATTCTTGATTAACAAGGGGGTGAAAGGTTATCAGGGGTAGGCAGGAATGTGGGGTTGAGGTTACATACAGATCAGCCATGATCTTATTGAATGGCAGTGCAGGCTCAAGGGGCTGAAAAGGCTACTCCTGCTCCTAATTCATATTTTTGTATGTAATAAATTGACAATTTTAAAAATGAGTAATTAATAAAAATGACTATTAAAAAGTGTCTGGCACCAGAGCTAACTAATGAAACCATTTTTGCCTTTTTGCTTAAGAAGCAGAGATAGTTAGAGACAGGCTAGGCCCCAAATGCTGGTCACCAGGGAAGGGGGAGGGGACCAGGGCCGAGCTAAGGAGTTGAGTATAACGAATACCGATCTTGCATTCACCTCTGGTGGCGCACACTCCGAGCTGACCTCAGTGTAATTCATATGAAAGTGGGGGTTAGAAATGGGTTACCTTTCAACCTGGGTTTTCTTCCCCTCCCTACCCAATGTGTAGATATATGTTTTTGGCGAGAGGGGAGGAGGTTGTGCATGTCTGGTTCACTGCCTGTCTCTCACACACTCTCGGACACACCATTGAACTCTTGATCTTGGGGTTACAAACCCAGTACCATAACCACTTGGCTATTTAGGCCAAGCGGGATGAGATTTGAACTCTTGATCTTGGGGTTAACAAACCCAGTACCATAACCACTTGGCTATTTAGGCCAAGCGTTAACCAGATGTGACTCTTATAGAGTCAAAACAATTAAACTAAGTTAACAAAATTGGGATAAATCAGGCACAGCCCCTAATTCAGGTCAGCTGTAAAACCAAGAACAAAGTTTAAAGGAAACTTACAAACTTTAAATCAAAACGTGATTAAAGGGGTCAACAAAACACCCCAGTCCCCACTGTGCCCACCGGGCACGGAAGGCCTCGAGAGTGCCAGCAGACATCGCGTGCTCCCTCTCCAGGGACATCCGGCCGCGAACGTAGCCGCGGAAGAGGGATAAACAATCGGGCAGGACTCCCTCGTCGATCGCCCGCTGCCTGGACCTGTTAATGGCCAACTTGGCCAAGCCCAGGAGCAGGTTCACGAGGAGGTCCTCCTCCTTCCCGACCCCCTTCCGCACCGGGTGACACACCATTGAAGGAGGACGGAGGTCAGGAGGTGACATAAGAGCACAGAATCCTTAGAATCCATTCAGAACCAGATCAGAGCCATCTGTGGAGAAAGTGAAGCCTCAGCCTGTATTGGAGGTGAAAGTTGCCAAGGATCCTGTGGTAAAATCTCCATCCCCTCCATCCACTGATCCAGCACCCGTTGTAGGTGAGGATTCTAGGACGTTCTCCTAGGCTTCAGGAACGTGTAAGAATCTGCCCGCTGGTGGCATTATCACGACACTGGAATTCCACCTCCTGTTATCAAAGCCCCAACACCACAGGCCCGAGCGGAGATAAAACCAGAAACACAGATTCCACCCCCCAGGCTTCGTGATCAGTGAATTAGAGAATGGCAGGATGTGGCACCCCAGGCCAGGCCAGGCCAGGCCAGGCCAGGTCACAGTCAGAATGAACCAGGGGAGGACACAGAAACACGGCGCAGAAGCTGATACCCAGTCAGTCATCCATCATTTGTCGGGAACCGACCCTGGTGATGTCGATGATACGGAGTTGAATGAATTTTTCACAGGATACGCAGTGTAGTGGAAGGAACTCTGTGTTAACATGAAGGGCTGGAGGGGGTCGGCCAAGGCCGGAGCAGTGAGGCACCAGGCGCTTTACCTCTTCACTTGCACTCCAGCAGCCCCCAGCTGGCGCTGAAGGAAGATGGATGAAGATTCCGGGAGCAGCACTCAAATTGACAAAGCACAAACGGAAGTCCACGAGGTGGGCAAGGAGGGACTGGGAAATCTGGCGCGTCCCTACCACTCGTCCAATGATTGCTGTTGTTCAGAGCAGCTATCATTGGCCAATTAGCCTGTCAATCAGGACGTGTGCGCTCCCAGATTGGACACTGACCATCCGGATTGACAGGCCACTTGGCCAATGAGCGCAGGCTCCCCCTGGAGGCACGGGCCCTGGTGATTAGCAGCATCTGCACTCTACTCTCCCGGGCCCGGCACCGGCACCGGCACCAGGTGGTGGGGTCTGACCGAAGCTCTGTCTAACTGAACCATGACTTCCCCACCTTTGAGGTAAATGTCAATTTAATGTTAGTCTTTCTGTTTACTTTTTATACCAGCTTTTGTGACCCGCGTACCTGGACACCTGAATCTTTTTTTCTTCTCCATAGTTCCTAATTTCTCACCGTTAAAACAAAATCCAATTTATCTTTCTTAGAACCAAAGTGGGTTAGCTCGCGGTTCCTCACATTAAACTGCTTTTGCCATGGGTTTTCCCACTCGCTTATTCCCTTTTTAAAATTCCTCATCCCTTCAACAAAACTTACTGTGCCTCCTTTGCGTCATTTGCAAACTTGGATACACAACTTTCTGTTCCTTCAGTCATATCATTAACATTCATAGTGCAAAACTGAGGCCCCAGAACAGGTCCCCGGCTACACCTCCTGTCACTTTCTGCCAATCACAGAACAAACCTTTTATCCCTACCTGCTGACCAATTACTAACCTATGTCACCAGGTTTCCTTCAATACTATGCTCTCATATTTGCTAATCACCTCTTGTGTAGTGCCTTATCAAATGCATTCTAGAAACCTATATAGAGGACAGCCATGGACACTCCCCTATCCAACATACCAGGGACCTCCTCAGAAAATTCAAGTACATTACTCAGGTATGATCTACCTTTCACAACCCATGCTGACACTCTCTGATACTTTTCCAAGTGCTCAGTCACTCTTGATGGTAGATTTCAGTAACATCCCTCAACTGAGTTAATTTGACAGGTCTGTTGTTACCTGATTTATTTGAATCATGTTTCTTAATCTCCCTCTTTATACATCCCCCACTACATCACTATTATTATTGGTCTGTAGCCAACTGCTAGCAAAGCCTTGCATCCTTTGCTGTTCTTTAACTCTATACATATTGTATCCACTGTCCAATCATCCTTACTGAAATTCTCCCTTAAAGCTGTTACTCGTTGGTTTTAAATCAGTATTGCTATTCCCCTCCTTTCCTCCTCTCCCTGTCCTTTGTAAAGATACTATCCACCGGAAGATTTTGCTCCCATTCCTGTTCAGGTGGCTGTTATGTTACAAACTGTGACAAAGGGCTGACCTTCCCTGAACTAATTGTGTGAAGGGGAGTTGAATATAAAATTTTGGGGTATGTATATTTATCCAAGTTTGCAAATGATACAGTAAGTTTTGTGGATGGAATAAGCAAGTTACAAAAGGATCAAGTGAGTGACAAAACCACGGCAAATGCAGATTAACAAGAGGAACTGTGAGCTCGTCCACTTGAGATTCAAGATAGACAAAATGGTGAGAGAAGCTGTTGAGGAGAAAAAGGAATTAGATGTCCAGGTACACAAATTGCATGATCCGTAATCACAAACTATACAAAGGGCTGAAGAGACCCATCTGTAAGGTACAAGAAGTCAGCATTGGTGTATCTATCAATAAAATAATCAAAGCTGTACAACAGCATGCACTTCTGATCCATCGCTTCACAATTCCAATGTCACAGCTCTTGACTGGCCAAAATTTAAAAAAAAACTGCAATTTGATCTGTATTTCAGTCTGTGTAACAAAAGCTACCTGATTTATTTCCTTTAAAAATCCAGTGTTTCCTGATCCAAATGTCAAAGGCAGAATCTTCTTTTCGTGTAAAAAACATTAAAACTGAATACAATGCTTGCATTAAAAAAACCTAATTTACTTGCAAAACTGAGGAACTTTCAAAAAGCTGACAATTCAAAAACAGCCCTGAATGTAGTTGCTAAATAAGGTAAGGTTTCCTAAACTCCTACCAATGTTTTGCAATTCATAACCCTTCATGAGAAATTCATAATTTTATGAAAATTGAAACCGAAAAACCTTTCATATGACATGACAAGAACGTACACAAATTATAGTAGGTCACAAACTGCAGATATACCTACTCTTCCTTCACTTGTACTGCAGCAGGGAACAAAGAAGCACAGGAGTTCAGCGGCTGTACATTTACCATGGTGTGACAACACCACTTTGGTCAGTGTTTGATGAGCAAGAAGAAGGTTTCAAAGCTACCATGAAGAATAGTTGGACCCATTGGCATTCAGGGTTTCTGTGCTTGGTGAGAATGTCAATGAATTACTTAACTATTTTAATGTGTGTGCTGTGATGTCTCAGGGTTCCTATACCTGGAACAAGCAGGGGAGGGGGGAGAGAGGAGACAAGGAGGGGAGGGAAAACCCAGCGCTAGAAAAAAGAGGCCAACCAATGTTAAACCAAAAGTTAAATGATTAAAATGCTCACTTTTCATCCGAAGGAAGTGAATGAAAACAAAGTGAATCAAAAAATCACGTTTGTTCATATGTTGATAAACTGAACAAGCAGCAGGCATCAGCAAATAAAGAGCCCGTAACACTATCAACAGTTTAAGCTTCCTGCCTTTGATCAACAACAATTTGTTGCAGCAAAATCTCCAATAGTGGCCACAGAATAATTATAATTAATTAATCTGGAGACGGTAGGAGATAGGCTGGAAGGAATTGATTTGTATGAAATAACTAAATAGAATTAGATAGCACAAGCCATGATGCATCATCACTGAATGTGTGCTTAACATACTGGTGACTGCACAAATTCTTTAAAACTACGTGCCAGAATTCTTTTGACTGCTCACTTTGAGTTAAATGTGCAGTGTGAGGTAGCATAATCAGGACGTGGTCCTGAAGGACATTTCTCCAAATGAGTGATCCTGATGCGAAGCCTCATCCTCCCCATGTGACGGTAAAATAAAGAGGTGCGCACTATGATCTCCAAGAATGCAATGGGAAGCACATCAATCACACACACTCTCTCAGACAACAGTGCCCATGAGCCTTTCCTGCGGCTGCAGTCACCATGGGGATCATTAACAAAATACCTTTACTCTTCCGATTGTTCTGATAAACAATCGGGAGCTAAACGATTCACTGAGATATATTTTTCACACTAGTAAGCTTTCCTTGGATTTACAAATGTGCAATTATAATCCCGCCACCATGGCCCAGCGCAGGGGCTGGTGTAGTTAAAACACACTGCGCTGCTATCAACTAAATTTAACAGACGCGTAATTTTCATTTCACTGGCACTCACTCTCAAGCATACAGGAAGAAAAAAATGAATTCATGCTTTTTTTTTTACCTCCTGATTAATACTGCAACTCTACCATTACCATCTACTCAGTTCTGTTTACTGTTCCTTAATCAAAAAGCATATTCTGTATAGTCACTGAAATACTTACATTGACAGAATATTTAAATATACAATGTACTCCACCATACTCCAAGTTTGCCAAAATAGAAAAATCTGCATTTGTTTGATAATGGGATATGGTGCCAAATTCTTTACAAATGAATTAGGAGCAGGAGTAGGCTATTCGGCCCCTTGAACCTGCTCTGCCATTTGGTAAGTTCATGGCTGATCTGAATGAGGCCTCGACTCCACTTTCCTGTCTGCCCCCTAAAACCTTTGACTCCCTTGTCGATCAAGAACCTATCTAACCCAGCCTTAAAAATATTCAATGACCCTGCCTCTGAATTCCACAGACTAATAAGCCCGAGAGAAAAAAACATCTCCTCATCTCAGTCTTAAATAGGAGATCCCTCATTCTTAAACTGTGTCCCTTAGTCCTAGTCTCTTGCACATAGGGAAACAACATCTGTGTCCACCTTGTCCAGTCTCCTCAGGATCGATGTTTCAATGAGGGCCCCTCTCATTTTCCTAAACTCCAATGGATACAGACCCTGTCCAACCTTTGCTCACAAGGTAACCCCTTCATCCCAGGAATCAGTTGAGTGAACCTTCTCTGAACTGCTTCTAATGCAATTATATCCTTTCTTAAGGAGACCAAAACTGTACACAGTATTCCTGATGTACTCTCGCCAAACGTGATCCTGGTGTGAAGCCTCATCCTCCCCAAGTGGCAGTAAAATAAAGGGGAGTGCACTATGATTTCCAAGAATTATGTGGTCTCACCACTCTTCTAAAGAAGAGTCATTTGGACTCTAAATGTGAACCATGTTTCTCTCTCCACACATGCTGCCAGATCTGCTGAGTTTTTTCAGCATTTTCTATTTTTATTTCAGCTTTCCAGCATCCACAGTATTTTGCTTTTATGTTAGTGGTCTCACCAAAGCCCGATACAACAGTGGCAAAATTTCCTTACTTTTATATTTCATCCCCCTTGCAATGAACACCAACATTCCATTTGCCTTTCTAATCACTTGCTGTACCAGCATACTAACTTTTTGTGATTCATGTACTGGACCACCCAGATCCCTCTGTACTGCAGAGTTCTGCAATCTCTCTCCACTTAAATAATATACTGCTTTTCTGTTCTTCATGCCAACGTAGACAATTTCACATTTTCCCCCATTATACTCCATCTACCAAAATTTTTGCCCACTCACTTAACCTATCTATATCCTTTCGTAAACTCCTTATGTTCTTTTCACAACTTGCTTTCCGACCTACCTTTGTGTCATGAGAAAATTTAGTAAGCATACACTCCCTTCGTCTGAGTCATTAATATAGATTGTAAATAGTTGAGGCGCTAGCACTGGTCTCTGTGACACTCCACTAATTACCGCTTAGCAACCCGAAAATGACCCATTTATGCCTACTCTGTTTCCTATTAGCTAACCAATCCTCTGTCCATGCCAATATGTTACCCCATACACCATGAACTTTTATTTTGTGTAGTAACCTCTGTTGTGGTACCTTATCAAATGCCTACTGGAAATCCAAGTGCATTAAATATACAGGTTCCCTTTGTCCACATTGTTTGTTACTTCCTCAAAGAACTCTACTGAATTAATCAGACACAATTTTCCTTTCACCAAACCATGCTGACTCAGCCTGATTGCATTAAGAGTTTCTAAGTGCCCAGCTATGATCTTAAGAATAGATTCTTACATTTCGCTCTGAGACACGTTAGACTATCTGGCCTGAAGTTTCCTGCTTTCTGCCTCCCTTCTTTCTTGAATAAAGGAGTTACATGCACTATTTTCCAATCTGATGGGACCTTTCTAGAATCTAAGAAATTTTGGAAAATTACAAGCAATGAATCTAATATTTCAGCAGCCACTTTTTTCCAAGGCCTTAGAATGCAAGCCGTCAGTTCCTGGGTATTTGTCAGCCTTTAATTCTAAGTTTTCTCAGTACCTTTTCCCTGCTGATTGTAATTGGTTTAAGTTCCTCTCTCCCTTCCACCTCTTGATTTACAAGTATTTCTGGGGTGTTATTTGTATCTTCCACAGTGAGGGCAGACACGAAATATCTGTGCAATGCTCCTGCCATTTCCTTATTTCCCATTACTAGTTCCCCAGACTCTCTCTCTAGAGAACCAACACTGACTTTAGTTAGTCTTCTCCTTTTTAAATACTTACTATTGGTTTTTATATTTCTAGCTAGCTTTCTCTCAAACTCAAATTTCTCACTTTTTTCATCATTCTTTGCTGGTTTTTAAATTCTGTCCAGTCTTCTGACCTACCACTAATCTTCACAGAATTGTACACTTCTTTCAATTTAATACTATCCTTGACCTCCTTAGTTAGCCATGAGTGGTGCATCCTCTTCATAGAGTCATTCTTTCTCACTGGACTGTATCTTTGCTGAATGTAATGAAATATCTCCTTAAATGTCTGCCACTGCATCTCTACTGTTCTACCACTTAACCTAATTTCCCAGTTCACTCTAGCCAGCTCTGTCTCTATAGCCTTGTAATTGAAGTTTATTTAAGTTTAAAACACTAGTCTCAGACCCACACTTCACACCCTCAAACTGAATGTGAAACTCAAATCATGCTATAATCACTGCGACCTAGAGGATCCTTTACTATGAGGTCATTAATTAACCCTGTCTCATTTTATATTAACAGATCTAGTATAGCCTGCTCTCTGGTTGGCTTTAGAATGTGCTGCTTCAAGAAATTGTCTCGCATACATCCTATGAGCTCCAGGCAACCTTTGCCAATCTGATTTGTCCAATCTATAATCACTCATGATAATTGCAGTACCTTTCTTACAACTCTCCATTATTTCTTACTGCATACTCTGTCCTACAGTGTAGTTACTGTTAAGGGGCCTATAGACTGTTCTCACAAGTGACCTCTTACCTTTGTTATTTGTTACCCCTACCCAAAACTGATTCTACACCTCGATCTTTAAACTAAGATGATCTCTCACTATCGTACTGTCCCCCTTCATCAACAGAGCTTTTCCTAAATGCCTGTCCTTCCAAAATGTCAAGTATTCTTGAATATTCAAGTCCCAGCCATGGTCACCTTGCAGCCACATCTCTGTAATGGTTATCACGTCATACATACTTATCTCTACTTGTGCCGACAATTCAGCCTTTTTGTTTCAAATCCTATGTGTATTCAACCTTTAGTTCTGTCCTTTTACTATTTTTGCAAACTCCGGCCGTATCACCTGGCACAGTTTTACATCTGTACGTTCTGTCCCTTCGTGCCACACTGTCATCGTTACTCTTATTGATGCCTTGCTTTATTGCCTAGTACTCTCCCTTTAATTTACAACATCTTCTCTCGCATGATCCTTCCCCAGTATTTTGTTTAAAACCCTCTCTGTTACGCTAGGTTTACGACTTGCCAGAACACTGGTCCCAGCAGTGTTCAGGTGAAGACTGTTAGAAATCAATTTTGAACCTTCAATATTCACCTCCCTCACTTGGAAGATCTAAACCCACCACCTTCCTTTTGATATCACATTCTTTTTCCTACAAGTGCTGTAATGTTAAGGATCAACTCAGCAGCTTAAAGAATGCACCTACATTTACATATTTTCATTACTTTTGTATTTTATATTTCATTACATTTTATTTTCACATCCTCAGGATTTTCCAAAGTGCTTAATTGCACGTTAATTGGGAGTTAATTTGTATTCCGGTGGTGGACATTAACTGAGGATTCAACTGTGTTTCTATACACAGGCCGGGATTTTCTGTGCCTGCCAACGTTGGGCGTGCTCGGTGTTGTGAGTGGACAATATGGTGCGTTTGGTTTCACGACAGCGTGAAACCAGCTCGCGATCATCTAATCAACCCGCGGACAGGGGGTCATGTTTCTCGCCATCGGACATCAGGAACCTCATTGTAATACATCTGCACATCAGTATTAGGCCAGCCCGCCGGAATTGTCTCCCCACCCCCAGCTGGATCGTCCGCTCACGTCGGCAGGAAAGCACACTGACATGTTTCACAACAGCAAATAAAAGGCATGCATTTGGCGGGCTGCACTTTGAAGGGAACTCAGAAGTGAGTACACAGCAACAGTGTGCAGCGCTCGCCAGGGTTACCTGTTGGACTTCAAGCTCGAGGAGCGTGGGGGGGGGAGGTTGCAGTGGTCAAGGGCAGCCCTGCCATTGAGGCAACTTGTTGGGGGGGGGGGGGGGGTTCAAGGACAGCCCTGCTATTGAATATAATGCATAAGCATTCAGGTAGGGTTGGCTAGGGAAGCAGCCATACATGAGAGAAATCTGTATAAAGTGACCATTCCTCTGCTCAGAGAGTTCCGGCGCAGCCACATTGATATGTTTGGATTCGGGCTTCTGGTCTATCCACCCACTCAAGCAACACAGAGACATCAAAGTGCTCCAAAGCTTTCCACCCACCCCCGGCACAGGCTGCAAAGTCACAAGCGTTTTAGTGGACTGCAGAACAGTTGGACGATTGCACACGTTATACAATCTCCTTGCTAGCAGTCACTGCTGGAGGTGCTCACAGCCTCTTGCAATGTCAGTATCCCAGTTTGGACCAGTCTCCCCGATGGTTCAAGCTAACAGTGCAGCCTTGCAGCGCGAGTTAGCAGAACGTCTGAGCCTGAGCTGAGAGCACAGCATGCAGTCCAGTGGGCAAAGTTCCCACCAATTAGTCGGGTGGAGTGGGGCAGAGGTAGGTGGAGCTTCAGGCAGCCATGCAGTGCACTAAGCTCTGGCCATCTAAGTGGTGCCCGATACTCTCCAGGAAACATTAAGGGGCCTTCACACTTAACCAGGACAGGTACTTAGCATACCCATGCCAACCAAGTGTCTCTTTCATCCTGCAGGAGTACAACATCAGGATCATGGAGCCTAGTGAATTGGCTGCATGCCTGCTGGCCTACAGAGAGCAAAGACGGTGGAGTAGAGAGTGCCTGAAACTCCTGGCTGTGCAGAGGCAGGAACAACAACCTCAGGAAGAAGGGGCAGCTGGGGCTCCCGCACACGCTGCTGAAGAGCCACAACGAGCCGTCACTGGTCGGCGCCTAGACACACCCAGAGCCTACAGACGCCCCTTTCTTTCCTGCAGATGACCAAGTACCAGTGTTGCGAAAGACTGTGCATGTCTAGGGAACTGGTTAGTCACATCTGCCAGTTATCGCAGGGTTTGGTGACACAGGGACACGGAGGTCATCCACTGCCAGTGGCCATGAAAGTGACAGCGGTGCTCAATTTCTAAGCCGGTGGCTCCTTTCAGGGCTCCACAGGTGATCTCTGTGGGGTCTCACAAGCCTCCATCCACAAATGCATCCGGGAGGTCATGGATACCATCTTGTGAGGGCACACAACTTTTTGCATTTTGCCCAAGACCGGGACAGCCAGGATGCCAGGGCGATTGGATTCACCAAGATCTCAGGTTTCCCACAGGTGCAGGGTGACATCAACTGCACACAGATCTCCATCGCAACACATAGTGAATTACACCAACTGCAAGGGGTTGCACTCGCTGAATGTGCAGCTGGTGTGCAATCACCAGGTCCTGCAAATGTGTGCACGGTTTCCAGGGAGCATGCACGACTCCTACATCCTCAGTCGGTCACAGGTCCCTGAAGTCTTCCAGGGTCCACAGAGGCTGCAGGGATGGATCCTCAGGGACAAGGGCTACCCGCAGAAGTCATGGCTCATGGCACTCGTGCGGTGGCCTCAGACTGCAGCAGAGTGACGGTATAATGAGGCTCATGCTGCAACCCGCAACTTGGTGGAGCAGACCATTGAGATGCTGAAGATGAGGTTTCGGTGCCTGGACCGGTCTGGTGGAGCCCTGCAATACTGTCTGCAAAGAGTGTCACGCATGAGCGTATCAGGACTCCACGGCATCCAAAAGACGTTCCAGTGATGCATCGCTAAACCTGGGGGCTGTAATCTTTTTGCCTTTTGTTGACAACTTCCCTACAGCAGTCATGGGCTGGAAGCACTGAGGTGTGCGCGCGCGGCTCGTCTTCAAATATCACGTCCGGCATGATGAAGCGGCAAGGTGATGACAGACGGCGAGTGAGATCCTGCCCACCATGGAAAAGGCATGTTTCCCAGGAATGCATAAATAATGTGGCGGTAAAAACAAAAAACTGCGGATGCTGGAAATCCAAAACAAAAACAGAATTACCTGGAAAAACTCAGCAGGTCTGGCAGCATTGGCAGAGAAGAAAAGAGTTGACTTTTTGAGTCCTCATGACCCTTCAGCAGAACTGGTTGAATCCAAGGAGAGGGGTGAAATATAAGCTGGTTTAAGGTGGGGGGTGGGGGGGAGTGAAGTGGAGGGGGGTGGTGTGGTCATAGGGACAAACAAGCAGTGATAGAAGCAGATCATCAAAAGATGTCACAGACAAAAGAACAAAAGAACACAGAGGTGTTGAAGGTGTTGAAGATATTATCTAAACGAATGTGCTAATTACGAATGGATGGTAGGGCACTCAAGGTATAGCTCTAGTGGGGGTGGGGGGGCATAAAAGATTTAAAAATAATGTAAATAGGTGGGAAAAGAAAAATATATATAAATTATTGGAAAAAACAAAAACAAAAGGAAGGGGGAAGAAACGGAAAGGGGGTGGGGATGGAGGAAGTCAAGATCTAAAGTTGTTGAATTCAATATTCAGTCCGGAAGGCTGTAAAGTGCCTAGTCAGAAGATGAGGTGCTGTTCCTCCAGTTTTCGTTGGGCTTCACTGGAACAATGCCACAAGCCAAAGACAGACATGTGGGCAAGAGAGCAGGGTGGAGTGTTAAAAAGGCAAGCGACAGGGAGGTTTGGGTCATTCTTGCGGACAGACCGCAGATGTTCTGCAAAGCGGTCGCCCAGTTTACGCTTGGTCTCTCCAATGTAGAGGAGACCGCATTGGGAGCAACGAATACAGTAGACTAAGTTGGGGGAAATGCAAGTGAAATGCTGCTTCACTTGAAAGGAGTGTTTGGGCCCTTGGACGGTGAGGAGAGAGGAAGTGAAGGGGCAGGTGTTGCATCTTTTGCGTGGGCATGGGGAGGTGCCATAGGTGGGGGCTGAGGAGTAGGGGGTGATGGAGGAGTGGACCAGGGTGTCCGGTAGGGAACGATCCCTACGGAATGCTGCCGGGGGGGGGGGGGGCGAGGGAAGATGTGTTTGGTGGTGGCATCACGCTGGAGTTGGCAGAAATGGCGGAGGATGATCCTTTGAATGCGGAGGCTGGTGGGGTGATAAGTGAGGACAAGGGGGTCCCTATCATGTTTCTGGGAGGGAGGAGAAGGCGTGAGGGCGGATGCGCGGGAGATGGGCCGGACACGGTTGAGGGCCCTGTCAACGACCGTGGGTGGAAAAGCTCGGTTAAGGAAGAAGGAGGACATATCAGAGGAACTGTTTTTGAAGGTAGCATCATTAGAACAGATGCGAAGGAGGCGAAGGAACTGAGAGAATGGAATGGAGTCCTTACAGGAAGCGGGGTGTGAGGAGCTGTAGTCGAGGTAGCTGTGGGAGTCGGTAGGCTTGTAATGGATATTGGTGGACAGTCTATCACCAGAGATTGAGACAGAGAGGTCAAGGAAGGGAAGGGAAATGTCAAAGATGGACCACGTGAAAATGATGGAGGGGTGGAGATTAGAAGCAAAACAAATAAATTTTTCCAAGTCCCAACGAGAGCATGAAGCAGCACCAAAGTAATCATCAATGTACCAGAGAAAGAGTTGTAGAAGGGGGCCGGAGTAGGACTGGAACAAGGAATGTTCCACATACCCCGTAAAGGAGACAGGCATAGCTGGGGCCCATGTGGGTACCCATAGCCACACCTTTTATTTGGAGGAAGTGAGAGGAGTTGAAGGAGAAATTGTTCAGTGTGACGGAGGAGAGTAGTGGTGGATGGGGATTGTTCGGGCCTCTGTTCAAGGAAGAAGCTAAGAGCCCTCAGACCATCCTGGTGGGGGATGGCGGTGTAGAGGGATTGGACGTCCATGGTGAAGAGGAAGCGGTTGGGGCCAGGGAACTGGAAATTGTTGATGTGACGTAAGATGTCAGAGGAATCACGGATGTAGGTGGGAAGGGACTGGACAAGGGGAGAGAGAAGGGAGTCAAAATAACGAGAAATGAGTTCCGTGGGGCAGGAGCAAGCTGACACGATCGGTCTACCGGGACAGTTCTGTTTGTGGATTTTGGGTAGGAGGTAGAAGCGGGCTGTCCGAGGTTGGGCGACTATCAGGTTGGAAGCTGTGGGAGGAAGATCTCCAGAGGAGGTGACGTCAGTGACAGTCCTGGAAACAATGGCTTGATATTCAGTGGTAGGGTCATGGTCCAGGGAGAGGTAGGAGGAAGTGTCTGCGAGTTGACGCTCAGCCTCCGCGAGGTAGAGGTCAGTGCGCCAGACAACAACAGCACCACCTTTGTCAGCAGGTTTGATGACAATGTTGGGGTTGGACCTGAGAGAATGGAATGCAGTAAGTTCAGAGAGAGACAGATTAGAATGGGTGAGAGGAGCAGAGAAATTGAGACGACTAATGTCGCGCCGGCAGTTCTCAATGAAAAGATCAAGAGAAGGTAAGAATCCAGAGGGAGGGGTCCAGGTGGAGGGAGAATATTGGAGGTGGGTAAAAGGATCCGTTGAACGGGGAGAGGACCCCTGCCCAAAGAAGTGAGCCCGGAGACGAAGACAGCGGAAGAAGAGTTCAGCATTGTGCCGAGCCCGAAATTCATTGAGGCGAGGGCGTAAGGGTATGAAACTAAGTCCTTTGCTGAGCACTGAACATTCAGCATCGGAGAGGGGAAGGTCAGGGGGTATAGTGAATAAACGGCTGGGGCTGGGATTGGAAGAGGGGTGGGGACGGAGGGACAGGCAGGGGTGGAGGGTCCTAGATGGGTGTAGGTGTCAATGAGTTGTTGGAGCTTGCGTTCCTTAGCACTTGAGAGAAAGAGAAAAAGTTTCTTGTTGAGGCGTCGGATGAGACGAAGAATAAAATGAAATTGGGGGCACGCACAGCTTTGAAAAAGGGGACGGCGGTGCTGCTGGAGGGAGAGGTCGAGTGCGTTCATATGGCGGCGCATGGCACTGAGTGTGGATCTCAGAATGTGACGGGAACAGCAGTCCGAGAAACGTTTTATGTCCCGGAGATACCTGTAATCCTGGGTGGGTTCGAAACAAGAGGGATGGAATTTCAGTTGAAGTCCATGTGGGGTAAGTCGGAGACGGAGACAGTCACTGAGAAAGGAGATATGGATGTGAACGCAGGTTTTAGTAAACACCTTATCAAACACCAGGAGAGAAATGGAAAGCAATGAAGATGAACAAGGCAAAAGAGAGATACGGAAATCTTGTCGCAGAGATGAACAAAACTTCTTCAAGGTAGGCATTTCTTGAAGAGCAGTGGCAGTCAGTTAAACACAGAGATAAAAACAAAAAACTGCGGATGCTGGAAATCCAAAACAAAAACAGAATTACCTGGAAAAACTCAGCAGCATCGGCGGAGAAAAAAAGAGCTAACGTTTCGAGTCCTCGTGACCCTTCAGCAGAACTGGTTGAATCCAAGGAGAGGGGTGAAATATAAGCTGGTGTAAGGTGGGTGGGTGGTGGTGGGGGTTGGGGGGGGGGGGGGGGGGGGGGGGTGGGAGGAGGAGTGAAGTGGAGGGGGGATGGTTGTAGGGACAAACAAGCAGTGATAGAAGCAGATCATCAAAAGATGTCACAGACAAAAGAACACGGAGGTGTTGAAGTTGGTGATATTATCTAAACGAATGTGCTAATTAAGAATGGATGGTAGGGCACTCAAGGTATAGCTCTAGTGGGGGTGGGGAGGCATAAAAGATTTAAAAATAATGGAAATAGGTGGGAAAAGAAAAATCTACATAAATTATTGGAAAAAACAAAAGGGAGGGGGAAGAAACAGAAAGGGGGTGGGGATGGAGGAGGTCAAGATCTAAAGTTGTTGAATTCAATATTCAGTCCAGAAGACTGTAAAGTGCCTAGTCGGAAGATGAGGTGCTGTTCCTCCAGTTTGCATTGGGCTTCACTGGAACAATGAAGCAGGCCAAGGACAGACATGTGGTCAAGAGAGCGGGGTGGAGTGTTAAAATGGCAAGCGACAGGGAGGTTTGGGTCATTCTTGCGGACAGACCGCAGGTGTTCTGCAAAGTGGTCGCCCAGTTTACGTTTGGTCTCTCCAATGTAGAGGAGACCACATTGGAAGCAACGAATGCAGTAGACTAAGTTGGGGGAAATGCAAGTGAAATGCTGCTTCACTTGAAAGGACTGTCTGGGCCCTTGGATGGTGAGGAGAGAGGAAGTGAAAGGGCAGGTGTTGCATCTTTTGCGTGGGCATGGGGAGGTGCCATAGGTGGGGGCTGAGGAGTAGGTGGTGATGGAAGAGTGGACCAGGGTGTCCCGGAGGGAACGATCCCTACGGAATGCTGCCGAGGGGGTGAAGGGAAGATGTGTTTGGTGGTGGCATCATGCTGGAGTTGGCAGAAATGGCGGAGGATGATCCTTTGAATGCGGAGGTTGGTGGGGTGATAAGTGAGGACAATAATGTGGCGGGTTTCTGATGATACAACCATTGCAGGTTTTATCCAGCCACTACTGCACTTAAGTGCAAATCTGGGACAATTCTCTCATAGCTGAAATTGTGATTGATTGGAGGTGCACGAGATGTAACACATGTCTCCGTAAATAATAGCCTGTAAGTCTACAAAGATTAGGCTCCAGTTCTATCCTTCACTGTCTGGCTGAGTTGTAACAGGAACTACTGCAATGCATCAATCATGGCAGCCAATCTGTGCACTGGCAAGGTCTCAGTCAACAATAGAATAAACAGTCAATGTGGTTGACTCTCAACTGCCGTCAGAAATGATGTGGGACGCCAAACAGTTCAAGATTAATTAGGGATGGGCAACAAATGCCGGCCTTGCCAGTGATGCCCACATCCCATGAAAGAAAAAGAAAAAAATATCTTGGTAGTGTTAGTTAAGGGATTAAAGTTACCCAGGAGTGAAGAATTCCCTTCAAGTGCTACCATGGGATCCTCAACACCTAGTGAGGGGGCTGACTGGGATAGGTCTCATGTCTCATCTGAAAGGCCACGCCTTCAATAGCCCAACACTTCCTCAAGTCCTGAAGCATCTGCCTGGAAAATGTGCTCAAGTGTCCTGAGTGGACTCAGGGACAAAAGACCTACAAATGAGCAAAGATTGACACCTGTGTTATGACAAGCCCTTGTCCCACTGCAATTTCTGTATATTTACCTGGCTTCACATGGCATAAGCCTATATTCAGAGGGATGTGAGATGAATCAGGTTTTTTGGAACACATGGAAGTTTTCAACCATTTTTTAATTAGATTTCTAGTTTGGCAATTCAGCAAAGTTCTATTGACTGTATGGTGTCTTCCTATTGGCAAGAATATGTGCAGAATCTAAGCGTTCATGCTGTAGCCCGATCTCCAACCTGTGTTCATGCCTAATGAGGTTCCAGACTCAACATGGTTTAATTTGAATTTTGAGGGTTGGTTAAGAAAATGCTGCAGAACCTTCCCTCAAGAGATCTACCAGGTTAGGCAGAATCCATGTTGAAGCAATTCACGCGGGGTGGAGTGTTAAAATGGCAAGCGACAGGGAGGTTTGGGTCATTCTTGCGGAAAGACCGCAGGTGTTCTGCAAAGTGGTCGCCCAGTTTACGTTTGGTCTCTCCAATGTAGAGGAGACCACATTGGAAGCAACGAATGCAGTAGACTAAGTTGGGGGAAATGCAAGTGAAATGCTGCTTCACTTGAAAGGACTGTCTGGGCCCTTGGATGGTGAGGAGAGAGGAAGTGAAAGGGCAGGTGAATCTTCCAGTGAAGATTCAAGCCATCTTCTCTTGGTTATATTTTTATGAATGGGGTAAGCCTATTCACGTATGATACCAATGGTTAATTCTGCCATGAAGCCAAGAACATGTTTGCATACATCTGCTAAGGTATAATCCTTTGGTGATTAAAAGGCAACAAAAACTGCAAAAATATTCCACTTTCAGCTAAGCCAATATCAAAACACAGCCGGTTCATGAAGATAAAACTCCTTCATTATACAAATATTAGTCAGAATCGGCACCTCCAGTGCCAGTTCTAATGAAAGCTTTTCTCAGCCAACAGTTGGACATACTAAGATGCCAAGTGATGGTGCCAGTCTTTCCACTTCCCAGCAGTCCTCCTCCTGCGAAACTGGCAAGAGAAGCATCTCCCGTCTGCACATACCGTCTGCACATATACTCATGCTTCACTTGCTTAGCATCTGCTGCTTGTTTTATTTCATCTCTGTCCAACACTTAGAAACTTTAAGGTCAGCTGATTTTTCATTTTATAGCCACTCCTTCCTTATTCTGCAGGAATATAAGATTTGTACAGCTAGCAGTAGCTACTAGCTGGTTTAAATACACCCTGTCACAGTGCAACTGTGGCAAAATAGGGATGGAATAAGAGTACAGAAGACGACATTCTTAGCATTGTGCCTGTTCTGCCTCTTTCAAAGAGCTATCCATTCCCCTGCTTTTTGCACAGGGCCCTGCTCATTTATACAATATTGTTACTATTGAATCTGCTTCCACTGCCCTCACAAATAGAACATTCCAGGTCATAACTTATTGCAACAAAGAAAAAAAATCATCAAATTGCCTCTAGTCCTTTTGCTAATCACCTTAAATCTGTTACCAACCTTTCAACTAGTGGAAGCAGTTTCTCCTTAGTCATTCCATCAAAACCCTCCATAATTTTGACCATGTCTATCAAATTTCCCCTTAAGAGAAAAGTGGCCATCTGTGTGAGAGCGGTCCTGGGGGCTGCTGTGAGAAACCTGCCAAGAAAATGGAGAAGGTCCTATCAAGACAATCTCTAACATAGACAATCCAGTAGGGGCAAGTCACAGAGATCAGTGCCCAAGACCTCTGTAGCATCAGTATGCTGCACTTGAGAAATCCCATAGCTGCTTTAGGAGCTTGATTAAGAAAGGCCTCTTCTCTAAATGCCCAAAGGAGGTAGCAAACAAGCCAGGTTGGGCTGCAAGCAAAGTTCACAGCTCAGATGCGTGGGGTGGGCTCTGTCACACCAGCCGTCATAGTTGTCATCTCAAATGCCTCAAAGTGATGGTCTTCAACTCTCTTTGCTACACAAGTTCTCAATGGCACCAATGCCTCAATTTAGTCTCTAAAGGTGGGGCCTGGAGCTCAGTCTCCAGAAAATCCATTCTTCTCCTGTTGTTTTTATTCATTCATGGGATGTGGGCCTCACTGACAAGGCCAGCATTTATTACCCATCCCTAATTTCCCAGGAGATGGTGGTGGTGAGCTGCCTTCTTGAACTGCTGCAATCCGTCTGGTGTAGGTGTATCCATGATGATGTTGAAGAGAGAAAGTCAGAATGGTCTGCAGCCTGGAGGGGAACTTACATTTGGTGGTATTCCCATACATCAGCTGCCCTTGTCCTTTCAGGTTGTAGAAGTCGTGGGTTTGGCAGGTGCTGTCGAAGGACTCTTGGTGGGTTGATGTAGTGCATCTTGTAGATGGTACATACTGTTGCCACTGCATGTTGGTGGTGGAGGGAGTGAATGTTTAAGGTGGTGGATCAGGCACCGATCAAGTGGGCTGCTATGTCCTGGGTGGTGTCAAGTTTCTTGTATTGTGGGTGCTGCACTCATCCAGGCAACCAGAGAGTATTCCATCACACCCCTGACTTGTACCTTGTAGATGGTGGTTAGATTTGGGGAGTCTGGAGGTGAGTTACTCACCGCAGAATTCCTAGCCTCTGACCTGCTCCTGTAGCCATAGTATTTCTATGGCTGGTCCAGTTCAGTTTCTGGTCAATGGTAACCCCGCCAAGGATGTTGATGTATCCTATGCTTTCTGCTCCTCACTCACGTTACACTTCACATTCAGTGCTCCCTAATCTAACTCCACAAATCCCAGGGGCAGGTCCTGGCCCTTGGAACAATGGGAGAGGTTGGTGAAACGTGGAGGTAGGGTATGCAGGTTGGGGTTGGGCATGTGCAGGCTAGCGCTGAGAGATGGGAAGATGTAGGCTAATGCTGGTGGTGTGGGCTGGGGGTTGGGCTGTGTGCAGGCTGATGAGGGAGTGCAAACTTAGAATAGGAGACTAATGAGCTAGTGCTGGTCATGGGAGCACCTATTGGTGCATGATCAACAGGATGGTCCACACCCTGGAGCATACCTGTTGAGCCAGACTCCTATGCCACGGCCTAGGCAACAGTCTCCCCAATAACAAGTTTCCAATGCTTCATCCTGCTTTTCTGCTGTAGTTATTTACATCTGCTCCAGACCCTTTTGTTTCTGCGTTTGTTTCATTATCAGCAATAGTACTGAAGACGTGCTCCAGAACTTACCATGTCCCTAACCAAGCTGTTCCAGTGCAGCTACAACACTGGCATATACCCGGCTATGTGGAAAATTGCCCAGGTATGTCCTGTACACAAAAAGCAGGGCAAATCCAACCCGGCCAATTACTGCCCCATCAGTCTACTCTCGATCATCAGTAAAGTGAAATCAACAGTGCTATCAAGCAGCACTTGCTTAGTAATAAGCTGCTCCCTGATGCTCAGTTTGGGTTCTGCCAGGGTCACTCAGCTTCTGATCTCATTACAGCCTTGGTTCAAACATGCACAAAGAGCTGAACTCCAGAGGTGAGATGAGAGTGACTGCCCTTGACATCAAGGCAGCATTTGACAGAGTGTGGCATCAAGGAGCCCTAGCAAAACTGGAGTCAGTGGGAATCAGGGCAAAAACTCTTCACTGGTTGGTCTCATACCGAGCACAAGGGATGATGGTTGTGGCTGTTGGAGGTCAATCATCTCAATTACAGGACATCACTGCAGGAGTTCCTCAGGGTAGTGTCCTCAGCCCAACCCTCTTCAGCTGCTTCATCAATGACCTTCCTTCCATCATAAGGTCAGAAGTGGGGATGTTCGCTGATGATTGCACAATGTTCAGCTCCATTCACAACTCCACAGACACTGATCCAGTTCATGTCCAAATGCAGCAACACAACATCCAGACTTGGGCTGACAAGTGGTAAGTAATATTTGTGCCACACAAGTGCCTGACAATAGCTATCTTCAACAAAAGAGAGTCTAACCATTGCTTCTTGACATTCAATGGCATTACCATCGCTGAAACACCCACTATCAACATCCTGGGGGGTTACCATTGACCAGAAACTGAATTGAACTAGTCATATAAATACTGTGGCTACAAGAGCGGGTCAGAGGCCAGGAATCCTGTGAAGAGTAACTCACCTCCTGACTCCTCAAAGCCTGTCCACAAGGCACAAGTCAGGAGTGTAATGGAATACTCTCCACTTGCCTGGATGCAGCTCCCACAACACTCAAGAAGCTTGACACCATCCAGGACAAAGCAGCCCACTTGATTGGCACCCCATCCACAAACAGACACTTCTTCCAGCACTCATGAACAGTGGCAGCATTGCAGAAACTCACCAAGGCTCCCGAGAAAGCATCGACAAACTCACGACCACTACCACCTAGACAGATAAGGACAGCAGACACATGGGAACACCACCACATGGAAGTTCCCCTCCAAGCCCCACACCATCCTGGCTTGGAAATATATCACTGTTCCTTCACTGTCACTAGGTCAAAATCCTGGAATTCCTTGCCTAACAGCACCGTGGGTGTACCTACACCACATGGACAGCAGCGGTTTAATTGCCCTTCTCAAGGGCAATTAGGGGTGGGCAATAAATGCTGTCCTAGCCAGCGACATCCTCATCCCGTAAAAATGAATTTTAAAATATCTCCTTTTGCCTCATACCATCACCCTTTGTCATTTGATCATTCCAGCCCTCCATCCTATACATGAACTCTTTCCCTGCCATCTTCCCTGCCTCTGTATTTGCTTCAAAGTCATTCATCTCTAAAAGCTTCCATTTCTGAAGGAAAGTCACAGACCTGAAACATTAACTTTATCTCCCAACCCACTCATGTTGCCAGATCTGCTGAGTGTTTCCAGCATTTTCTGTTCTTATTTCAGATCCTGGCCCTGCTGGCTACTGATCGAAGATGAGATTACAATCTTTACATGCTGTGAGATGTGGAGGAATCCAGTACTTAAGGGGCTAAAATGATGCACGCAAACTGAACGTTAACAGCCCAATGAATTTAATGTGCCTGCTGATCAAAATCACATAGATCAGACAAATCGGAAACAATCAGACTTCAGCTTATCTTTCTTTTAATGGCAGGTCCTCATTAAATAATTCACCACATAGTTGGGATTCTTTCCTTGAGAGAAATGCACTGGGCTTTGTGGTGTCCTGCAGCACAAGCTCCGGTGAACCAATGGAGGCTCGTTTCCAGTATTACTGCCCTGATATTTCAACAACAGCTTCACCAACATCTAATACAACAACTTTTATTTATATAGCACTGTTAATATAATAAAACGTCCTAAAACGTTTTGCTGTAGTGTTATCAGATACATAGGGCAGAATTTTCCACTGGTCCAGCTGGTGTGCACCCAACCAAGCGTAAAATGGTGTCGGGCGAGCACCCCAACATCATCGCGTATTCGCACGATATTTCAGTCGGCGCGCACACATGGGATTCAGCAGCGCACCCGCCAACAATTAACAGGCCTATTAAGACCATTAAAGTACCAACTGAAAAGGCCAAACAGCCTTTGGATTTTTTGCGAAACCTCATCCACAGGCAGGATGAGGTATCATTCAGTGATTTAAAAATAATAAAAATCTTTCAAGCTAATTGCTAACATGTCCCTGCCCATCTGACAAAGTCACGAGGGGCCGTGTTATAAACATTTTTAAATACTTTATTTTCACTGTTCAAAATCTTCAGTTCTGTGCCTCAGCGAGCTTTTCCTGCACACACCTGTACACATGGTGCACTTGTGCGCTCGCCCGCCTCCCCCCAACACAGGCAGCGCCGAGCGCTACAGCGCACGTTTCATGCTGGACGGGCCTTAATTGACCCGCCAGTGTGAAATTTCAGTCGGGCCCCAATCATGGACGGCAATCAGCTTCCTGACCGCTTCCACTCACCCCCACCCCCCCTCCTCCCCACCCAGTGAGGGCAAAATTCTGCCCATAGGGGTTTTAGGACAAGTGACCAAAAGCTTAGTCACAGGAGGTAATTTTCAGGGAGCATCACAATGGCAGAGAAGCAGGTAAGGATATTCCAGAGTTTAGGACCAATGGTGGATTGAAAGAAATGGGGATGTGCAAGAGGCCAGAATTGGGGATGTGCAGGGGGCTTGGAACATTGTAGGGCTGGAGGAGGTTAGTAAGAAAGGGAAGGATGAAGAATTTGAACACAAGGATGAGGATTTTAAACTTGACTGGAAGCCAATGTAAATCAGCTAGAATGCTGCTGGCATAACATTTAAGCCTTCCATTAATTTCATTTCGAAGAAATCCATCTGAAAGGTTTGTTTTACTGTTCATTTTAACATGACAAAATATTTCCAGAAGAGGAATAAATGTTTAAATCTAATGAACTGTAAAATTCATCATCCCAAGAAAACATCCCAGTTATTGATGATCAATTGCTTCATTATCAGGATACAGTAGGAGTGCAAACATTTAATTGAAAGTTTAATACATCTAAATGTAACAGCTTCTGGAAAAAAGTAATTAATTCATTAATATCGTACTGTGTAACGCAAACATATATTTTCTAATTTAACTTCACCATCTGGGAATTTTAAAAAATATCACAGCATTTTAGTATTCTTCTGGCTAGTTTTCACCAGGGAACTCAGTTGGCTAGATGGTTAGCACATGGTTTAAAATGATGTCAACAGCGTGGGGCTCAATCCCTATTCCAGTTTTGGTAGACCTGGAACCTGCCTCCTTGTTCTGCCTTGTCGTAAAATCATGGCATAAGCCATGGTTCAGTGACCCTCGAATGATCAAGGATGCTACCAGAAAAATAATTTCTGACTGAATACATTGACAGTTTCATTAAATAAAGGCAAACAGGAAGCTTTAACTATGTTTACAGTGGTATGATAGCTGAACGAACAGCTGATCAATCGCAGGCTGCGACCGACAATTCCCTCAAAGTCATTCCAAACCCATCATTGTAACTTTGCCTAAGGTGCATCGGAAACGGGAAGCACAGACCAGACTTGCAGTCAAACATCAGTCGTTGTATTAGCTTGGCAGATAATTCAGACACGATATTGGCAGCCATCTTAAATAGGTCAGAGTCTCATTGCACATGCGAATGAGGGACCCAATACCTGTTAAGGACCTCAATCTAGAATCGATCAGAATGTGAGCAGCGTCCATCTTGGACATGCTCCCATTAGATTTTCCAGTTTAATTGCAGCAAACCAGAGGTAATTAAAGAGACCGTTGGACGTTGTCAATAGAAAAGTCAGTTTTTACTCTTTAACCTATCTTTATCTGGAGTCAGGAGAAGCAAGGTTCTCCTGGGCCCACAGAACTGCTGCTGTTCACTACCATTCTGTATTAGCCCCAGTCCTGGTCATCTCCATCCAGCGCCTACCTGAGGGCCACTGCCAGCATCTCACCTGGCACAAACTGGTCCAGAGGAAAGCGGCAAGCTGCCTCAGGAAAGACAATACATAGCTGCAAATACTGGAATTATTTAGAGGAGACCTGAAGCCTAATTTCAGATGACAATGTTGGCCATTTCAAGCCTGAAAACAAGTTTAAGTGCAACAAGTTGAGTGTTTAATCCAACACTGGAAAAGTGTGTCACTTCCAAAATATCACTGCTCAACTCACTGGGCACAAAGCCAATTCTATGTAACTAGAAACACCAGTTAAATCACAAGTGTAATCCTTATCATGTCTCAGGGCAGCGAATGATTAAACCCTCCATGGAAAAATAGTCAGCAATGTCACTATTCCAATGAAACAAGCAAGGAAGTTCAAATGTGAAACAAACTAAATGCTCACATGATAAAACGGAATTATAATAAATTCTCAGAATTAAAGAGAACATAGATAGCTTTTCACAATGCACAATATCAAGGTGGAAGTGAACTTTCCATGAGCTGAGACGACAGCAGCATTGAGCATCATGCAGATAACTGAACACAATGAACAGTGCCCTAGGGCAATCACGGAAATAATCACTTTCCTTTTGCAAAAGAGAGAGAGTTAATTACACCAATCCAATTTCACAGAGACAAGCTGGTGGTTTGTTTACATGCCTGACATTTTAGGAAAGAATTTTGCCCAAATCAAATTAGGTCAAAGTTTGTAATGACAAGAGCGAAACTCAGACACAAAGCAGTACTTGAGAAGTTAGATTGTGGTAGTCAAACACCTCAACCCGGCACTGACCACCCCATGTAACTGGGGTTCGAAATGCTCTAATTGGGGAATGGATTTACACTGTATTTGACCTGCCTAATCTGTACGTTTGCCAAGCACCCAGGCATCTATGCTTCTTCCAACAAAAGCAGACAGGCAGCAGGATCAGCTCTCAGGAAATAAGCCTGTCTCTGCTGCTTCCAAACATTGAACAGGCCTGTGGTGCTTAACATTTGCACTGATACTCTGCACCACCACCCTGGAGTGCCTACAAATCAATCAGCAGCCCTGTGGCCCCACACACAAAGAGGCGAATCAGAACACCACAAAATATGGCCATCCCACTCTAAGCTAAAAGGCATCTTCGCAAAACAAGGATAATTGAGGCTTTAATGTTGGTTCTTGTTTAACCCCTCCTGTCACCAGCAGACAGCAGGATCACTAAGGAATACAGTACAATGGCCAGGGATGATGCACAGCTAACCATCCTCCTACCTGATCATAGGAGATGGTTTGTAGCATCACTGATACTGAAATCCCTGTGGAAGATCAAGTTCCACACTCCTAAACACAGAAACACTGGAGGTGTCACCAACGCCTCTACCCATAATGCAAGGCAACAAATGCCTGGACAGAACAGCCCAGTTTGCTCACGTGGGAAGGTTCACTTCTCAGGCCCACAGACACTGAGCAGAGCAAGGTCTCAAGTGCTTCACAAGTACCTGCGCCTCATGTATGGTAAATCGTATCAGGAAGGGTCAGCAACAGAACTTGTTCTCCATTTGCTTTCAGTTAACAAAAGCTTATTTTTCCTTTGGATGCAAAAATAATCGAGTGCAAAATGTTCCATTCAGGTTTCTCCCAAGAAGATCTTAAGTTTCCTCTGTACCCTACCACAGTATGATGGGTTATACCACTGCAGAGACTGGCAACCATAACTCACCTTGATTTACTCAAAATTGGTGCCTCCCAGGTAGGTTGTCTGCAAGGAAAACACATCCCAATTTTGTCTGAAAATGTCATCAAAACAGAAAAGTGAGCTACCATCCCAATCAATCAATTTAGTGGAAAATAAAACTTAGGGTGGTATTTTCCCCTTCGATGGTACAGAATAAGTGGTACATTTCCCAACAACCACCGTGGCCAATTTCCATATCAGATTGTCCACTTTTTAGCTAATTATTTATGCATGGATGTGAAGCATATCATACCTCATGGCAGGGCAGGCTGGGACTCATCCACCTTGCCATGGCCTCATCATCTGACTGGGACTCAGCAGGGGCCTGTTCTCCAGCAGTCCTCCAAGTGCCAGTGACCTGGTTTGTCCCTGCCTCCAAAAGTGACCATGGGTGGAATTTTACACTGGTGGGATTTTATGGTCCCGCCAAAGTCAATGGACGTTTGAACAGCTCGCCACATTTGACAGCCTCACCCCCGCCACAACAGGGCCGTAAAATTTCACCCATGAGCCCAATTTAGCACCCCCCAAGTGTGTGTCTCTGCGCTGGTGGAGGATGCTGGGGAATGCAGTGATGGATCTTCATCGAATGGGTCCTCATCTGAGGTGGGCTGGAGGCTGGGGCTAATGGGCTGGCTGGACCTCTCTTAGGGCCTGCTGATGCTTGTAAGAGAGAGAAGGTAGATTTAGTTCAAGAGCAGGCAGAATGCTACATTGCATGTCACTCAATGTGAATGTCGGGATGTGATCAACCAATGGAGGGCTCATCCATACCTGCCAACTCAGCTGCCTCCTCCTCAAGGGAAGTGAGCTGCTCCTGGGTGTCCACCATCCCTCCCAACGTCTGGAATCTCTCCTTCCTGTTGTGGGCCAGCTTGGCCTACATGAAGGCAAATAGATGGAATGTGATGAGCAGGGATGGAAGGGAAGTTGGGAAGCAGACATGCTTGCTGCGTGTGCTGAGCCCTCTCCCAGTAAGGGCTGAAGATGCTTTTTGCACAACATGATTAATGAGATGGAGATGATGTTAACGTGTGCATGAGACATTCCGTGCTGATGTCTCCTCTGCTAATAGTGTGTGAGATCTATGAGGAGTGGAACCCTTTGAGTGCCTGATGCCGTTATGAGAGTGAGCGTTTGGAGTGAGCAGAAGGTTGACTTACCCTGGCAGAGCGAATTAGATCATTCATCCTCTTCCTGCACTGCAGGGCAGTTCTTTTTTGGGTGCAAGCGGCACCCAAACCTCTGCTGCGAGCACCCTCCCCAACCCAAAAAATCAGTGTCGCGAGGTGAGTTTGGCACACCTCCTGGTTCCATCCCTCGGGAAAAGAACATCACGGTGTTTATGGATGGAGGAGAGACATGGCTTCTTTCTCCTGGAGGCCATCTCAGGGAATCCAGACCACACAGCTGGGCTGCAGGAAGTGAATGTGTGCGACTGAATGGCGTTTAAATAGGGCACCAGGACCTTCGGCCCCATAAGGTGACGGCGGGGCAGACGAATCAGTGCCTGCCCTACCATGTCATTCGGAGAGTGGCGCACCGGGGCATAATTAATGAGGTTCCAAGCGTGCAATCAGGCATGAGACCATGCCCCATTGTCCAGTGGGAAATATGCTGCTAATGCCACGCTGTCACCAGAACAAAAAATCCCGCCTCTGTCAACATTCAATATTAAATTGGAGAGGGGGCAAACAATGACTGCAAGCTGGTTCACTGCGCAAATACTGCAGCAAATTCTAATTAGATACCCTGGAAATGTTGGAGTAAGTTAACTACATTAGCCACTGAAATTGCATTGCAGGAAATTCTGGGCCTGTGTATTATCTATCCAAAGGAACAGTTCAATGTTTGAAAGAAAACTTGTCTGAAATGTAACTTTCAATTGCTGAAATTCAAATGAATGTAACTTGCAATATTTAAATATTACCTGGTGAAGGACAAAAAGGCACCAGAGAAATTACATGAAGTCCATCAATGCCTCAAATTTAAAATTCTCACCCTCATTTTCAAATCTCTCCAAGGTTTCATTCCTTCCTACCTACGGAACCTCATCCAATCTAGCATCCTCCAAGATATCAGCCCTCCTCCAATACTGGTCTCTTCCTCATCCCCAATTATAATCACTCCACCAGCTATCTGGCCTTAATTCTCTCTCCTACTTCATGGGACTCCATAAAACCTCTTTGATCATAGAACCATAGAAAAGTTACAGCACAGAAGGAGGCTATTTGGCCCATCTTGTCCATGCCAGCCCAAGGACACCCACGTGCCCTTTCTAATCCCACTGTACTGCACCCAGCCCATAGCCCTGCAGCTTACAGCACTTTAGGTGCAGATCCAGGTACTTTTTTAAAGAGTTTAATGTTTCTGCCTCTACCACCAACTTGGGCAGTGAATTCAGACACCCACTACCCTCTGCGTAAAAATGTTCTTTCTCATATCCCCCCTACACCTTCTGCCATTTATCTTGAATCTTTGTCCCCGGTTCTAGAATTCTCCACCAAGCGAAACAATTTTATCCTATCCACTCTATCTATTCCCCTCATAATTTTGTACACCTCAATCAAGTCATCTCTCAGCCTTCTTTGTTCTAAGGAAAATAATCCCAACCTATCCAATCTCGTCTCGTAGCTACACTTTTCTAACCCTGGCAACATTCTTGTAAACCTCCTCTGTACTCTCTCCAGAGCTATTACGTCCTTCCTGTAATGTGGTGACCAGAACTGCACACAATACTGCGGTTGTGGCCTCACCAGTGTTTTATACAATTCCAACATTATATACTTTTTTTTTATATTCTATACCTCTGCCATTGAAGGAGAGCATTCCATATGCCTTCTTTACAACCTTGTCTACTTGAACTTCAAGGACCTGTGTGCTTGTACGCCAAGATCTCTCACTTCATCTACCCCTTTTAGTGTATTCCCATTTATTTATTGTGTGATTCCTGTAACTGTTTGACCTCCCTAAATGTATGACCTCACACTTCTCTATGTTAAAATCCATCTGCCACTCTATTGCCCACTCCACCAACCTATCTATATCATTTTGGAGATTAAGACTATCCTCTACACTATCCATTACTTGGCCAATCTTTGTGCCTTCTGCAAATTTCCCAATCGTGCCTCCCACGTTCGCGTCCAAATCGTTAATATATAACACAAACAGCAAGGGTCCCAACACCGAGCCCTGTGGAACAGCACTTGAGACAACTTTCCATTCGCGAGGGCATCCATCGACCATTACCCTTTGTTTCCTGTTACAAAGCCAACCTTTTATGCAGTTTGCCACATTACCCTGAATCCCATGGACTTTTACTTTCCTGACCAGTCATGTTTTTGGTCACCGTCCCTCATATCTCCTCTGATTCAGTGAAAATTTTTATTCTACTAGGAAGTGCCTTGGAATGTTTCACTACATGAAAAATGCTTAGAAATACAAGTTGTTGGCTGTTAAGAAACGAAATAAAACAAAATGTCAGCCATGGTTCAGTTGGCAGCATTCTCACTCCAGATCAGAAAGTTGTGGGTTCAAGTCCCACCCCAGCACCTGAGCATAAAAAATAAAGACTGATAGTCTAAACGCTGAGTGGGTGCTGCACTGCTGGAGGTGCCATCTTTCAGATCAGACCTTAAACCAAGGCCTTGGTCTGTTCTCTCAGGTGGATGTAAAAGAGACTATGGTACTATTTCTAAGGAGAGCAGGAGTGTTCTCCTGGGTATTCTGGCCAATATTTATCAAACAGCATTACAAAAACAGATTATCTGATCATTATCACATTGCTCTTTGTGGGAGCTTGCTGTGTGCAAATTGGGTGTCACATTTCCTACATTGCAACAGTGACTACATTTCAAAAGTACTTCATTGGTTGTAAAGAGCTTTGGGACAGCCTGTGGTCATGAAAGGTGCTGTATAAATACACTCGGTGCTTAAATCCTGCTGCTCGTTACAATGGGGGCGTGATGCAAGATTGAAAATTTCTCTCAAATTCTATCAGTGATTCCAAAAATTGTAATGGTCAGATTCTGCATTCTCGGGCAGAATCGTCCCAGATTTGCACTAAATGCCCTGGCAGGCGGGTAAAACGTTGTCTTACCTGCCAGCCACAATGGTGGGTTTTCACGCCATATTGTCCCAAACACGCCACATTACTTTGCATTCCCAGGAAACACGCTGTTTCCATGCTCTCATTCGCCTGCCACCCCATCACCTTGTTGCTTCATCACACCAGGCACCACATTTAAAGTACAGCCGCACTCAGTGCTTCCAGTCCAGGACTGCAGCAAAGAAGACATGGCCCCGAAAGGCAAGAAAGCCGCAGCCCTCGAGCCTTATGGACATCGTGGAGGCCCACTGTGATGTCCTCCACCCCGTTCAGGCCACAAGAAGGGCAGCTACATTATCACTCCGGCTTGGTAGGTGATGGCAGTGTTGATCAGTGCCAATGCTATACAGAAGAGGTTGGCCAACCAATGCAGGTAGAGGATGAATGATCTCATCCGTGCAGCCAGGATATGGCAACCATCTCATCACTCTAAACTCACACTCAAGTCCATCACACATTCACTGTCATCTCACTCACTGCCAGCTCAAGGGACGTCACCACCCATTCTCTCACACCTACCCTCACATGTCCATCTGACCTCATGTCCTCTGGAGACTGCCTCCTCAGCCCTCACCATCTTGAGGCCACTTGCACAGACCCACATGTGCCCCAATACACGCCCTGGGATACCCTCCTTCCCCAGTCCAGCTCTCGCCCTGCAGCCTCTCCCCTTGCCTGAGGCCACTTCTCCCCCTTCCCCAAGCAAGACCTTGCCCTGCAGCCATTGAAAAGCCAACCACATATGGCTGATCTGACAGGTAGAGACCTACCCGTGAGCCTCCCTAAAAGTGATGTGGTGCTGCCTGTGAAGCCTGGCACTGATGAGTGCGAGTCCTGACCGAAGCAAGGTAGGCAAACAGACCTTGAAGTCCCGAGCAAAGTGCAGCCTGCAAGTACACACCTTATATCTGCTGTTGTGAAACACATCGACTTGTTTTCCTGCCGACATGAGTGGTTGATCCAGGGGGATATGAGTCCGGCGGGCTGGCCTTATAATGATGTGCTGATATATTACAATGAGGTGTCTGACGGTGGGGAGCGCAGCCCACCATTGGCGGGTGGAGCAGACGATTGCAGGCTGGCTTCACAATGTCCTGAAACCAATTTTTGGCCTTTTTGCCTTATCGTCCACTCACACAACCGAACACGCCTGACGTCGGTAGGCACGGAAAATCCCAGCCCATGTTTCACATCGGAGCTTGAGTGAAACTTCTGTTTTCAATGAAATTGTGTGGTCCCTGCAACATAACCTGGCTCACAATGAGCTCGGATGTTACATTAAAAATCCAATCCTATAAAGTGTGTACAGAAAACAGAAATGCCCCTAACTATAAAGCAGTGTCTTTGTTTTAAAGCCAATACCTCCTTAAATGTTCAATATGATCTGTCTAAGTGGAAGATCTGACTGGTGAACTTTGAAGACTAACAAATTTTGGGGGCGGGGAGCCAACAACATTTCACAGAAATCTGGTCGTGATTTAAAGACAGGCGAGAGTTGTCTCCACAGGCTGCCAACCGAGCTCAAACACCAACAATCCATCATTCAGAAATTGCTGGAAGGAGCTTTCAAATCTGTTTACCATCGGAGAAGTCTTTCATTTCTCCCTTGCCACAATGCTGATTGTTGGAACTTTATCAATTGCTTGCTCTTCTCAAGGCTTCACTATCAGGGGCACACATCAGAATTCAAGCATTCACAACCTCTACCCATAAAGACATTGAATGAATAAAGTGTGGGACGGGGGTGGGGGAGGTCACTAATTCTCTAACTTCCTGACTCCAGGATCGTACCCACAGTCAACAATTAATCCGGAAATTTGGGCACACGCAGGGCACAATTTTCGGACCAAAATTCAAACAAGCCAGAAACTGCACACTGCTGAAATATTGATAACTCCTCGCACTGCTCAGGAGACTCACAGAATAGGCTGTTAGTTCATAATTACCATCAATGAGGTGTGAGAGTGAGGTGACAGGTCACAGTATGTAAAATTATTTACACTTTAATTTTTATGATTCTTTTTCAGTAACAGAGAGAGGGGCTTGCTCCACAAACCTCTTTACAGCCAATAGGCCACTTCTGAAGTGTACCAACATGGCAGCCAACTTGAACACAGCAAGATCCCACAAACAGTAATGTGATAAATGACCAGATAATGTTTTATTAAGGTTGATTGAAGGATAAATATTGAGCAGGACACAGGTAGCGTCACACCAACACTAACACAACTTTCCCCAATATCTGGGCACTATTTACTATGGAGTATTCTTCAGCCAGTACCATATCAAAAATGTATCTGATCCAGGAATAGAGTGGCTATCTGTCTAATGATTGAAGAGAATTAACTTAAAAATAAAATGGTCACAATGCAGAAATCATTATAACCTCTGCACTTACAATGACTATGCATGCCTTGAGGAATTTTTCTATATACGCATGTAGGTATTAACTGCTCAGTACAGAACTGGGGAATACAAAGACTAACAATTTGTCATTCACAACAACTCAAATAGATTGCTCAAGTTATGTTCACATCTTAATTTGGGGCAGATATGCTGCTGTGGGATTCATTGCAGAAATGTTGTAAGCATTGGACACTGCCCAGTGTAAAACTGTCATGGAACCCTTTATTTACAACAGGGGCCTCGAGTTTGAATTAATACAGGAGGGAATAAATTAAAGTCTCTGATGACTGTATGTGGTTATTACATACAGTTGAATAATCCCAAACCAACACAAAGACTGTTCAAACTTTAGTTTTTGACGAAAGTTTCCCAGAAACACAGATTAAAACAACAGGGAATAGAAACCTCAATCAAGACTGAATGATGCCAATGAGAAGTTTTATTGGACCAAGGCAGTGGAACCCAGAGCTGGTGCAAACTATGAACACATTCAGTTTGAAAGTACTTGAAAAGTGAGATATATTCACACTCTAGCAGAGCCTCAATTCGAAGGTCAGAACCATACTCCACCGTTTCAACTTTCTGCAATTCTTCATAACTAAAACCACACTGCAATGGACCAGAGAAATTTAACAGAAACCAGATATTTACTTCACATCTTTGGAAGACATTTGACTTCAACCACACAGTTTTGATGAACAATCGAGGGAAAACCAGGAGTTATACTTCCATATACCAAGATCACAGGATCACACAAGCCTTCCTACATCAGTGTGGTATCTAGGGAATGAGCTAACTAAGGCATGGAGGGGGGGGGGGGGATAATCGAAGACAACAAGAGATTAATTTATGGTCAGTGAATTTCATAATCAGAGACATGATGGCTTTCTGTCTCTTGTGGCTCTGAGTCCTACCCAGTCTAAGGCCTCAAGTTTTGACCAGGAGCCCTTCCCAGTCTTGGGCCTCTTCCTTGACCATAAGTCCTGTCTGGTCTTGGGACTATGTCTTGACCACAAGAACAGCCTGGTCTCGGAACTCATGCTTTACAATGAGTCTGGGATGGTCTTGGGCCTCCCTAGTGATGGGGATGGAAATCATAGCTAGATAAACATCTAGAAAGGGAGAGGGAGCAGCCTGTAGCCATTGTCCACGTGAGGCCCATAGAATCATAGAGTGGTAACAGCACAGGAGACCATTCTGTACATCGTGTTCATGCCAACTCTCTGAGAGCAATTCAGCTAGTCCCATTCCCAGCCCTTTCCCCCTCACCCCGCACATTTTGATTTTTCAGGTGCTTACCCTTATCAAAGTCACAAATGAATCTGCCTCTACCACCCTCAGGCAGTGCTTTCCAGATCCTAAATGCCTGTTGTAAGAAGCAATGTTTTTTTTCCCCTTAAGTTCAACCATCACCTTAAATCAGTGTGGTTCACGACCCTTCTGCCAAAGGGAAGGGTTTCTCTTGATCTCCTCTGCCTTGACCCCTCATGATTCTGAACACCTCTATCAAATCTCCTCTCAACCTTCTGTTCTCTAAGGAAAATGGCACCAGATTCTCCATTCTATCCTCATAACTGAAGTCTCTCATCCCTGGAACTATTCTCGTAAACCTTTTCTGCACCTTCTCTAATACCTGCCGCTCCTTCCCAGAATTGGACACAATACTCCAACAAGTATTTTATAAAGGTTCACCATAACTTCCTTAATTTCATGATCTATGACTCGATTTATAAAGCCCAGGATTCCAAATGCCTCTTCAACCACTTCCTCACCCTGCCCTGCCTTCTTCAACAGCTTGTGCACATACATTTCAGTCACTCTGTTCCTGCACCCCCTCCTTTAAAATTCTACCCTTTATTTTCTACTGGCTGTCCTCATTCGTCCTACCAATGAAGTTATTGCCACATTTGTCTGCTTGAAATTTCATCTGCCTTGTATCTGTCCATTAAACCAGCCTGTCTATATTATCTTGAAATCTATCTCTACAGTCGTCACAGTTCACTACACTTCCAAGTATTGTATCAACTACAAATGTTGAAATTGTAGCCCGTACACCCAAGTCTAAATCATTAATATAGATCAAGAAAAGCAATGGTCCTAATACTTACCCCTGGGAAATCCCACTGTATAACTTCCTCCAATCCATTCATCATGACTCTGTTTCCTATAACTCAGCCAACTTCATATCCATGCTGCCACTATCCCTTTTATTTGCTCCATGGGCCTCAACTATGCTGACCAAGCGCCTTCTATGTGGAATTTGATCAAATGCCTTTTGGAAGTCCGTATACACCAGATCAACCATCTCTGTTGCCTCATCAAAAAACTCCATCAAATTAGTTTAACAAGATTTATTTTTAACAAATCCATGCTCACTTTCCTTTATTAATCCACACTTGTCCAAGTGACTGTTAATTTTGTCCCAAATTATTGCTTTTTAAAGCTTTCCCACTTAACAAGGTTAAACTGGTGGCCAGTAGTTGCTTGATTTATCTTTACGTCCTTTTTTGAACATTAGCAATTCTCCAGCCCTCTGGCACAATCCTGTATCCAAGGAAAATTGGAAGATTATGGCCAGTGCCTCTGACATTTCCACAATTACTTCCATCGTCGTCCTTGGATGATCCCATCCGGTCCTGGTGACTTAACAACTTTAAGTAGAGCCAGCCTATCTAACACCTACTCGCGTTTAACAATTTTTACCCCATTCAGTGGGCAGGATCTTCCGGTCGGCGAGTGGGGGCGGGGCCCACTCACCGATGTGTAAAATGATGCGGGATGACATCAGGAAGAACCTCTGATGTCACCCCACGTCATTTCCATTTTCAGGTCGTCGGGGGCACAGCCGATATAGCTGCGCACCCGCTGACCTGTCACTGGCCAATTGAGGCCATTTAAAAAGTACTTAACATAATTAATGGACTTGCCCGTCCAACCTTAGGGTTGGCAGGCAGGGAACCCTGACGGGCTTCAGAAAAAGCATGAAACCCGGGATGAGGTTTTCATGAGGGTTTTTAAATATTTAATAAAGGTTTCACTAAAAGTGATGGACTTATGTGACAGTGTCACCAGGGGACATGTCAGGGAAATTCCGTTTTTGTCTCTTTAACATTTTTAAGTTTGGAGCCAATCTCCCTGAGGCAGCACTTAGCCTCAGGGAGATCACTGTGCGCTTTCACACACATGCACAAAAGAGCGCACTCTTGCCTGAGGGAATCCCCCCCCCAACGCCCACACAGGGAGTGCATAGCGCTTCCTGGCAGATGGAGCTCCCTGGGCCAGCCCATATAAAATTGGCCCGCCCATATAAAATTGCGGCACGCCCCCAATTGGGGGCACCGATCGGAGGTGTGCCTGCCTGCATCCGTTCCTGCACTTCCCCCCCCAACGGGGAGAAAATATTCCCTAGTGTCTCAATTGCCTCCTCCTTTCACAATGATTTTGGCAGCATCGCTTTCCTTGGTAAAGACAGATGCAAAGTACTCATTTAGTAGTTCAGCTATCCTTCTGTCTTCATGCATCAATCCCCTTTGTGGTCCCTAATCAGCACCACCCCTCCTCTTACTGTCTTTTTACTATTTATATGGCTAGAGAAGGCTTATGATTTCCCCTTTATGTTCATTTCCAGTCTCTTCTCATATTCTCTCTTTGCCTTGCATTTCCTTTCTCACAGTCTCTCTACATTCAGCCCAGTGGTTCCACTTGTATTATCAACCTGACATCTGCCATACACTCCTTTTTCTGCCTCACCTTACTCCCCATCAGGGAGCTCCAGCTTTGTTTGTCCTACCATTTCCTCTTGTGGAAACGTACCTCGGCTGTAATCAGACCATCTCCTTTTTAAAGGCAACCCATTGTTTCATTACAATATGGTGGGCCAATCTTTGATTCCAATTGACCTGGGCCAGGTCCGTGCTCACCCCACTGAAATTGGTCCTCCTTCAATTAAGTATTTTTATTTTAGGTTACACTTTGTCCTTGTCCTTTTCTAAAGCTAACCTAAGCTTTCTACTATGATGACTGCTGCCTAAATGATCCTCTACCAACACTCAATTTACCTGACCCACCTCATTCCTTGGAACCAGGTCCAGCAATGCTTCCTTCTTCGTTGGTTCATAAAGATTCTGATTTAGAAAATTCTCCTGAACGTACTTCAGAAAGTCTTCCCCCTCGTTGATCTTTACACTATTACTACCTCAATTTATATTAGGATAATTAGAGCCTCCATTATCATTACCAATGCAGGCAAGAGCAGGTCGGAGGTCTGGCATTCAAATTTTCGGGAGGTAGATAAACTTCTGGAATATTATTCTTTGATTTCTATTAGTGCTCCATGGAGCACAGCACTAGTAGGATAGAATTTGATAGGCAAATGTGTGGCTACAGATATAACGTAGGAAAGGAGGGTTAGGGAAGGAAATATTGAAGGGGGAAGGGAAGGAGAAAGACAGGCATGAAAGTGGGAAAAAAGCACAAGAGAGGGCATAAGTAGAGAAGGGAGACAAAAAGTGAGAATGTGATACAGAGGATATATAGAGGAGAGACAAAAACAAAGAGAAACGAAAAGAGAGGTGAGAGACAAAGAAAGAGAAATAAATCAGGGAAGCAAATGGAATTAAAAGCAAAATACTGCGAATGCTGCAGGCTAGGGTCCCCCTTGTCCTCACTTATCACCCCACCAGCCTCCGCATTCAAAGGATCATCCTCCGCCATTTCCGCCAACTCCAGCATGATGCCACCACCAAACACATCTTCCCTTCACCGCCACCGGTGGCTTTCCGCAGGGATCGTTCCCTCCGGGACACTCTGGTCGACTCCTCCATCACCCCCTACACCTCAAACCCCTCCCACTGCACCTTCCCATGCAACCGCAGAAGGTGCAACACATGCCCCTTTACTTCCCCCCTCTTCACTGTCCAAGGGCCCAAATACTCCTTTCAAGTGAAGCAGAATTTCACTTGCACTTCCCTCAATTTAGTCTACTGCATTCGCTGCTCCCAATGCGGTTTCCTCTACATTGAAGATGCCAAATGCAGACTGGGTGACCGCTTTGTGGAACACCTTCGGTCTGTCCGCAAGCATGACCCAGACCTCCCTGTCACTTGCCATTTCAATACACCACCCTGCTCTCATGCCCACATGTCCATCCTTGGCCTGCTGCATTGTTCCAGTGAAGCTCAATGCAAACTGGAGGAACTGCACCTCATCTTCCGGATAGGCACTTTACAGCCTTCTGGACTGAATATTAAGTTCCACAACTTTAGGTCATGAACTCTCTCCTCCATCCCCACCCCCTTTCCAATCCCCCTTTTTCCCAATAATTTATATAAATTTTTCTTTTCCCACCTATTTCCATTATTTTTAAATGTATTTCCATCCATTGTTTTATCTCTACCTTTTAGCCTTTTTCGATCCCTTCCCCCCCACCCCACCTCCACTAGGGCTATCTGTACCTTGCTCGTCCTGCATTCTACCCTTAATTAGCACATTCTTTAGATAATATCACCACCTTCAACACCTCTTTGTCCTTTTGTCTATGATATCTTTTGGTTATCACCTATCACTGGCCCCCTATCCAGCTCTACCTGTCCCACCACACCCCCCCCCACACCCCCACTAAACCTCTTTTCTATTTTTCCTTAGTTCTGATGAAGAGTCACATGGACTCGAAATGTTAACTGTGTTCCTCTCTGCAGATGCTGTCAGACCTGCTGAGCTTTTCCAGGTATTTTTGTTTTTGAAGCAAATGGAATTGTTACCTTACTGACTAAAGGTAGAAGAAAAGGGTGTGGCTTAGAAAACATCTAAACAAGTGTGTTAATGAAGGCAAATTATTCATAGTATTTATTATAGGTCAACATTCAAATGTTACAGGGAGCACATTTAATTCAGTGTAAGGAGCATCACCGTCTGTCTATCCCTCCTCCACTCTCTCCAGTGCTTCTTCTCCATTTTGTTCCCATTCTATCTTTCACCAGTTTCCATTATTTCTCTAGGTTTCCAATTAGATTTCTAGCTCACTCTTAAATTGCTTCAGATTGAGATGGTGTGCCTCAGGCTCATCGTTATTCAGTTTTGGTGTCAAATTTTATTGATATATTTGGAGGCAGTTCGTAATTCCCAGTCCCAGTGTAGGTTATTTATTTGCAGTTATTTGCCCTCTCGCTGTTTACATTTTTGGATATTTTTATAGTCAGCAGCAGCTGCTTCTCTGCATGTTCTGAGGCTGATGCTCATCTGGTAGTCCTAGCGATTCTGCAGCTGCTGGGAACGGTTTGAATCGGCCTGACTTTGATATCTTGCTGTAAACTCTGCGATCCTAGCCAAAAACAATCTTAAACAAAAATGAGCGTTTACAATCAAAAATTAGAAACAAACAAACTGATCAGACAAAACAAATGGTTAAATGACAAGTCGAAGCGAGACAGCTCAGACGGTGTTTCCAGATCCACCAATAATGCGCAAGCCTGGGGACAGGTTCACTTATTCATCCAGACAAGCAAACATCTGTGAGAGCCCTTTGCTGTTTTTAAGAGCTGTAAATGCCCTACAAATGAACACTTAAAATAAACTCCTACTAGCTAATGGTATTCTCACATATGGGTAGGCAAAGAAAATACTGCTCCCAAGTGACGGTCTACCACAAACTGGAAGGGCTGTGCTCAGAAAGCACAGGCTTTCCAGCTCCGCAGCTGAAATTTGTGATCAATTACACAGGGCCAGCAAGTTGGATTCTATAAACTGGAACAATTTCTAAGGTGAACGGGTAGCAATTTCATATTGATCTTGAAAGCGACAACTGATAGCGAGCATTCACAGGTGTTTGAGGAAGAGAGTTCTAGCTTTCAGCTACGTTTGGGGGGAAAGAGTACTTCCTGATTTCTCTCCTGAATGATCCAATCTTTGATTTTAAGGTTGTTCTCCCATCCAAACAAAAAGTTTCTCACCATCTACGTTATCGAATCCTTTTACTAATTTAAGCACCTCAACCAGGTTACCCCTTAACCCTCTACACTCCAAGCAATGCAAGCCAAGTCTGTGCAACCTGTCCTCAGAAATTAACCCTCTAAGCGCTCTGGTGAATCTGCCCTGCACTGCACCTGATCCAAAGCCTCAGGTAGATTAGCCATAACTGAACACAGTTCTCCAAGTAGTATCTGATTCCTAGGATGGCAGGATGTCATATCAGGAGAGATTGGGTCGACCAGGCCTGTATTCACTGGAGTTTAGAAGAATGAGAGGGGATCGCACTGAAATGTATAAAATTCTGACAGGGCTGGACAGATAGGATGTCGGGATAAAATTTCCTCTGGCTGAGGAGTCTGGAACAAGGGGTCACAGTCTCAGGATATAGGGTATGTCATTCAGGACTGAGATGAGGAGAACTTCTTCACTCAGAGGGTGGTAAACCTGTGGAATTCTCTACCACAGAAGGCTATGGAGGCCAAGTCACTGAATATATTTAAGAAGGAAATAGATAGATTTATAGACACTAAAGGCATCAACAGGTATGGGGAGAGAGCTGGAGTACGATGTTGAGATAGAGGATCAGCCATGATCATAATGAGCAGGCTCGAAGGGCTGAATTACCTACTCCTGCTCCTATTTTCTATGTTTCTATGCTCAAGGCCCTGAATAACTGAAGCAACTTCCTCCCAATATTGTTAACCTTTCTGATTGTTTTTTTATACCTGTCTCCTGTCTCTAAGTGAACAAAAAGGAGTCCCATTTCGCTGAGCGTATTGGCAAGGCATGAGGAAGATGAGTAGCAGAGGAGCACGAAAAATAGTCTGAGGGCACCAGAGGAGGACAACCACTTGCCTCATAGAGTGCGCAGAACTCAGGCGGTGCAGGTAGCTCAATTGTACCAGTTACCAATGTGCATTGCAGGTGGTCAAGATTCCTTGGCAGAAATTCCACCAATGTGCACAAGCTAGTAACTTAAAAACAAGTGAAGTATTGCTGAATCTTTAATGGCAGCTGATTGACAATGCAATCAATCTCCTATGGTGCTACCTGTTGTGGAATATCTCTGATAAATCACAGGATACTTTGTCCCTGTTCTTGAGGACATGTCCTAATAAGCTGGGGTATCAGAGGATCCTGACTGAGCAATCCTATTCATGCTGGCCTTGTGGGCAACTGATTGAGCCACCTTCAGACCACACCCATCAGGAAGCCCTCTAACATGTTCACCTTACATACTGGTGACAAAGAATTAAAAGAATTGCCAAAAAACGTAACCAACATTTCATCTCAGTTCGATGGCCATAAATAATCAGTAGTCAACGTTGAAGCAGATCTTCCATAAGTGGGTCAGTGGTTGATCCTGGGCATAATTGTGAGATCAGCATCATTAGCAGAGTCTAAGGGCTCTCAAAACCAGCAATGTCTGTGATTACTGAGTGGGGAAATTGTGCACCACTGCAGGATGTTAAAGGCATGCAGGAGCTGAACCGGGCAGGCTTAACAACTTGTAAGACAGCCCAATGCAAACTAGGGTTGAAGGACAATTGTGGGGTTAGCCAGCAGAGGAAGCATCAAGGATCACTGGCTCATGGATACATAGCCTGGGTCAATGTAACTCCCGGGCTTCATTTTAATGTGCCAAGCCCAATTGCCCCCATACGCTCAGACCCCAGTGCCTAAATCTCAAAGCATGAGGCAATGTCCTCGTTGGATATTCAAAATATTTCTACTGAAATGGTGCATGCCATGTGTTCAGTGTGAACATGGTGAGTTACACACTGTCTCTATTGTAATCTCCCCCGCACGTCCTGTTCTTGTCAAGCTTGGGGAGGTTAGAATCAGGGCTATTGTTTTTGGCATTACAATGGTAAGCAGTTCAGCAGGACATAGAATGGGTTGGGGGTTTTGTAAATCATTTGTCTGCAGAAAGGATTAGGTAATAAGTTACATTTAAGTGGTATGTTTCAAATTAAATCAGAACTGAACAAGTTTAAAATTCTCTTTATAGCCAGAGAGTCAAAGTGGAGTTTATATGTTTTCAAGCCAGGCACTGAAGATGTTTACATTATGATTCATTATCTTGCTGCAGGCAGCTTCTAAACATCCACACCTATTGGGAGTCTTTCATTTGAGTTCAGTGTGGTTGTAGGCTGAGGATTCGCTCAGAGGGGAGTAGCTGGGCTGAATGGCACGTGTGTCTCCCAGCCTGTGGTCCGGATGGAAGTCAGTGTAATGCCCCCTCACCCTGCCCCATTTCCTGTGAATGCACAAAGGGAAAAGAGAACAAAGATCCACATGTGAAGGACAGTCAGTCAGAGTGGTCCGTGTAGAGGAAAGCAATGCAGCTATTGTGAATTAGTGCAAAATCCATGTCAGCCTTGGCATGATTAGATGCTAAGGAGAAGTAAAAGCAAGTGACTTATATTTGCAGGGATGTGTGCACTATTTCTTCCCTTGTTCACTGGGTTTGGGAGCAAGTTAAAGTGAAGGCAGTAAGTAAAATATAGCTGAGAGCATCTATGCCTGCTTATTTAGATAGTTTATGCTTTGGACTGTATTGGATATTATGTGTGTCTCCAATTGACGTGATATGTCAATTGTGTTAGCATAGTGCATGTTGCATAGTGACCAGTATGCTTGTCACCTCTTGCTTTCAGCTCTCACCACTGGCAAGCAGTATAACTATTGCAAAAAGAGAGCCGAGTGCGTAAGCCTCTCCCACTAGTACATAGCCTCTTCATCAGCAAACACTATGTAGTGCCTCCCCATGGCGATATCTGTAAACTGGGTTCCTCATGGACCAAGGCTCAACTATAGGGAACTTGGAGGAGGCCTAGCCTCCAGATGCATGGCATACAAGCTCACCGGCATGTGGTTACACACTGCTATCTACGAACCAGACCCCCAACTATGGATAGCTAGCCCCACTGCCTCTTGGGTGTCTCAGCAGAGAAGGAGGCTAAGAGAATAAACCCGGACAGAAAGTCCCATCCAAATCACTTTCCACTCCCTCCCACAGACCTTGATCATATTCTTTACTGGCCAAACCATTCCACTGCTAACTCCATGCTCCTCCTGCATCGAAGTTCCTGACCGTCGCTGTCCGCACCGAACTCAAGACAAAAAAGAATCAAGGCAAAATAGCAAATGAGAGGAAATATAGTTCAGGCCACAAGCTCCCGCTAGGCACATATACAGCTCCGCTGGAGAGGTGGGACATTCGTGGGGATAGCACATGTGCAGAAGACATAATATGCCTTTCAGGTAATCATAGAATGGTCGCAGCATAAATGGAAGCCATTTGGCCCATCATGTCCATGCTGGCTCTCTGCAAGGCCGCTACCCTGCCCTTTCTCCAGAACCTGCAATTTTTCTTCCTGCAATTATCCAATTCCCTTTGAATGCCATGGTTAAATTTGCTCCCACCCCCCAGATTCTAACCACTCGCTGTATCAAATAGTTTTCCTCACTGCCATGAAAATATAATAATTCTCATAATATTATTGTAAAGGTAGGTTAATAGTGGGGTTTTGGATAGTTTCCCTGGGCAGGGTTTTTAGTTTGGCAGGTGCACGTGATCGGTGGGCCCAGGAGTAGCCAGGGAATGGACCCCTGATCGTGATTTCACGCTGGCTGTCCGATTAAAGACCAACTGGTGTGAAACGCGTGCTGAAAGCCTCAGTGCTGCTGCTGCTGCCGGGGTGGGGGGAGGATGGGGGGGAGGGTGAGCACAGGTAAGCATGGGGGGAGGACGGAATGAAATCTCTCCGAAGGCAGAGAGGTGCCTCAGGGAGCTGAAGAATTTAAATTCAACAAAAGCAGGTTTTAAAATTCAGAAAAAAATGCCCGCGCATCAGAATTAGTCACCTGAACATATACAAGATGAAAATTCTGTCCGTACATTTTTTTTTAAATTTGATAACGGTGACCTCATCCCGCCCGTGGATGAGGCTTCCTGAAAAAATGCAAAGGTCGCCTGGCCGATCTGCCTGCCCACCACAAAGTTGAACCGGCAAAGAAAAATCTCAGTTAATTACAACTTTCAAAGGCCTTCATAGGCTTCTTGTGTGGGCGAATCTCTCCTGCGCCCGCCAGGCAAAATATCGCGCCAGTCCGCAGTGACGTCGGGATGCTTGCCCAATGTCATCACACGCGGTTTCACACTCGAGCGGGTCGGGCACACGCCCACACGCCAAGCAAAACATTCTGCCCTCTGTGTGTGTGTGTGTGTGTGTGTGTGTGTGTGTGTGTACATGTGGGGTTTAAATTGAATTGGAGACAGCTGGTCTAGAGGCTTTGATGTTTCAAAAAGAAGCTAGGTTTGAAATGCTAAATACGTAAACATGGCTGAAGTTTTAGACTGTGAGGTGTCAGGAAAATTTGCACTTTTATATAAGTTAGGTTAGTTTAAATTTCAAAGAGATGATAACATGTTACACCTAGCCAGAAGAAGCTCGGCCAAACAGTGTGTTTATTTTTCCCAAAGGTTACTGAGAAAGTTAGTACTATGAAAAGATTTATATTATGAGAAAGGTAGAGTTCTAAAGACATATCAGAACAATGGAATTTGCATTAAAAAAGGAGAAACATGTATAAAGGAGAGAAGGCCATTTGAGAAAGGAGAAGGAATTCTATGATCTAACAAGTGTGAAAAGCCTTCAGCCTCTGTGCATCAAGGTGCTGTCTACAGGAACTGAAGCTGAGAAAACTCACTTTGAATTCTCCTATCCAAGGTATCGTGTGGTTTTGCTTGGGTCTGTTTAAATCTATGTGTTTTTCCACTATTGCCTTAATGGAGGTATAACTGGGAATTATTATAGTAGCAATTTGTAGACACATGCTTGAAACCTTTTATTAATAAATCACAGAATCTCAGTGCAGAAGAGGCCCTTCCGCCCATCAAGTCTGCACCGACACGTGAGAAACACCTGACCTACCTACCTAATCCCATTTACCAGCACTTGCCCCATAGCCTTGAATGTTATGACGTGCCAAGTGCTCATCCAGGTACTTTTTAAAGGATGTGAGGCAACCCGCCTCCACCACCCTCCCAGGCAGCGCATTCCAGACCGTCATCACCCTCTGGGTAAAAACGTTTTTCCTCACATCCCCCCTAAACCTCCTGCCCCTCACCTTGAACTTATGTTCTCTTGTGACTGACCCTTCAACTAAGGGGAACAGCTGCTCCCTATCCACCTTGTCCATGCTTAATTAAGTTTTCTAAAAACCTCTGAAGTTGTGGTAGTCTTATTATTTCTGAATTCAGAGCACGCATCTCAAAAAAAATACAAATTGCAAAACAGTAGTGACCACACGATCAAGTTTCCATTGTGGATTTGATCCGCTTGGCGCACATCATCTGCCATGTCATAACACTCACATCACCATTACTTTTTTTGCTGATCATCTTAAATCGGTGCCCTCTGGTTCTCAATCTTTCTGCCTATGGGAGCAGTTTCTTCCTCTCTACTCTGTCTAGCCCCTTCATGATTTTGAATACCTCTATCAAATATCCCCACAGTTTTCTGTTCTCTAAGGAGAACAGCCCCAGCATCTCCAAGCTATCCACATAACTGAAGCCTCTCATCCCCAGAAACCTTGCTCTCTAAAGCCTTCACATCTTTCCTAAAATGCATTCATGGCTAGAATTAGACACAATACTACAGTTGGGGATGAACCAGAGTTTTATACAGGATCATCATAATTTCCTTCCTAACCATTCCAATTTATCTGCCACATAGCTAGACGAACAGACTGTGAATAACAAGATAAAGGAGAAGTCTGTGATGAGATTTAGAAAGCTCTCAATCTCCCACAATAGCTGGACCAAAAGGAATACAAACAGAAAGATAAAACAAAATATAAAACACTGCAAAGAGTTCCAGATCTTGAAGTCAAGAGGGAAGAGTCCAAAAAACAAGCAGAACAGGGTAATATCATCTCACAAGAACACAGGAACAGGAATAGGCCATTCAGCCCCTCAAGCGTCTCTGCCATTCGAAAAGATCATGACTGATCTGGTTGTGATCTCAACTCCACTTTCCTGTCTGCCCCTCCATAACTCTTGACTCCCTTGTCAATCAAAAATCTGACTCAGCCTTGAATGTATTCAATGATCCAGCCTCCATTGCTCTCTGGGGGAGAGAATTCCACAGACTAACAACCCCCTGAGAGAAAAAAATTCTCTTCATCTCTGTCTTAAATGGGAGTCTCTGTTATATTAAATTTTCTAACTTGTTAAACCTGATGGTCAGACTCTTTCTTCTCCACCTCAACATGTGGAATTTCCCGCATCGTTTTATACTTTGTCTTAACTTTCTGTTTGTATTCTTTTCTCCAGCTATTGTGGGAAAGTGGTAGCTTTCTAGATCTCATCACAGGCTCCTCCCTCATCTTGTTATTCACAGCCTGTTGGTTTAGCTATTGTAGGAGATCGGTCAGAGTGATTACTTAGAAGGCATATCCTGCCATCTGCACATGTGCAATCCCCAAGACTAGGCTGTTCTGAAGAGTTAGGATTGGTTTTGCTCGTGAATCAGTTTGTTAACTCTATGTCAGTTGTGTTCCTTTAAATCTATCAATAAAATCTACTCACTACACGCCATACTGGTTTGGTCTCCTTTTGAATCTCCAGAACTGGCTTTGTCTCACTAAATTATCAGTTTGCCTACTGAGGACTGGAAAAACATGGGCAAAATTTTACCTTGGTGGGTCGGTGCATGCCCAACCCCCTCCAGCATAAAAATGATGTGCGCTGACGTTGGGCAAGCACCCCAATGTCAAAGAACAATCGTATGACATTTTGGTTGATGGGCGCATGCAGGAATCGGCAGCGCACCCGCCGACAATTAAAAGGCCTGGTAAGGCCATTAAAGTCTCAATTAACTGACCTTTTTCACTGCCCGTCCAACTCATGGTTTGGCAGGCAGGCGAGAAGGCCAATGTGGCCTTTGCACTTTTTAGGAAACCTCATCCATGAGTGGGGTGAGGTTTCCTAAAGCAAATAAACATTTTAAAATTTAATTAATAATATATCTCTGCTCGTGTGACAGAGTCACATGAGGGGACATGTTTTATAACATTTTTCATTTCTTTAAATTTTTTTAAAAACTCTTTATCTTCCTGAGCCAGCTCTGTGCCTCGGGGAGATTCTCAAGCATGTACTCGGGCGTATGCTCGCCCTTCACCACAAACCCCCCCCCCCACCTCACCCCCCCCCCCCCCGTACAGGCAACGCTGAGTGCTGCAGCCCGCGTTTCACGCTGGGCGGGCCTCAATTGACTAGTCAGCATGAAATCACTGTCCAGCCTCGATCGTGGGCAGCTTCCTGAACCCCCCTGCCCGACATGGACTAAATTCTGCCCAGTGTTTCTTCAATGGGACAACAATTCTGATAGAAGAAATGAAACTGAGCACGTTTTTTTCAAGATGTCAATGCTACATGTAACATACCCCAAACTTCAAGCAATGTAGAGTAATGTTTAGTAACCTTTTCAGGTCTGCCACTGTTACTTCACATTATTTCAGTAACTGAGTACAGGAATCGCTTACAATTAACTTCCCCACACTGTAACTTCCATGCTCACCATGAATACCCACTAACACCAAGTGCCACCTGCCTTCCCTGAGAAGTGGTCCTTGCACACTTTCAGCCCAAAGAAACTATGCCACCTAATAAGAACACAGAAATTACAAGATATGAAAAGACCAGGTTTATCTAATTTGCTTTTTACCATTCAGCTAGTCACACAGTTAAACGATAATGGAATTGTTACCTAGTCATAGCAATCAACCTCTATCGACTAGTCTACTAATGTGACTGCATGACACATGTTCATGTCTCATACTCACTGTGGAGTATATTGTATAATTAAAGCAATTACACACATCGATGCCTAAGTTTCCAGGCAGAATGGGCTCACTCCTCCAGGATTGATAGGCTATAGGGTAGGTTAGACAGACCATGGTACAGGGTTTTCCACATTTTGTTGGCACCATTAGCTCTCCTCTCATTCCAAGCGGTTGCCATGGTGGTGAGCTGGAAGTGGAACAGTGTGCTGAACCTCCAAGTGACAATACATCCTGTTCCCCTCCCACCTTTCTCGTCTAGATGTTTCTTCAAACTATCATTGTCAGGGCTCTTACTTGTGCCTCATCAGCAATAAGGCCCATTCCATTAAGGAGCACTTTGATGTTGTCATCACATCTCATTCTGGGATGGTGGTGATTGTTCCTGCAGGGTCAGACTTATGGTGGCTAAAGAAGTGTCCATACCAGAGAAGTTGGTAATGATCCAGGACAGCAGTGGATGTTTAATCAGGGTGTGGACAATTTCATTTCAGATTTTGCCCTGAGCCCATAGATTCACCTGTTCACCGTCTTGCAATGTACTCACATTTGAGCCATATTTAAATGTGTATATCAGCAATGCTTGGTAGAGCCATACTTTGAGACTGCAACTGACATTTGATTTCCACATATAGGACGAGTTCATCACAGAGTTCACAAGAGCAGTTGCAGTCAGGAAAACAGTTCACAATGGAGGAAATCATTCCAGGAAGTAAGTAGTGTCACTGGTTCATTGTCTTGGATGGATAGCCATCTATTATGCAGATAGCTGGAATGATGCGGTGTTCCAGTGATTAAAAGTTCATTTTGTTCCAGATGGCCTGAAGATCAAGTTAAGGTGTATTTTGATCATAGGATCTTTCATCAAACCTTAGCGAACTGAAATGTTAACTTTTTCCCGCCACAGATGCTGCCTGAGTTCCTCACCTCCATCCATCTATCAGATCTAATACATCCAACTGATTACTGGTGTTACATTTGAAAATTTCTGCATATTTATGGGATTTCTAAATATCTAAATGATATTGAACAGAAAGAAAGCCAGTCAGTTCCAATCTAGAGAGAAACCTTCCCAACAACAGAAAGAAAAACCTTTGAGTCAGCTTCAGGGTATCGACAACCAACTTTGGCTCTAATTTCCTTCAGCTTATACCAACAATAAAATCTTGAGGTTTCAGGGTCAAAATCCTGGAACTCCCTCCCTAACAGCACAGGGACTGTGGTGGTTCAAGAAGGCAGCTCACCACCAGCTTCTCAAGGGCAATTAGGGATGGGCAATAAATGCTGGCCTAGCTAGCGCTGCCCACATCCCATGAATGGATTAAGAAAAAAGGTCTTAAAGGAATAATTCAGGCTCCATAGCTGCCATTTTAGCAGCAGAATGATACATTAGGCTCTAAATAGTAGCGGGAACAGGAGTGGTCTATCCTGCCTTCAAGCCTGTGCCACTATTCAATTTGGTTAATGGATGATCTATAACTCAATTCCATTTGCTCAATATCGCTCTTACCTAACAAAAATCTACTGATCTCAGCTCTGAAAGTTTCATTCAGCCCTCAGCATCCACAGCCTTTTGGAGGAGGGAGATCCAGATTTCCAGTAATCTTTGTATGGAACCTTGCTCCCATTTTTCACTCCTGAATTACCTAGCTCTAATTTTAAGATTATGCCTCCTTGTCCTGGATTCTCCCACTGGAGTAGTTTCTTGGCATTAACCTTATTAAATCCCTTTATTATTTTAAACAACTTGATTAGTTAACCCCTCAACCTTCTAAACATAACGGAACACAAGCCAAGTTCATGCACTCTGTCCTCATAAAATAGCATGTGAATAATTTTCAATTTAGGTATGGGCAGAAAACTCAACCACAGGATTGTTATGGTGCAGGAGGAGGCCATTGTGCCTGCACCAACTCTCTGAATGAACAATTCACCTAGTGCTGCACCCTAGCCTTCTCCCCATAACCCTGCACACTCTTTTCAGATAATAATTTAATTCCCTTTTGAATGCTTTGATTGAACCTGCCTCCACCACACTCTCAGGCAGTGCATTCCAGACCCTAGCCACTCACTGCATGAAAGAATTTTTCCTCATTTCAATTTTATTTCTTTTATTAATTACTTTAAATCTGTGCCTTCTCGCTCTCAATCCTCTCACTTGTGGGAACAGTTTCACCCTATCTACTCTGGCCAGACCTCTCATTATTTTGAAATCCTCCTTCAAATCTCCTCTCAACCTTCTCTTCTTTAAGGAAAATAGTCTCCTAACTTTTCAAATCTATCATCATAACTGAAGTTCCTCATCCCTGGATCCATTCTCATGAATCTTTTCTGCACCCTCTTGAATGTCTTCACATCCTTCCTTAAGTGCCGTGTCCAGAACTGGACGCAATACTCCAGCTGTGGCCAAACTAGTGATTTATTCAAGTTCAACATAACCTCCTTACTCTTGTACTTCATGCCCCTTTTAATAAAGCCCAGAATACTGTATGCTTTATTAACTGCTCTCTGAACCTGCCCTGCCACCTTCAAATAAACATCCAGGTCCCTCTGCAATTACATTCCCTTTCAGAGTGGTACCCTTTATTTTGTATTGTCTCTCCATGTTCTTCCTACCAGAATGAATCACTTCACATTTCTCCATTGAACTTCATGTGCCACCTGTCCACCCATTCCACCAACTTGTCTCTGTCCTTTTGAAGTTCTACACTATCCTCCTCACAACACTTCCAAATTTTGTAATACCTGCTAATTTTGAAATCGTACCCTGTACACCAAGGTCTAGATCATTAATATATATCAGGAAAAGCAAGAGTCCAAACACTGACCCCTAGGGAACTCCACTACAAACCTTCCTATAGCACGAAAACATCCATTAACCAACACTTTGTTTCCTGTCGCTCAGCCAATTCAGGATCCATGTTGCTACTGTCCCTTTTATTCCATGAACTATAACCTTACTCGCTAGACTATTATGGGGCATAGTATGAAATACTTTTTAGAAGTCCATGTACGCCACATCAACACCATTGTCCTCATTAACCCTCTCTGTTACATCTTCAGCACATTAGTTAAACATGATTTCCCCTTAAAACTGCTTTGAATTAGCCCCTTGTTGGACACTTAGCCTATAAAGTAGCTCATTATAACACCCATTTGATTCTCCTTCCTATAGGTATCAATGGATCAGAGAACCATGCAAGATAAATGGGGCATGCTGTAAAATGGGTGGCAGATTCATAATTACAGTCTCCTGCCTATGTCTATCCATTAATCTTACATACCTTGAGTAATGTCAATGGGTAATCCACTAGTGACTTGTTTATCAGTGTTGATCTGGTTACAAAAGTTCCCAATATAATGTGATGTGATTACTATATCACTGGATAGTCAGATAAAATTCACTCCACAGTTCCATTAAAATGCAGTCATCCATTCCAAAGATCTGTAATGGGCCAAGGTTAATACAGTAGCCTCAAGTAACGCAACACTGCCTCACTTCCACGGCTTTCCATTTTTCACACAAGCAAGTTCAAGCAGGAAGCATTTTTAATGAAAACATCAGTCCATGTCAGAATGTAGGTACATGGTTAAAAATTGGCAAGTATGATTATAAACCCCACTCAAATCATGTAGAGCCATGCCGAGATTACCAAAACAGAGTATTCACAAGGAATGTTCAGGAAGAGCCAAGCACAGTACAGCTCGGAATTAACACTGCTCCCAGCATGGAGTGTAGCTGGGCCAGAATACAGATCATAGAACGAGGCACATGTGAAAGTGACTGGAAAATTGAAAACCCTGAAAATTGAGAGTTCAATCAAGCGAGACTTCACTTCAGGAGTGGAATCTTGCAAACTTGAGAGCTTATCTATTTTTACATCTAAATCAGTACACATGGGAGGGAAGAATAAACTCTACAAACACTAAAAACAAAAAACTAGACTAGATTTGAGGAGGAATTTTAAAATGTAATAACATGTAATATAAGTTCAAGATCAAATTTTAATCAATGTACTGTAAATATATTCTTTATAAACAAACTTCATAGTTCAAGGAACTGTTACTCACCTACAGTATCACAGGGTTCATCTTTATGAACACAAAAATCGGTCCTGCAAATAAAGGGGAAGAGGGAATAACTTTCTGGAGATAAATCTTTCACACATCTTTGACACAACTAAACAACTGGACAGCTTTAGTCCACAATGGATATTGATACTTGTTAAATGAAGAATTGAAACCATATCAAACACAATGGTCTCGTTAAAGTTAATCTCAGTGTTGTCAGTCTGGATGTTAGCAGGCCACGTGGGCACCTATTGGCTGGCAGGTGGTAGTGGGCGGTGCAGGGGATCCTGCTAACTGCTTGAGCTGCCTTTTGACCATCCTCTCGTTTTGGTTCCCGGTGATATAAACAACTCAAATCCAGCCTCCCAAATAGCTGGAAAAAAAACCTTTCAAAGCAGCTTTCCCAGAGATGCATTTTAAAGTACAAGACAGATCTGTAACTGAACTGAAAGGTAGTGGAAAAAGCAACTTACCATGGAATCTGCACTACCCACCATAATATCATCCCTCAAAAACCTTACACCAACTTGCATTTATACAACTTTAATGTAATAAAACACCTGATACAGAACACAGCAATAACCTCAGCAAGAGGACAAATGCAAGTGTCATGCAAATATTACAAACACGGGCTCAGATAGCGGGATACTGTGTGGGTGTTAGTGGAGTAGGGTGCAGGATTGGGTGCGGACTGTATAATGCAATATCACCTCTTGCGTGTGTCCTGCAAACTGCTCTACAAGGATGAAATATATAGTAAAAGTAAAATATAGGAAAAGCAAAATAAAAAAGGATTTTTGTGACTAGATTTTTATTCAATTTTATTTTGAACTCTCAGTAAAATGGTGACTCCAAACATCCACCAATTTTATTCTAATATCTATGGAAGACAGGTAAGTCACTGGGGGTCGTGGCGCCAGTCACTTACAGCGTGAGTGCCTCAGAGATTAATTTTGTCAAGTATTTTCTTAAATAGGCCGAAGGCTTTCTCTGTGTTTCCAGGGGTTTGGACATCAATGGGCTTTGAGAGAGATGGAGTGTGCCAGGTCAAAACAGATGTGACAAACCAACTGGTCTTTTCACAGCCATACATTGGCTATTCTAAGCCTTACAGTGCAAATCATAATAAATATGGATTTAGCTAAAAATAAAACTAAAGCAGGGAGACAGATTCCCAGTTCAAAAGGGAGCAGTACTTTTGGGTTTCCAAGAGACATTCGAGGTGCCACATAAAAGGTTACTGCACAAGATGAGAGCTGAGGTGTTGGTGATGATATAACAGCACGGATAGAGGATTGGCTAACAAACAGGAAACAAAGAATCAGGGTAAATGATAAAAGCAAAATACTGCAGATGCTGGAAATCTGAAATAAAAACAGAAAATGCTGGAAAAACTCAGCAGGGCTGACAGCATCGGTGGAGAGAGAAACAGAGTTAACGTTTCAAGTCCGTATGCCAATTCCTTAGAGCAAATAATACAAAGGTGGTCTCAGGTAGTGGGATGTTGTGTGGCTGTTAGGCTGTCAGGATAAATCGATCGTTATCATGCTGGCAAACTGTAACTAATGGAGTACCACAGGGATCATTGCTGAGGCCTCAACTATTTGTGATCTATGCTAATGACTTAAATGAAGGGACGGACTATATTATAGCCAAACTTGCTGATGATACAAAGATAGATAGGAAAGTAGGTTCCAAGGATAGAAAGAGTCTGCAGAGGAATACAGATAGGTTAAATGAGTGGTCAAAAATTGGCAGATGGAGTACAATGTGAAAAAATGTCACGGCAGCTTTGATAGGAAGAAAAACAGAACTTTATTTAAAGGGAGAGAGACAGAATCTGGGTGTTCTAGTACATGAATCGCAAAAAGTTAACATGCAGGTACAGCAAATAATTAGGCAGTCAAAGTGAATAAAAGCAAATACTGCGAATGCTGGAAATCGGAAATAAAAACAGAAAATGCTGGAAAAACTCAGCGGATCGAGCAGCATCTGTGGAGAAAAAAATGGAGTTAATATTTTAAGTCTATATGACTCTTCTTCAGGACTGAAGACATTTAGATATGTGATGGGTTTTTAGGTGTTGAAAAATGGGGGGGTTGGTCAGGGAGAACAAAAGGGAAGGTTAATGATAGGTTAGAGGGCAGGAGAGATTAAATGACAAATATGTCATGGAACAAAAGGCAAAGGGAGTGGTAATGGTTGTAGGAACATAGGAACAGGAGTAGGCCATTCAAGCTGTCGAGCCTGCTCCACCATTCAATTACATTATTGCTGATTATCCACCTCAACACCATTTTCCCGCACTATCTCCATATCCCTTCATGTCATTAGTCTCCAGAAGTCTATGATTTCTGTTTTGAACATGCTCAATCATTGAGCTTCCACAGCCCTCTGGGGTACAGAGTTCCAAAGATTCAGCACCAACGTAGTAAAGAAACAAAGCATGGGTCCAGAGTAAGTGTAAATGACAGAATAAATGACAGCTATGCCTGAAAGCAAAAACACGAAAAGACCACATAGACTGGCACTTGGCAAAAAGAAATCAAAATGGAGGGCAGATTTCATGGTCTGAAGTTGTTGAACTCAAAGTTGGGTCCAGAGGGTATAAAATGCCAAATCGGAAGATGAAGTGCTATTCCTCAAGCTTGCGTTGTGCTTCATAGGAACATTGTAGCAGGCCAAGGGCAGAAATGTGAGCATGAAAGCAAGGTAGTGAATTAAAATGGTAAACAATCAGAAGATCGGTGTCGTGCTTGCAGGCTGAGCAGTTTGGGTCTTGGACAGTAAGAGAGGAGGCGAAAGGGCAGATGTTACACCTCCTGCGATTCATTATTTCCAGGTGAAGCAGTGCTTTACTGTACTTCTTTCAATTTATTGTATTCACTGCTCACGATGTGGTCTCCTCTACATTAGGGAGACCAAATGCAGACTGGGTGACCACTTGGTGGAACACCTCCATTCCGTTTTAAACTTTATTTGTCACTTATTAGCCCTCTGCAAACCCTAATGAGCTCCTTTTGATGATCTGAGCTGCCTCCTCAGAGTTCACAATCTCCTAGATTTCTTTCACAAGCAAATTTAAGGCAATTCATGAAAACTACAAATCCGGGTCTCAGTACTGTCACCGGAACAATCCATTCACCTCCTCACACCATCCTGTATCCCAGTGCAATTGTAGCCTTCCATTTGCCCAGTCTCTAATTCATATTTTAGGCTAAGTTCCTCAACCCAGCATCTCTAGTAGGATTTCATACTGGAAGGGAATGCAGGTCAAAGGTTGTGGACCCAATCTCCAGTCTGCACCTCTTTCAAGGACTTCTCACACAAAGCATGTGGAGTCAGAGAGGAACCCCTCATGTGTGATACCCACAGGTCATCTCTGTGGTACTATACTAAAGCCCTTTGGAGGTTCAGGAACACAATTTATATTGCTTCCTGTTGCAGTGCACAGTTATGATATTATAAATGTTTGGAAACGCTGTTTCAAAATGGCTCCAAGCCACTAGACTAGAACTATCGATTTCAGACTGGGTCTTCTCTTATTAGAGGACAAAAGACTATCCTTAATTTAATTCTGGTTCACTGGGGTCTCATCCAGGACATAACAAAGTTTTGTTGACGTCTCATTGTAAACATGTAAAATGTGCCTTGACCAAGACAGGATCTAAGAACCCATCAAGTTCACTAAATGTCCTTTAGGGAAAGAAATCTGCCATCTTTACCTGGTCTGGCCTAAATGTGGATGTAAGCCCACAAAATGTGGTTGACTCTTAATGGACTTCTGAAACGATGTGGCAAGCCACTTGGTTCAAGGGCAGTTAGGAATAGGCAACAAATGTTGGCCTTGCCAGTGACGCCCATATCCTATGAAAGAATAAATTTTAAAAACCACAGGTGGGAGAAGGGCCGTTTGAAATATCAATACCTTATTTGTGTTAGTAACTTTAGGCAGAATTGTCCCAGAGAAGTGTGGTAGCGGGCAGGAAAAACGACATTTTACCCGCCGGCCACAATGGCAGCTTCTCACGCCATATCACCCCAATCCCGCGGCATTCATTATACATTCCTGGGAAACATGCCATTTCCATGGCAGGTGGCTCTCATTCACCCACCACGACGTCACCTCGCCGCTTCATCACACCAGGCACCATGTTTAAAGTGCAGCCACGTGCACACCTCACGGTCTTGACTGCTGCAAGGAAGAATTGGCCCCGAAAGGCAAAACTACTGCAGCCCCCAAGTTTAATGATGCGCCCTTCAAGCACCTTTTGGATGCAGTGGATGCCCAATGTGATGTCCTCTACCCCCGCTCCGGACAAAGGGTGGGCAGCAACATCACCAATCCAGCTTGGGAGGCAATAGCAATCAGTGTTAACACCTTCCAAAAGAGGACAGCCACCCAGTGCTGCATGAGAATGAATGATCACCTCCATTCTGCCAAGGTAAGTCACTCTTTTCTTTACTCTCAACTCACACACTCACAAACCCATCACTTATCCACAGGAATCTCACACCTCAAGGGCCAACATCACTAACACTCACACACACCCTCAAATCTTCTTCAAACTCATAGCCGCTGGTGTTCACATCCTCAACCTGTCCAAGGCTCCATTCACCACACACACATTCCACGAGTGCTCTCACACTCTCCATCTGTTTTCGAGCAGGAGAAGCCTGCGCACATCAGCAGGGAGCAATCCCACATTAGGCCCCTCATGCACACTGAGGAGTGTGCCATCGTGCTGACTGGTGAGGATGTGGTCTGTGTCTGCGGTGATGGTGAGCTCGGCGGCAAAGATGCTCTCACGAGGGTCCTACACCAATCATCCCTCTCTCAACACAACTGAGAGTGCTCTCTCTCCTGCTTTTGACTCTGCTGCCATGCGCTAATTATCTCTACTTTGGTTCACAGGGAGCTCTGCCAAGCGACCGACACCCTCAGTCAGCCAGTCCCTCAGCTCCATCCACGTCCTCACCTCCAGCCAAGAGGACACCTCCTCCACTGAAGAACTGAAAATAAGCAGCCTGGAAGACACATCACAGCGCTTACCCACACCCTCCACCAGCAAAAGATACATACCTTGGTGGGACCTAGATCTAGAGCAGGCTCGGGTTCATAACCTGGTGGTCATCGAATGGACACATGTCCGCAGTAGCAGGAGGCAGATTCAGCTGAGGTGCCCGGTACTTGGAGGACTGCTGGGGAAGAGGCATCTGTGAGGTCCAAGTCAGATGACGAACCTCTGGATTCGGCCTTCCAACTCATCCTGGGAAATCAGCAGAAGGTGGGGGAACATCGCCCAGAGCTGTTGGAAGCCCTCAGCAGAGTGGCAAGCAAGTCAGAGGAGTGCGTCTGCCTGCTCTGTGACGAAGTGGTCCCCACATGTGCGCATATAAAGGTCTCCATGGGGAGGATGGGGGATGCCATAGAGGCCCTGGTCCAGCAGAACGCAGAGAAGTGTGCAAACCTGCATTCCACTGCAGTGGCCATGGGGGAATTCCTGCAGTGGCAACGCGAGAGGGAAACAGGGCACCTCGATGTCCCTCTAGGTGCCCCTTCCCCTCAGGGGGTCAGGCCGGGGCCCCCCGGCACCCAAAGGGAGGAGCAGCTGGACACCCAGGGTCATCCACTCAGGAATCTCAGAGGCTGGCCTCTCCCTCTAAGCCCCTTTCCTGTGACCCCCTCAACCTTGTCCTCTGTCACCGCAGAGGGAGCAGCTGGCCCACAGGAGGACTGTCAGAGCAAACCAGGTCCCCCAAACCTCGGCTCTCCAGAGGACCCACGCCAAAGGCATCAGGGCTAACCATTGCGCAAGCTGTCTCCACCCCAGCTGGCAATTTCAGGGCAGCAACTAGGAACCTAAGGCGTTCAAAAGTTGAGAAGTTCTGATCACAGCTGGTTGCATGGGTGAACACATTTTGTCACTTTACAGTCTGGAAACATATGCACTTTCACTGAATAATGTGTAGTGGTGTCTTTCGGCTTTATTAACAGGCTTTGCAACTCCTCCTACTGCTTCCCACACCACCAGCTGCACACAGCCGGCCCACAAGTGATTCTGGAGGGAAAAGTGTGTGTGTGTGTGAGAGAGAGTGAGAAGGAGAGAGAGAGAGAGAGAGAGAGAGCGTGTGAGAGAGAGAGAGAGTGAGAGTGCGTGAGAGTGAGAGAGAGAGAGAGCGCATGAGATGGAGAGTGAGAGTGTGAGAATGTGAGAGAGAGAGAGTGTGAGAGAGTGTGAGTGTGTGAGAGTGTGAGGCAGGGCCTTTCGGAACATTGTGCCTCATGCAAGCACACTCTGCCTGCTGGGGTTCACTTTCAGTTGACCAGCTGAGCTGACCTGCATCTCCACACAGCCACTGATCACACTCCCATGCTGCACCTGATCTCGCCCACCACGACTCTCGCTTCACTTTCCGTTTAGCCAGCATGGTGGTAATATAATGTTTCTTTCGCTCCCCCATCCTTTTCCCTCCCTCAGTCACTCATTTACTTTCCCCCATCACTGTCGGCCCCCCCCACACGCCCCACCCCCTCCATCCCCTGCTGTGGCATCACCTTCCACATTCCCACCATAAGCTATCTTTTCTTTCGTGCACATCCCCTTCCCGAAAATCTCACCCCCATCCACATTAACCTCCTGGCCTCTTCCTTCCCACCCCCAGGATGGGAAGAAGCTAGGAAGACTTGCCTTCAAGTCCCCACGACCCACCCTTGCAGTCCTTTCTATCGATACCGTCAAACCCTCACCCTCCCAGCCCACCACCTCACTCTGCCCTCGGTCATTCTCATCATACCGCGTCCCACCCTCAATCCACTCTCCAGGACTCATCAGAATCTTTCCTTGTCAGAGACACAAACTCATCAGAGTCTTCCCTTGTCAGAGACACAAATTCATCAGAGTCTTCCCTTGCACGTTCACCTGGACATACCCCCCCCCTCTGGACTCCTTACCCCCTTGGAATCCCTTCCTCCCTTGGAACTCCCACCCCTGCCCCCCGTCACCTGGACTCCCCCCACCACCCCAGTCCTTCCTTAACAGTTTAAAGCAGCGAGAGGACAGCTGGGGTTTTTACAGTTTAAAACAGCGAAAGGACAGCTGGGGTTTTTTACAATTTAAAACAGCGAGAGGACAGTTGGGGTTTTTACAGTTTAAAACAGCGAGACGAGGGCTGGGAGCACACGGAGAGTGAGCCTGCGTGAGAAGGGCCGCGGTGGTGGGAGATAAACACTGGCAGCAGAGAGCCCCATCAACCTGCTTCTACCAATCAGGGCCGCATTGTGATGTCTCAGGAAAACAGGTAGGTGATTGGTGGGTATCTATTCTGTGTCTTTTGATTGGCCAAGTGATTTAAAGCAGGAGACGTTACTTACAGCTGAAGAGTACAGTTAAGAAATTCACTTCCAAAATATTTAACATCCAAATGAATTAATTAAATAGAAGAGAGATGACTGGGCAGGCAATGTCTTGCAGCTGTAGTTTGTGGGGCCCGGTGAATGCCAGTGCAAGCCACGGTGACCACATCTGCAGTAAGTGTTGGCTGCTTGAGGAACTTTGGCTCAGAGTTGATGAGCTCGAGTCCGAGCTGCAGACACTGTGGCAAATCAGGGAGGGGGAGAGTTACCTGGACACGGTGTTTCAGGAAGCAGTCACACCCCTTAGATTAATTTGGTCCATGGTCAGGGACAGCAGTGTGTGACTGCGAGTGAGGCAAGAATGGGGTTCCAGAATTTAGCTTTGGAGGAGCCTCAGCCAGTGCCCCTGACCAATAGGTACGAGGTTCTTGCTCCCGGTGTGGACGAGGACACAGACTGCAGTGAGGATGAGTGAACTGTCCACAGCACCGTGGTGCAGAGCGTTTTTCAAGTGGGGGGAACAAAGAGGAATGTATTAGTAATAGGGGACAGCATAGTTAGGGGAATAGATACTGTTCTCTGCAGCAAAGACAGAGGGTCACGAATGCTGTGTTGCCTACCTGGTGCCAAGGTTAAGGACATCTCTTCTGGGCTGGAGAGGAATTTGGAGTAGGAGAGGAAGGATCCCGTTGTCGCGGTCCACATAGGCACCAACAACATAGATAGTACTAGGAAAGAGGTTCTGCTGAGGGACTACGAGCAGCTTGGGGCTAAATTAAAAGGCAGAACCATAAAGATAATAATCTCTGGATTACTACCTGAGCCAAGTGCAAATTGGCATAGGGCAAATAAAATTAGAGAAGTAAATATGTGGCTCAAGGACTGGCGTGGGAGAAATGGGACCAATACTGGGGAAGGGGAGAGCTGTTCCGTTGGGAAGGGCTTCATTTGAACCATGCTGGGGCCAGTGTCCTGGCGAATCATATAACTAGGGTTGTAGATAGGACTTTAAACTAATTAGTTGGGAGGGAGGGTTCAGTTGAAGGGAAATTTAGAAAATCAAAAATAAATGAGAGAGCAGGGGTACAGGGTAGTGAAGAGGCAGGAAGGGGCAGAAAATATAAGCAGAGGAGTGCAGCAGAAATCAGAACCAGAATGAGTAACAATGGTAAAAAGTCAGAGCTTAAGGCTCTTTATCTGAATGCATGCAGCATTTGTAACAAAATTGATGAGTTGACGGCACAAATAGAAATAAATGGATATGACTTGATAGCCATTATAGAGATGTGGTTGCAGGGTGACTAAGACTGGGAACTCAATATTCTAGGGTATTTGACCTTCTGGAAAAATAGGCAAAAAGGAAAAGGAGGTGGGGTAGCTTTGTTACTAAAGGAAGGTGTCAGTGCAGTGGTGAGTATTGATATAGGTGTAATAGATCGTGATGTGGAATCAGTTTGGGTGGAAATAAGGAATAGCAAGGGGAAGAAGTCATAGGTGGGAGTAGTCTATAGGCTCCCGAAGAGTTGCCTCACTGTAGGATAAAGTATAAATTGGGAAATAATGGAGGTGTGTGAGAAGGGCCCTACAACTGTCATGGCAGATTTTAACCTGCATATTGACGGGACAAATCAAATTGGCTGGGGTAACATGGAAAATGAATCTGTATTGTGCATCAGGGATTGTTTCTTAGAGCAATATGTTGCAGAACCTACCTGGGGACAGGCGATTTTAGATCTAGTAATGTGTAATGAGGTAGGATTAATAAGAGATCTTGTAGTTAAGGATCCCATAGGGGGTAGCGATCACAACATGCTAGAACTTCAAATTCAGTTTGAGGGTGAGCAACTCCAATCTCAAACCAGTGTCCTCAACTTAAATAAGGGCAATTACAGAGGTATGAAGAAAGGGTTGTCTAAAGCGGACTGGGAAAATAGACTAAAGGGATGGTCAATGGATGAGCAGTGACAGACATTTAAGTAGATATTTCGTAACGCTCAGCAAAACTTTATCCTGGTCAAAAAGAAGGACTCAATGAGAAGGATGAACCACCCATGGTTAACAAAGGTGGTCAAGGAGAGTATCCAATCAAAAACGAAGGCATACAAAATGGCAAAATCTAGTGGTAGGCCAGAGGATTGGGAATTTTTTTTAAGAGCAAGCAGCGGATGAGTAAAAAGCTAATAAGGAGGGAGAAAATTGATTATGAAATTAAATTGGCAAGAAATATAAAAACAAACAGCAACAGATTCTATGGATATATTAAAAAAAAGAGTAGCTAAAGTGAGCATGGGACCTTGGAGGATGTGACTGAAGAACTGATAACATGGAACAGGGAAATGACAATAACTTAAACCAATATTTTGTGTTGGCCTTCACGGTGGAGGACACCATAAGCATTCCAAAGATATCAGATAAGCAAAGAGCTAATGGGAAGAAAGATCTTTTAATAGTCTCATCACGAGGGACAAAATATTTGAGAAACTAATGGGACTAAAGGCAGGCAAGTCACCAGCACCTGATGGCTTGCATCTAAAGCTTTTAAAGGAAGTGGCTGCAGATGTAGTGGAGGCACTGGTCGAAATGTTCAGAACTCATTGAATTCCGGGAGGGTCCCAGCAGATTGGAAAACTGCTAATGTGACGCCCCTGTTCAAGAAAGGAGGGAGACAAAAAGCAGGAAACTATAGGCTAGTCAGCCTAACATCTGTTGTTGGGAAAATGCTAGAGTCCATTATTAAGGAAGAAATAGCAGGACATTTAGAAAAGCTTAACGCAATCAAACAGAGTCAACGTGGTTTTGTGAAAGGGAAATCATGTTTGACAAATTTGCTAGAGCTCTTTGAGGATATAACAAGCAGAGTTGATAAAGGGGAGCTGGTGATGTAGTGTATTTGGATTTCCAGAAGGCATTCAATAAGGTGCCACATAAAAGGTTATTGCACATGACAAGAGCTCACAGTATTGGTGATGATGTCTTAGCATGGATTGAGAATTGATTAGCTCACAGAAGACAAAGAGTCGGGATTAATGGGTCCTTTTCAGGTTAGAAAGATGTGACTAGTGGAGTGCCACAAGGATCAGTCCTAGGGTCTCAATTATTCACTTTCTATATTAATGACGTAGAGGAGGGGGCAGAGTGTAATATATCCAAATTTGCTGACCATAAAAAAATAGGTGGAGGGCATGTCATGATGAGGACATAAGGAATCTGCAAGGGGATATAGACAAGTTGAGTGAGTGGGCAAAAACTTGGCAGATGGAGTTTAATGTACAAAAGCGTGAGGTCATGCACTTTGGTAGAAAAATCAAAAGGCAGACTATTATTTAAATTGAGAGAGACTCCAAAAAGTGCAGCACAGAAGGATCCGGGTGTTCTTGTGCATGAAGCACAAAAAATTAGCATGCAGGTGCAGCAAGTAACCAAGAGGGCAAATGGAATTTTGGCCTGTATTGCTATTTGGTTGGAGTTTAAGAATAGGGAAGTCTTGTTACAACTGTACAGGGTATTGGTGAGGCTGCACCTGGAGTACTGTGTACAGTTTTGGTCCCCGTATTTAAGAAAGGATATACTGGCATTGGAGGCAGTTCAAAAGAGATTCACCAGGCTGATTCCTGGATGAAGGGGTCAGTTTATCAAGAACAGCTAAACAGGTTAGATCCTTATTCATTGGAGTTTAGAAGAATGAGGAGGGATCTTATTGAAACGTACGAGATTCTGAGGGGGCTTGACAGGGTAGATGTTGAGAAGATGTTTCCACTAGTGGGGGAATCTTGATCTAGAGAACATAGTTACAGAATAAGGGGGAACTCATTTAAAACTGAGATGCGAAAGAATTTCTTCTCTCAGAGGGTATTGACTGTCTGGAATTCTCTAGCTCAGAGTTTTGGAGGCTAGATCACTGAAAGTATTTAAAGAGGAGGTAGATAGATTTTTGAAATATCGGGGAGTTGGGGCCTGGGTCAGATCAGCCATTATCTTACTGAATGGCGAGGCAGGCTTGAGAGACTGAATGGCCTACCCCTGCTCCTATTTCTTATGTTATTATGTTCCTTCTTGACTCCTTCAGACACTCATACTTCTTCTGCCATCCTTCCCCCTTCCCACCTCCTTCGTTCTTATTCCAGCTTTACTCCCTTCCCTCTCCACACTCCATCCCCTCTCTGCATCCTTCCCCCCTCCAAACTCCTTCCCTTACACATTCCACCCCCCTTACACCTACCTCCCCAGTTACCATCTTCTTCCCCATTATCCCCTCCTCACCCCATAGACCTTCCCCCCCACCCAGCCTTCCCCTGACATCGTCATTCCCCTCCTCACCCCCTGACAGCTTTGTTCCCCACCACAACCTCACCCTTCCTTGACACCTCTTCCTCTCCAAGCAGATCCTTGACCTTCCTCTCCCACCCTCTCAACCATCATCCATTGCGAGCAGACACTCAGTGGTGGCTTTCCAATTCCCACGAGCTGCTTCGCAGCAGAGCCATGTCTATGAGAAACCACCCAGCATGCCATGGACATTCCTCCAGGGTCCGGTTGCTGTCGGGCTCCAGCATCTTCTGCTCCTTGGATGACTGCAATGTGAGCAAGGTCCTGACGGTAAATCCCGACTTCTGCACATCACACTTATCAAGACATGTTCTGCACCGGCGTGCAATCACACCAACGTGGACGGATGATTCAGTGTGGGGGGATGATTCCGGCGGCTGGCCTGATAATCATATGTAGATGGATTACAATGAGGTTCCTGGTGTCCAATGGCAGGAAATGCAGCCCGCCATCAACAAGCTGAGTGGACAATCACAAATTGGTTTCACAACATCATGAAACTGATTTTTGGCCTTCTCGCCATATTGTCTGCTCCTGCCATCTAACACGCCTGACACCAGCCATTTATCTTTTCTAAGGCAACTTCTAGAGCAATCAAATGAAATAGACCAAACTTTTCCCTTTATTAAGTAAAAAGGCTTTACAGCTGGATTATTTTAAATTGAATTTCTCATTCCACGGGTAAGGAAATACACACACAGGCACATACACAGCTTACAGGCGACTTTGGGAAAGTACTTCTAAAGCACCCGTAACACTTCCTCAGTTTGCAATGTCACATCCTCAATATGGTTTTTAAGATTATTTAGCTGATGGATCTGTAGTCACCAGGTCTCAATGATCATGCGTTAAAATGAAAACTGTCTGCCATAAGCTCAGAACAGCTGGACTCTAGGTTCCCGAGGTGAGGTGAGAGTGACTGCCCTAACTTAAAGGCAGCATTTGGCCAAGTGTGGATCAAGGGGCCCTAGCAAAACTGGAGTCAACGGAAATCGGGGGGAAACTCTCTACTGGTTGGAGTCATGCTTAGCACAAAGGAAGGTGGTTGTGGTTGTTGGAGGTCAGTCATCTCAGCTCCAGGACATCTCTGCAGGAGTTCCTCAGGGTAGTGTCCTCAGCCCAACCACCTTCAGCTGCTTCATCAATGACCTTCCTTCCATCACAAGGTCAGAAGTGGGGATGTTCGCTGATGATTGCACAAGGTTCATCATCATTCGTGACTCCTCAGATACTGAAGCAGTCAATGTCCAAATGCAGCAAGACCTGGACAATATTTAGGCTTGGGTTGACAAGTGGCAAGTAACATTCGTGCCACACAAGTACCAGCAATGACTATCTCCAACAAGAGAGGATTGAACCATCACCCCTTGACATTTAATGGCTTTACCATCGTTGAATCCCTCACTATCAACATCCTGGGGGTCACTATTGACCAGAAACTGAACTGGACTAGCCATATAAATACTGTGGCTACAACAACAGTTCAGGGGCTAGGAATCATGTGGTGAATAACTCGCCTCCTGACTCCCCAAATTCTATCCACCATCTCCAAGGCGCAAGTCAGGAGTGTGATGCAATACTCTCCATTTGCCTGGATGAGGGCAGCTCCAACAACACTCAAGAAGCTTGACACCATCCAGGACAAAGCAGCGCGCTTGATTGGCACCCCTTCCACAAACATCCACGCCCTCCACCACTGAAGAACAGTGGCAGCAGTTTGTACCATCCACAAGATGCACTTTAGAAACTCACCAAGGCTCCTTAGGCAGCACCTTCCAAACCAATGACCACTTACATCTAGAACGACAAGGGCAGCAGACACATGGGAACACCACCAATTCGAAGTTCCCCTCCAAGCCACTGAACATTCTGACTTGTTCCTTCACTGTCGCTAGGTCAAAATCCTGGAACTCCCTCCCTAACAGCACTGTGGGTGTACCTACACCACAGGGAATGCAACAGTTCAAGAAGATAGCTTGCTACGACCTTCTCAAGGGCAATTAGGGATGGCAATAAAGGCTGGCCCAGCCAGCGACACCCACATCCTGTAAATGAATAAAAGAAAATTCCCAGTGTTCATTTGGCTCTCCCAAGTAAAACCAGTTCTTCACAGGTTTCCTCCCTTGACTTTCGAATCATCTGCCTGTAGGCACAGGTGACTGCCACTGAATCCCCAGCCACACCATCACTCCAAACCTTGAATTCTCATCTACTCCCTGAGTCAACCTCCCCACCCCCACTCAACTTATTCAGGAGACAGCAACCTTAACCACAGAAACTCCCATCGGCACTGTCATCACCAAATTCTACTGGCACTTGGACCTCAGGAAATTGATCTTAAATACGCTCCAACTTACTTTCAAATATCTCCTTAGCCTTACCCCAGCTTACATCTGATTTCCTCCTGGAAAACTCTGCATCTGTCTGACACCAGTTCACTGCTGGTTCTTCCCTTAGGGATGCTCTAAAAGGTGTTTCCCCAAAGTCGCCCATGAACAATTTGTGTGTGCGTGCATATTTTCTAACCTTGGAGTGAGAAATTCCATTTAAAATCACCCAGCAACAAAGCATTTTTACTTAGAAGGTTAGTTTATTTCATTCTATTGCTCTGAAGTTACCCCAAGAAAAGATAAAGTTACTAATACAGATACGCACACAAAGATTAGTTACAAATGAACATAGAATGATCCTTATAAACATAAATCAAGATTAGCTCAGATTCGGTGCAGGCCTGGTATGTTATGAAATCGAGGCTGAAGTTGAAAGTGTGTTGTCTGAAGTGAAAGTCTTGAGGTTGTAGAGTTGGTTCCACAGCTACAATGGCTTCCACTGTTGAAGTGCCGGAGGTTGCTTTAACAGGTGAGCTTAGTAGGTGGAATCAGGGTTTTTCAGGGTGGAGAGAAGGCCTCTTTCCTCTGCTTCTGCAGATGTGGCACTTTCAAACTGCCTAGTTACTTACAGCAGAAGCCGTGGCTGTTTCTAGGTGCCTTTCTCTGCCTCTCCCCTTCTTCAAGGTGGTTCAAGATGGATCTTAAACTACAGGTTGAATTTTCTGGCTATATTTTTAGTAGAGAGCCAAGATGGCCACTGAATCATGTGATTTGGACAAAATGCCAAGTCATCTTCCAATTAAGACAAGTGGTTATTCCGTTTAGCAATTCAAAGCCTCCTTATCCCCTGCAGTATTCAAAAGGGACCAAGGCTTTCACATCTTCAGGGAAAGCCATTGTCTGTTTGAGGACTCATTGAATTTAAAAAGTCTTTTCATGTCTGGGTATGTCGCCTCATCATCTGCTTGGAGCCTTCTAAAAGATTGACACCTCGACAAGTCAATTGACCTGTGCCAGCCATCTTCAAGATCAACAGTGTCCCTCTTAAAGAGAGCACACAGATTTTTTTTTAAATCTGTAATGTTCTCATGTATGTATGGCATGACACATCTTATACCCCATCTCTCTGGGTATCCCCACCTCAGTCCCTTATAGTACCAGATCTTTTCCACTTTCAAAAGCCTCCAAAAAAAACCTGTTTTTCAACTGTGCCTTCAGCTCCATCCTCAAAATCCTTTTCCTGTTATTCTCCTCTTGCCTCCTACCCCACTGCTTTGAGGTGCTTTTCTGTACAAGTTACTGTTGCTGTAATCCATATGACTGTCATCGCCAGACTCAACTACTCCAATGCTCTCCTGGCTAGCCTCCCATCTCGCACCCTCCATAAACTTTAGCTCATTCAAAACTTTACTGTCTGTACCCCAACCTGCTCCAAATCCCATTCACCTACCACGCCTGTGCTCACTGACCTACACTAGTTCCCAATCTGGCAATGCCTCCATTTTAAAATTCTCATCCTTGTTTTCAAATCCCTCAATAGCCTCACCCCTTCCTATCTTTTTAACCTTTGCAGCTCTATGAAATCGTGATACTCCTCCAATCTTAGCCTCTTGAGCATCCCCAATTTCCTGCATCTCATTTTTAGGAGCCATGCATTCAGCTTCTGTGGTCCTAAGCATTGAAATTTCCTCCCTAAACCTCTCCCCTTCTCTACCTCTCTCTCCCTTAAAATTTATTTTTCGTTCAGGCTTTTGGTTATCTATCCAAATAATTCTTCATATGGTTCGGTATGAAACTTTTGCAAAGCACCTTGGGACCTTTTACTATGTCAAAAGGTGTTATGTACATGCACAAAGTTGTTGTTGTAGTAGGTACCCTGTGATATAGTTCACCAGTTCTGAGAATTTTTGACCTTTTTCCCTGAAGTAGAACTAAAGTCAATGTGCTGGAATAGAGATGGCACGTGCTTGACATTAGATGATGCATATTGTCCATGTTCTGCCTGTTACAACCTTGGCAGGGGGAGGGGGGGGCAGTGGGGGCAAGACATCAACAAGAGACATAAGCAACCTAAATGTAAATAAAATAGGATAAGAAAGCATAGGAAAAAATAAAGTAAGGGACGATATTGATGCCAAGGCTATAAGTAGACTTATAGAACAGGGATCTAAAAGATGGTTAAAGTGAGAAGAAATCCAATTAAAAATGAGTAAAAATTCTAGTGTGTAATGCACGCAGTGTCCGGAACAAATCAGGGGAGCTGAACCAGATATCAGAAGAATTACTGAGGCATGGCTACAGAAAAATCGGGACCAGGAATTAAACATTGCAGAGACATTTAGATAAGGTAGAGGAGAAAAAGGGGAGATAGAATTATTATTTATTCAGAATGACAATGACAGAGGAAAGAAGGGAGGCAGTTATCAACATGACAAAAAAATGTACCATGTATGGATAAAGGTTTTAAAACATGGACCAATCACACTAATAGGTGGAGTCTATAGATCACCTAATAACAATAGGGAGTTGGGGGAAGAATATGCAAATTAGAGAATTGAATGAAAAACAGAATATCAATCATGAGCGATTACAACCTCAATATTAATTGGACAAAAGAGGTGGATAAAGAGGATAAGGAACTAAAGTTGCTACAAAGTGTACAGGACTACTTTCTAACCCAATATGTAAAAAACCCAACAAGGGAAGAGTCACTATTGGATCTCGTAGTGGGAAGTGAACTAGAGCAGATAAGAGAAGTAAAGGTAGGGGAAACTAGGCAATAGTGACCATAATTTGGCACCCTTTAAGATGATGATAGAAAAAGACATAGGTATGACGAAAACCAGGTTAATAGACTGGAATCAAAAACACAATTTCTAAATTTGCAAATAACACCAAATTTGGAGGGGAGGTGGTTGGTGGTATGGTCAATACTGAAAAGGATTGTAACAAATTACAGGAGGACATTGATAAACCAGCAGAATGGGTAAATAATTGGCAAATGGAGCTCAACACAGGTAACATAAGGTAAATACATGTTGGTAGGAAAAATAGGGAGGTCACTTACTACTCGGATGGTGCAAGGCTAGGTGGAGTAGAGGGATAAAGGGATCTTAGGCCTGAATCTTCAGGTTGGCGTGCGAGAGCAGTGAGTCCCAACATCATTCCGATCTTCAGTTCGGCGGGTGCAGGCCAGAGTCAGCTGCGCGCCCACCGAATTGTCAAAGGCCTATTAAAGCCATTTAAAAACTAATTTAAATAATTAACGGAGCTGCCCATCCAACCTTAAGGTTAGCGGACAGTCGAAAGCCTTCGCATTTATCATGAAACCTCACACCAAGGGCAGAAGGAGGTTTCATGGAGGATTTATAAATCAAATAAGTTTATTTTATTACAATGCATTGACATGTCCCAGCTCATGTGACACTGTCACATGAGGGGACATGTCTGAATTTTTTTTTCTCTTTGTGTAAATATTTTAAAATGAAATTAAACTCTCTGAAGCAGCTCTGTGCCTCAGGGAGATTTCTGCACTCTTTCGTGCGCATACGCAAAACAGCGCAGGCCGACTCGGCCTCCTCCCCCCTGCCTGCACAGGAAGCACTCAGCACCTCCAGGTGCATGTCGCCCTGGGCAGGCCTTAACTGGCCCGCCCACATAAAATGGCAGCAATCGGCTGTGTGCCGGCCCACGCCCACTCAGACCATTCCCCCCCAACACCGCACCCTCCCCCCCCCTCCACCCGATGACGAGAAAATTCTCCCCTTAGAGTACAAATACGCCAAATCACTAAATGTTGCGCCTCAGGTTAGCAAAGCCATAAAAAGAAAATCAAGCACCAGTTTTTATTTCCAAGTACTCGAAAGTAGGAAAATTATACTAATCCTGTATCGCGCCTTGGTCAGACCAATCCCACACATATTCTAGGGCAAGGGTTTTCAGACCATGAGCTGGAGGCTTTGAGCCCTGGAAATACAGCTCTCAAGCCCAAAAAGGCTCAGGTCAATTGCCGATTATAGTTCTTATTCACTTGTTTGCCCCATTTGAAATGTGTGGGTTTAGAGGCTGGAAGAAAAGCTTGCATTTATATAGCACTTTTCTCAACCTCAGGACATCTCAAAGCACTTTACAGTCAATGGAGTACTTTTGAGGCGTGGTCATTTGTTGCAATGTAGGAAACACAGCAGCCAATTTATGCACAGCAAGCTCCCACAGACACCAAAGCGATAACAACCAGAACATCATCTTTTGTGAATCTGACAAAGAAATTTTATATTAGCCAGGATACTGGGGAAAAATACCCTGCTCTTCTTCAAATAGAAGCTTTTAAATCCTCCTGAGGGGGTAAGCGGGGACTTACTTTAATCTCTTATCTGAAAGTGAGCACCTGCGACACTGCAGCACTCCATTTGGGGAAGGTGGCGGTGCATCAGGTGGCAGGGTTTAATTTGTGTGTAGGGGATAAATTGAGTAGAGGGGGAGGGGAAGGGAAAGGTAAATTAAATGGCAATTTGCTAATTCCCGTTTCACACTCTCCACAAAGACCAACTTTACCAGCACTAAGTTTCCTAACCTCTCAGGATTATCTGGGGTCTTGGGTGCCATGTTGTGCATGAATTGCCAAATAATGAAATGAAATCCAGATGACTTGTTTTCTAAGAACTCCCACATTTAATTCCCTCATATCAATCTATATAGAGGCCCTGTAATTCCAACAATTTCTAATAATTCCTTTTACCTAGTTTTTTTCACCAGTTTTCAATCAAACTACAGTTTAAAAGAACGCTATTGAAACTACGGAACTACGGTTCTGACCTATATTCAAAAATGTGACAGAGTCTCCAGAGTAGTGATCTCACATCGTGAACAGCACGCAGCAGGCACAATAGCAGCAGTAAGTTATTAAAAGTAAATAAACATGAAAAATAAAGAGAGAGCAAGAGAGCGGCACAGAGGGCTACAATTTTGCTGCAGTTATGTACCACTGCATTGAACCGGAAGACAGGTCTGTTGTTGAGCCACTGGAGAGAGAGTTGGCAGTCAGTGCTGGGACTATATTGGCAGTCAGCAAGTTGGGTTCTAGTCACTGCGACTGCCAAACCATCAGTTCATGGCAGCCTGCCCTTCAAATGGAGGTGATCCCAAGAGAGAGCCTGGTGACGCACAGCCATCAGTGCTGTTACAAATCATCTTTATTCAGAGAAAACTTAAATACACATTCACCCCACAGCCCCAGGCTTGGCTTAAATTCAGTCTGCGCTTGGGATTTGGAGCTATTCAAATTAGCCTAAAGCTTTTTATCTGCACATGCAATATTTATTGTAGAACCACCTTAGAACAATCATCTTAGGGTATGAGTTAGACCAGACCTATTTGCCCTGAACTAGCTCAGTGTCCATGAGAATGTGCAGGGAATTTAAAGCCAAATCCTCATGTCAGTGCTGAATTTTCTGTGAACTTTATCACGTAGTTTTGTACAAAGCTACAGGCATCCAAGGCTTTACATTTTCTATGCATTTATCTTCCGAAGGTTCTCAGTACCACATCATGCTGGAATGCTGATTTAAATTAAAAATCTCATGGGTATTTTATTTAAACTGGTTTAGAAGCTTTGTCACAGTTTTGGCTCTTTAGCAAGATTGCACGAGTTTCCTGAGGTTCAAATCTTTTCTTTACCGTTTTGACATGGGCTGAAACATTCTTTGCTGGGGCCAGGTGCAACACTCAGCACGCTGTGCAAAACAGAGTTTATTCTGTGGCAGCTCCAAATTAAATCAGCTGACTGGTGTAGAAATGGAACTCGCACCTAAGACTCACGCTCACACCTGTGAGTCGCACTGCGCTCCCAGCACCTGCATCTCACATTCACAGTTGTAATTCATTGTGAAACAGCTGTGTACAAGCATTAATAAATCCAACAGAGATAAATAGCATAGATGCATTTAGGGAGAAGTTAGATAACCACGAGGAAGAAAAGAATAGAAGCAAATGCTAATAGTGTGAGATATAGAAGGGCGGGAGGATGTTCATGGAGCATAAATGCCAGCACAGATCAGCTGGGTCGAATGGCCTGTTCCTGTGCAGTAAATACTTTGTATGGACTTTATTTGTAAATGCACTTCCCAGTAACCACCAGCCAGTTTCATAAGTGGAAAGCATATTTCATAAGCATATACTTAGCATAAAGATTTAATTTTATTGAAGCCAGTATAAAATTATGGGCTCTATGTAAATCATAGGAACAGGAGGATGCCATTCAGCTCTGAGAGTCTGGTCCACTATCCACTTAGATCATGGCTGATTTGTATCTTAAGACCATTACCAGCCTTGGTTCTGTCACCCTTAATATCCTTGCTTAACAAAAATCTATCAATAAGTTCTGAAGGAGAGTCATATTCAACTCAAAATTTTAAATCTGTTTCTCTCTTCATAGATGCTGCCAGACCTGCTGAGTATTTCCAACATTTTCTGTTTTTATATCAATCTAACCATCCCAGTTTTGAAATTTTTAAGTTTGAGGTTAAGTGAGGTCCTGCTTTCTACAAACTTTGTGTATTTGAAATAATGTGAATAACATAAGTTTTCCTTACATCATCCCTAATTTTAATGGCACAGTATGAGAAAATAATATTTAAAATTGGAAAAGCCACAAGTAAATGCTATTGAGCAGAAGTTTATTCTGGGATAAAAAATCTTTGTTGATAACAATTACATTTTTTAAACTCAAATACCCTCACTGCCAAAAGGGTTCTTGGCTAGGGTGAATGGGCTGAATGTGCTTTCAAATCAGAAACTACATCAAAAAGAATCATTGCAGTTTTACTCTCAACACTAAGAAAGAAACACTTGCATTTATATAGCACCTTTCATGACTGGATGTTTCAAAGCACTCTACAGCCAATGAAGTATATTCGAAGTGTAATGTAGGAAATGCTGCAGCCAATTTGAGCACAGCAAGCTCCCACTAATATCAATGAGATAAATGACAAGATAATCTACTTCAGCGGTGTTTGACCAAGATACAGGGACGAATTCCATCTTCTTCAAATAGTGCCATGGGATTTTTAAGTGCAAAGGGACTTAAAAGGGACAAAATTGGGACTTCATTTTAACATTCAATCCAAAATACAGCATTCAACAATCAATTGCATTTAAATGTCATTGCTAACACAGTTACATGTCCCAAAGCACAGAGGAGCATATTTATACAAAATTTGACGGAGACACAAATGTCTAAAAGTTTGGTCAGAAAGGTACTGCGTGCAATGTTAGCCTGGATTACGTGCTCGAGTTTTTGGAATGGGAATTGAACCAATGATCTGCAGATTCAGAGGCAGCAGTGCTACGCTGAGCCATGGCTGACACTAGAGCTCATTTATCCCAATTCGCTCTACTGGAGAGTCGCACTTTGCTTCAGCAGATAAACGAATTGATCCTAGAAATTGGTTTGCTACGGGCTGCATATGGGGTGGTTTCAATTAGAACCTGTATGTCATGGGGTGATCTTGAGGTTCTGCTCTCTATGGACAAAATTAGCAGGATAGAGAAATCCACATTCAGATTTAGCCAGGTCCAGCACCATGTGAGAAAGCGGAGCTGGGAATTCTCACAGAGCAAATTCAGTTCCAAACTAGAAACAGACCCAAAAGAAAAGACAACAGAAAAGTGAATGTTCCATCGACTATTGTTGCATTATGTTGTTTAAGAATTGTGGCAGAAAGTCCAGAATTGCTTTCTTTGTTTAGTTTATGTGCACTCTGCAAAAACTTCAATTCTTGATTAGTCACCAATCTCATCTCACCAGCACATTCACAAGTTCTGGGGGAGTGTGCAGAATACACTATGTAGTTTCCATGTAAAATGAGGTGTATCCCCAGATTAAAGTGCTGTATATGGTCTGCTCTGGTTGCCAAAGGATACAAGGTTCACTTGTCAGGCTGCCTGGTGCTCCTCAGGTGAGAAGATATCTACAGCAGACGCTCAATCTGAGACAGGCATGTACAATTCTGCTTCTGGCAAGGTTGACATCATCATTCCCATTAATGAGGTGTTTTAAATAATGATTTACAGAATCACTGAATGAAGCAACATGCCATTCAGCACAAGGTTTCTGTGCTGAATCTTTGAAAGAGCTGTCCAATTATTCCCAGTCCCCTCCTCTTTCCCTAGGTTTGTCCACCAATAAGGGCTAAAACAGACATTGCAAATCTTCATGATCCGTGAATGTGAAACAGAACAAATTCCAACAGATAAGAAATATACACACAAATAGGATGAATTCACCTGGGTTTGAGGGCAGGGTTAGCAGGGCATGGACCGTGGTGACTCAAAGGACACAGGTTGGACACACCTGGAATAGAACAATGTCCATCTCTGGGACTGGTTGTAACGCAGCCCAGACTGAAGGGATTGAAATCAGCTCTTCCTGGAAGTGAGCTTTGGGCTAAACAGTAGCTGCACTGACCGTCGTCACCCAAAGCATTCACTTATCTTTCTTTTTCAGATATAGTTATATATAGCACTGTTTTATCTCAGATTTCCAGCATTTGTCTTTTCCCTCTTCATCTTCTGACCAGTGTAAGTCCACAACAAAAACTTCATGGGCTGAATTTTCCCCTCACTGGGGGGAAGTTGATGGGCGGGTGCGCACAGGCGCACTTCCGATCGGGGGCACGGCACCATTGTAATTGGCCCGCCCAGCATGATGTCTGCACAGAAGCGCTATGCACTCCCTGTGCAGGCTGGGGGGAATCCCAAAATCGAAAGTGCCGTCTTTAGCACATGTGCATGAAAGAGCGCACTTATCTCCCTGAGGCTAAGTGCTGCCTCAGGGAGATCGGCTCAACATGTTAAAAACCTAAAAATAAAAATGTAAAATTTCCCTAACATGTCCCCTCATGTGACATTGTCAGATGAGTTGGGACATGTCCATAATTTTCCCAAAAACTTGGTAACAATTTCCCCCACAGGAATCATTACATGCCATAGTCTTCTTTAAAGAGGAGCAATAGATTCTCCAGTTCACAAATTCATATTCACCTTCAATCACTACGCACCTGCCTTTCAAACCCACTGCTACCATCCCATAACTTCACCATTTTTTCAATCCTTTCAAGACCTCCTTAAAGATGTTCTCTTCAACTGCACTTTTGTTACCCCATCCTCTGTTTCACTTCCTCACTCATACTTGGTGTCTTTCCCTTTCACCCTGTAAATCACTCAGATTGCCAGGAATGAACGTGACAATGATGATAGGGTTGTTGTCTCTATTACACTGCCAAGCCCATTCTTGTGTGAAGAAGATCCTGACGTCAATATTAAATGTCACTTAGTATGAATCTGTGAACCTGTCCTACAGTCAATTATAACTTGAAGCAATTTTAATGATTTATCTTTTCCACACTATGTACCATCGTCCAGGAAGTTCCTTTGCTACATTACTTTAAGGCTGAAAGGCTAAGTTTCACCAGTCTTTCCTCATATCAATCCCCTGACACTAAGAGGCAACCTTGTATCTTCCCAACACCATCGGCTATGATTTTCTCGACCAAACTGGACAGCAAACTCAAGGTGCAGTTTGAGCAAAGCATCATACAATTGCTGCAGGACATCCTCCCTCTCATACTCCATTGATTTGGCTGATTAGTTTAGCTCAGAGACTGGATAATTATTTCAGACAGACAAAGCCCTTCTAGTCCACAGTATTCCCTTGGTGCATTTCTAATAACCCTGACTCCCATTTGTTGGCAAGAACTTGTTTAGTTTCTTCTTGAAACTCATTGCAGTTTCTTACTCCACTTACTAAGCGGGTAATCTGTACCACATACTCTCTCTCCTCTCAGGTAAAAGAGGTTCCACCTGAATGGCTTTTGTTGCCCTTAATTTATAATTACAACCTTGTGCTTCAATCCTGGATCAGTTTGGTTTCTCTTTATAATTCAACAATGCTGATTTTCCAGAGTTTTGAACACATGGGGTTCTTGCTCCTCAGATGCTCCAGGAGGAAGGGGTGGAGGCAGCATAATGGGTCTCTACCTCCTTTACCTTGCCCTAGGTGTCTTGACCATTAGCCGAAGGCAGGTTGAGTACCTACCTCTACAACTTGGGCAGGTTAGGAGTTGCTGGATAATGATGTGGAGGGCATCCCTGGATCTCCCCTGGTATTTTCCTTCCCCAATACTGGAATGTCACCCATTTGGAGAAGAAGTGCCCCTCCCTCAGGCACTCCCCTCTCTAATCATGGAGGGCCAGTGAAGGTGACAGAACCCAAAGCAGGTACCTTTGTTATTAGAAGGCTAAGGCCAGCAGGCAGAAGTCCCTAAACACCAATAAGAATTTACACTGCTGCAGCAGCGAACTTACCTTCCGCTGTTCCAAGCTCTCCCTGGGCTGGATTGAAAAGGATGCGGAGAGCGGGAGAGACTTCAGTTTAAACAGTGTGCGGAGAGCGGCGGGGACTTCAGTTTGGGTACCTTGCTGGGACTCTGCTCCAACAGCAGAGCAGACCTGCGGGAGACAATGGGGAGCTGGGGAGTGCACTGTTTCACTTGTTTCACTGTTTCAGCTGCTGGGAAGTTGCAGTCCAGGAAAAAGATAAAAAGCAACTGGGATGTCACAGGAAGCTAGTGAGTTGATTGGCCGGTAAGTGCTCAGTCTAAGGGACAGTGTGTGGAAAACCAGCTTAGGACAGGTGAGTTAAGGTAGATCTATAAATAAAAATAACTGAAACTTTAAAATAATAAACCAAAATTTAAAAACTTTAGAATTAAAATCAACCAATAAAGATAAAAAAAGCAATAAAAATAAAGTAATTTAAACAAACATCTAAAACACGTACTTTGTAGTTAAGAAGCACATAATCTTTAGTTGTCAGTGGTACTAGCATTCAATAAAGACAGTAAATTTAGTATACATAGGAAGAAAGTAAGGAAAAAGCATACAACTCCGCAAAGGTGAGTGGCAGGACAGATGACTGGACAGAATATAAAGAATGGCACAGAATGACTAAAAGATTAATCAGGAGAAAGAAATTAGGGTATGAGAGGAAGCTAGCTAGAAATGGCAAGAGTTTCTACAGGTACTTAAAAAGGAAAAGAGTAAGTAAATTGAGTGTTGGTCCTCTAGAGAGTGACGGTGAGGAGTTAATAGTAGATAATAATGAAATGACAGAAGAAATGAACAAATATTTTGCTTCTGTGTTCACTATATGGGATACAAAAAACATTCCAGTAATAGCTGCAAATCAGGAGGTGAACGTGAGAACTTGGTGAAATTGAAATCACTAGGGATACAGTATTGAGCAAACTAATGAAGCTGCGGGCTGGCAAGTGTCCGGGTCCTGGTGGACTACATCCTAGGGTCTTAAGAGATGTGGCTAATGAGGTAGTAAATGCATTGATGTTAATTTTCCAAAATTTGCTAGATTCTGGAAAGGTTCCATCAGATTGGAAAGTAGCAAATATAACCCCTCTATTCAAGAGAGGGAGGCAGAAAACAGGAAACTTTAGGCCAGTTAGTTTGACGTCTGTCATGGGGAAGTTATTAGAATCGATCATAATGGAGGTTATAGCTGGGCACTTAGAAGAGCTCAAGGCAATAAGGAAGAGTCAGCAAGGTTTGTGAAAGGAAAATCATGTTTAACCAATTTATTGGAGTTTTTTGACGGAGTAACATGCGCAATGGATAAAGGGGACCCTGTAGATGTACTGTACTTGGATTTCCAGAAGGCATTTGATAAGGTGCCACATCAAAGATTACTACGGAAAATAAAAGCGTATAGTGTAGGATGTAACACATTAGCATGGACAGAAGATTGGCTGGCTGGCAGAAAGCAGAGAGTATGCATGAATGGGTCTTTTTCTGATTGCCAGGATGTGACTAGTGAAGTCCCACAGGGGTCTTTACCTGGGCCTCAACTTTTAATGATTTGCATCAGTGAGGGGAGGGAAGGCATGGTAGCTAAATTTGCAGATGACACAAAAATAGGTAGGAATGTATGTTATGAAGAGAACAAGAGGAGGTTGCAGATGGATATAGATGGGTTGAGTGAGTGGGCAGAGTTCTGGCAAATGGAGTTCGATGTGGGAAAACGTGGAGCTGTTCACTTTGACAGGAAGAACAAAAAAAATCACAGTATTACTTAAACGGAGAACAGCTGCATAATTCTGAGGTGCAGAGGGATCTAGGTGTTCCCATACATGAGTCACAAAAAGTTAGTATGCGGGTACAGCAAGTAATCAAGAAAGCTAATTGAATGCTATCCTTTATTACGAGAGGGATTGAACATAAAAGTAAGGATGTTATGCTTCAGTTATACAGGGTATTGGTGAGACCGCACCACGAATGCTGAGTGCAGCTTTGGTCTCCTTATTTAAGGAAGGATGTAAATGCATTGGAGGCGGTTCAAAGGAGGTTTACTAGATTGATACGTGGAATGAGTGGGTTGTCTTATGAGGAAAGGTTGGACAGACTGGGCTTGTTTACACTGGAGTTTAGAAGAGTAAGGGGTGATTTGATTGAAGTATATAAGATCCTAAATGGCCTTGACAAGGTGGACATGGAAAGGATGTTTCCTCTTGTGGGTGAGTCCAGAACCAGGGGGCACTATTACTAGACTAGTCTAATCCAGGGGCTCAGGGTAATGCTCTGGGACCCCAGTTCAAATCCCACCACAGCAGATGGTGGAATTTGGGTTCAATAAAAGCCATGAAACCATGTCAATTGACGTAAAAACCCATTTGGTTCACTTATGCACTTTAGGGAAGGAAAGCTACCATCCTTACCTGGTCTGGCCTACATGTGACAGACCCACAGCAATGTGGTTGACTCTTAATGCCATCTGAAATGGCCTAGCAAGCCATGTCAAACTGCTAAAAACAAGTCAAACACCTGGCATCATCCTAGGCACCAAAGACAAGAACGGCAAACTCAGCCCCGTCGATCCTGCAAAGTCCTCCTTATGAACAAAATTGGGAGAGCTGTCTCACAAACTAGTCAAGCAACAGCCTGACGTATTCATACTCACAGAAACATACCTCACAGGTCACGTCCCAGGCACCACCATCACCATTCCTGGATATGTCCTGTCCCACCGGCAGGACAGGCCCAACAGAGATGGTGGCAAAGTGGTATACAGTCAGAAGGGAGCTGGGAGTCCTCAACATCAACTCCAGATCTCATATCTCATGAAGTCTCATGGCATCGGTCAAACATGGGCAAGGAAGCCTCCTGCTGATTTCCACATACTTCAACCCGTCAGCTGATGAGTCAGTGCTCCTTCATGTTGAACGTCATTTGGAGGAAGCACCAAGGGTGACAAGGGCACAGAGTGTACTCTGTAACATCCATCACCTAGAGTGGCTCGGTAGCACTGTTACAGACAGAGCTGGCTGAGTCCTAAAGGACATAGCTGCTAGACTGGGTCTGCGGCAGATGGTGAGGGAACCAACAAGAGGGAAAAGTGTACTTGACCTGCCTGCATAGATGCATCTGTGGCAGTAGGAGTCACACCGCACAGTCCTTGTGGAGGCAAAGTCACGTCTTCACATTGAGGATACCCTCCATCGTGTTGTGTGGCAGTACCACCGCGCTAAATAGGATAGAATTCAAACAGATCTATCAACTCAAAACTGGGCATCCATGAGGCGCTGTGGGCAGCAGACTTGTATTCAACTACAATCTGTAACCTCATGGCCTGGCAAATCCTCCACTCTACCATTACCATCAAGACAGAGGATCAACCCTGGTTTAATGAAGAGTGCAGGAGGGCATGCCAGGAGCAGCACCAGGCATACCTAAAAATTAGATTTCAACCTGGTGAAACTATAACACAGGATTACTTGCATGCCAAACAGCATGCAGCAAGCAAGAGACAGACAGAGCTAAGCGATTCTACAACCAATGAGTCAGATCTAAGCTTTGCAGTCCTGCTACATCCAGTTGTGAATAGTGGTGAACAATTAAACAATCCACTGGAGGCTTCACAAATATCACCATCAATGATGGGGGAGACCAGCACGTCGGTGCAAAAGATAAGGCTGAAGCATTTGTAACAATCTTCCGCCAGAAGTGCCGACTGGATGATCCATCTCGGCCTCCTCCAAAGGTCCCCAGCATCACAACGCCAGTCTTCAACAAATTCAATTCACTCCACGTGATATCAAGAAGTGGCTGAAGGCTTTAGATACTGCAAACGCTATGGGTTCTAACAATATTCAGGCAATGGTACTGAAGACTTGTGCTCCAGAACATGCCGTGCCCCTAGCCAAGCTGTTCCAGTACTGCTACAACACTGGCATCTACCCAGCTATATGGAAAATTGCTCAGGTACGGCCTGTACACAAAAAGCAGGACGAATTCAACCTGGCCAATTACTGCCCCATCAGTCTACTCTCTAAAAGTAAAGCAATGGAAGGGGTCATAAACAGTGCTATCAAGCGGCACTTGCTTAGCAATAACCTGCTTGCTGACACCCAGTTTGGGTTCCGCCAGGGTCACTCAGTTCCTGACCTCATTACAGCCTTGGTTCAAACATGGACAAAAGAGCTGAACTCCAGAGGTGAGGTGAGAGTGACTGACTTGACATCGAGGCCGCATTTGACCAAGTGTGGCATCAAGGAGCCCTAACAAAACTGGCGTCAATTGGATTCAGGGGGAAAACTCTCCACTGGTTGGAGTCATACCCAGCACAAAGGAAGATGGTTGTGGTTGTTGGAGGTCAATCATCTCAGTTCCAGGACATCAGGAATTCTTCAGGGTAGTGTCCTAGGCACCACCATCTTCTCATGGGCAATTAGAAATGGCAACAATCTTGGCCTAGCCAGCAACACCCACATTCCATAAATGAATAACAAAAACAGGCAGAAGGAGTCAATGGTGTTAGAATAGGTGGAGCTCCATTGGGATAGAGAGAAAAGGAACCAAGAAAGGGCAGCTCCACAGAAATAGGGAGAAGAATGGGGTGACTGACTATCGAAAGATGCAGAGATATCCAAGAAGAGAGAGGAGGGAAAGCATGCACAGTGTTCAGTTTCAGTCGCACCTCAGATACTGAAGCAGTCTATTTCACATGCAACAAGATGTGGTACCATACAATTTCCAGGCAATGACTAACCCCTACAAGAGAGAATCTAACCATCTCCCTTTGACATTCAATGGCATTACCATCGTTGAACCACCCACCATAGACATCCTGGAGGTTACCATTGACCAGAACCCGAATTTGGCCAGCCATTTAAATACTTTTACAAGAGCAGGTCAGAGATGGTGAATAACTCATCTCCTGACTCCCCAAAGCCTGTCCATCATCTCAAGGCACAAGTCAGGATTTAGATGTATTACTCTCCACTTGCCTAGATGAGTGCAATTCCAACAAATACTCAGGACGTTTGACACCATCCAGGCCAAAGCAGCCGGCTTTATTGGCACCCCATCCACCACCATTAATATGCACTTCCTCCTCCATTGACGCACAGTGGCTGCACTGGGTGTACCATTTACAAGATGCACTGCAGCAACTCATCAAGCTTCTGTCGACAGTACCTTCCAAACCTGCAATCTCTACTAACTAAAGGCCAAGGGCAACAGACACATGGGAACACCACCTCCTGCAAGTTCCCCTCCAGGCCACACACCAGCCTGACTTCAAACTATATCACTGTTCCTTCACTGTCACTGGGGCAAAATCCTGGGACTCCCTCTCTAACAGTACTATGGGTGTACCAACACCACAGGGACTGCAGCGGTTGAACACAGCAGCTCATCAATACCTTCTGAAGGACAATCAGGGCTGGGCAACAAATGCTGGCCTTGACAATGACTGATATTCAGTAACTGCTAAGAATCTACTCAATGTAACACACATTCGGTTCCTGGGGAAGTCTCACGTACCTCTTGGGTGAATCCCATAACAAGCCAACAATTTTTAGTCAAAACCAATAAATTCAGATAATATTGGGAATGGCAGGCAGACTGAACTGAAAAATCATCAGTCCTGTTTCACTTATTAAAACAGTGCAAACCGTCCTTCATTGGTCAAAGTTAGTGTGAGCCACATAGGGAAACCAGTCCAGGTAAATCTAAAGTACAGCACACATGGGGGTCGACACAGAATTCTGGACAATAGATCCAGCTGCTGGAAAAATAATGCTACAATGGAACATCAACAGGGGTAACTGATGGTATAGTCTTGTTTCAACTGAGCGTTTATAAACTAGGACACGACTTCATTAATGCCTGCTGTTTAAACATTCCCAAAGCTATATGTTAAAAATGAGCATCGGTGGACTACATCATTCATAATATAGCAGCCCCTCACCCAACAGACACAATGACACTAATGGAATTCCCAGCTACAGTACAGAATCACACAGCATCTGTTCAGTCTCTGCCCAGCAGCTCAGTCCGATTTAATTAAAGGAGAGAATAGAATTTTGCATTGTAGGTAATTTATCTCGAGATAACTACAACCCAAGGGAACTCTTTGCTGGTTTGACCTTAACAACTTTTTTGTGAGATGCTTGCACTGACTTCCTTAATGCATGTCAGTAACCAAGGGACAGAATTCAGATACAAAAAACAAAACACCGCAGACTCTAGAAATCTGAAATGAAAACTGTTTTGATGAAAAGTTCACAGACCTGAGCTTCACAGATGCTGGCAGACTTCAGATAATTGGCAAAAGAACCAGAGGTGGGATAAGGAGATTTGAAAAAAAAAACACAAGAAGTTATGATCTGGAATGCACTGCCTCAAAAGGGAATAGGATAAATACTTGTAGTAGAGAAAATTGCAGGGCTATGGGGAAAGAGCAGGGGAATGGGTCTAATTAGTAGCTCTTTCAAAGAATCAGCACAGGCACATCAGGCCAATGGCCTCCTTCTACACTGCATGATTTAATGTTCTTGGGCAAAGTTTCATCCAACCAAAGCATCTAACAGAAAATCCTGGAGCTGGCCCACATTTTCCCCATTGTGCCCGTCTGTCAGACAAACTTTGGTTAGTGAATGTGCATTTGATTCTAACAAAGGGCCATTGACCTATAGCATTAACTCAGTTTCTTTCCCCATGAAAGCTGCCAGACCTGCTGAGCATTTCAAGCACTTTTATGTCTCTCTGGCATTTGTAGTATTTTAGGAAAATTGGGCCCATAGGGGTGGCCATTTTGTTGAATTAGCTTGTACCCAGCTGATTTATGGAGTGGATGAGTTCCATTATTCTGCAGTTAAATCCTTCCCATTTATTTTCTTCCTTACGCTGTAATTTAGATTTTGTGAAAGACAGTCACAAAATTTGGATGCACAGTCATTCAAAGAGGACATCAATCCCATTAGTTAAAATGATACCAGTGAACAAACCTTCAAGGTCCTGCTGGGGTTTGGTCACTATTCCGTAAAGCACTCGATAGAGTTACTGCAGGCTGAGTTTTCTAGGAGTCTCGAAACTCAGCAACTTTGTTCGTTTCGCATCTTGACACACACACACTTTCCCCTTTGGGGAATGGTGGAGAAATGTTGGAAGGATTAACAAGCTGATATCAATCAGCCTGTTGAACCGCGTCATGAACTGGAATAGGTCTTGAACCCGGAGCTTCTGGGTCAGACGCGGGGACACTGCCTATTGAATCACAAGGCTTCTATACCCAGAGTGCTTCTTCCTGCCTGGCCCCTCAAGCTAATTTGTCCCATTCCCCACAATATGATTCCCTCTACCCTAATCCTGTCTTATTGCTGCCTTTTCAAAGTAAGTTAATCATCAACTAGAAATATTAACTCCGTTTCTCTCCACGGATGCTGTCTGATCTGCTGAATACTTCCAGCATTTTCTGTTTTGTATTTCAGATTTTCAGCATGCACAGTATTTTCTATTTGTCCCAATTCTTTACCCTTGGTTTAAGTGAGCACTTGTTATGACGTATCTCGGGCAGAGTTGGGCCTGAGATTAAAACTGGTCAGAAACCATTAGCTTAGCCAAGCCCATGTTTTGTCATTTCTTTGGTCTGCCCTACTTCTCACTTCATAAAGAAAGGTGAGTGAAATGGGTAAAGATTTTTTGCCACCACTATCTGCTAAGGAGCTTTCACAGAAAGACGCAGTAGTTTTTTTTACTGAGAAATATTAAAACGTATCGGGTATAAATGAGCTCTCCCGTCAAAATGGATTTTATTAAACCCTTTGTGAGGCCTGTTCAATGGAGGTTTAACTGAAGCCGGCACACTAAATGGTTAAGTGTTGCTATTGGTGGAAGAAGGGAGGCCAAGTTTCAGCAAGGAATGAGATCCCCTTGCCACCATTAAACTTTAAAGATTCCGCTGGTATTTAGATTAGCTGAGCAGCGCTGGGTTTAGGGAGGCTGTAAACAGATGAGCTGTAATCTGAAGAGAAGCCCCGGTGTGGTGCGATCTATAAACTTCATTGGTCCTTGTGGGAAATTGACAACCTCAAGGTTCGCTTGTTTAAACAAATCTCTACAGTACAAAGAACTGAGTCAGAACCATTCAAAAATCTAATTTAAAAATCATCGACTTGTGGAGTACAAACTATGCAGACAAGTTTTAAAACCTGCACTTCTAATTTCAAAGCTCAGAGGTTAACACTACCCATAAAAAGCAACGGCTCTGGTTCAAATGAAACTGAATTACAAATCAGACAATGCCTAAGTCATTGAATCAGGCTGGACAATTTGGCTACTTGGTTTCATTTTAGGCAATTTCCCACTGTCTGGAGTAGCACTGCCATTTTGTCAGGTTTTCCGGTTTCAGTGATTGATCCAGAGACATTGACTGCAGGTGGTAAGTAATTGGAAACCTTAACTTCATACAGAAATAAATAACCAATCACAGAGAGGCAAGACTTATGGAACACATTCAATTGGCCATTAGCTGTTACTTTGCTGCTTAAACTACTTGAGGTGCAAAAATCAGAAATGAGTCCTAATTGGTCAGCTTTCTCTCCTATAGAACAAACTCGCTCCACAGAAAAACATTCTAATTTTTGTAATCAAACAAAATTAGTGTGGAAAACACTCCTCTCAGTGACTAAATATGGCATCAGTTTTGCACTAACCTTGTTATTTCTTTGCTCATCCTCTCCACACTATAACTTAATGAAAATGAGTTATTTTACAAGTAGACTATAAGTCACTGTCTGAAATTCATCAGTCTCTGTGAAATGACAAACCATAGCTTTGCACGTCATGTAATGTTTAAACATCACATCCATCTTAGGCTAAAGCAGGTTCTGTCAAGAGGCCTTACAGACTTGTATTGTTTGGACAGCTGTTACAACGAAAAGCTCTCATCCATTTTCACATCCATTCTTGGCTCAGGTACTCACTGTAAAAATAAAACCTGCTGCAATTTTCATTTTTGTTCATGTGCAGCACATATCTCAATAGAATACCATCTCTTTATTGCCCTACCATTGAAACTTCTAATGCTTCTCACTGAACTTTCCACCACATTTTCCCCAAAGTGCTACACTGTCAGACGACACTAGTCACTCACACACATGGCCTCTTTCAGCAATCTTTCCATTTCTGATTCACTGATAGCTAACCAGTTGCAAATTTGTACAGGTCGTCAATCGGGTAATTATTTCATTCATATAAATTTACTCCCCTTATTTTACTAATACAGTTGCTAAACAAGGTAAATGTTTCAGCATTTTTCACTCATTCAGAAAAATAGTTATGGACCAACTGTTTTCTGTCAACAATGACATTCTCAACAGGAAGGTTGCTAGCAACAGGGGTTTTGCTACTGAGTGTACAATCCATAGGCAAATTTCATGACAGTAAACTGCAAACCAGGAATCAGCAGATAGGGTCATTTTAGAGAAAAATCACTATTTAAAGCTGTCATAAATTGCCAGCTATTTCAATAACGTCGTTCAAACAAAACATTCAGCCACCCCTATTCACAATTCTAGTGCCACACTGTAGCTTGGATTTTGTGATCAGTGATGAAGGAATGGCGCTTGCCATTCACTACGTTCAAAGCTGCTCATAACTTTTTCATGAGCTTATGAGCAGCCAGACATGATATTTGGCATTCTTTTTCAGCACAGCGTCCTCTACAGGGGATTTGTGGCACTTGAACACAGGGCAAGGCAACAGTGCGTCTCTTCAACAAATCAAAAGAATCTTCACTAAAACACGCAGAGTCTAAACCAGGAAATATAAATTAGAATATTCATGTACAGAAATCAAAATAAAGTGAGGGAAGGAACGATGAGATTGAGAGATGAGACCAAGTAAAACCATTTTATTTTGACTTTTAATTTTTGATATATCTCCAATAATTAAATTTTGAAGAAATGAGACTCCACCAATCTTGTAAAATTGATTTTTCAGGGCCAGAGAGCTTGTTCGACAGTAATTAAGACTTATTACGCTGTTAAAAATTAACTTACATCAGAATGAAGTCCTGACTTTCTGCAGTGAGTCGAGTGAGCAACTAGTGGGCAAGTATAGTAACTTCATGGCCTTAGATTCAGTCTTAAAATACATGCATCAGTGGGCTAACAGTGTAGCCAAGCTCGTGGAGGAACAGGGCAAATCAAACAGAAACTTCCTGATTTGTGTTTAACTGCTCATGTGGAAATGCCACAAGTTACTGTCCAATTTACTCTTTAGTAACAATGAACATCGCTGACATTACTAACACAAAATTTGGGCCCATGTGGTCAACTCTTCATGCCCTTAGGGCATTAAATGCATGGCCAGTATAAACTTAGCCAGTGTCATCCACATCCCAAGAGTGCATAACAACTTGGGGAAGAATGAATGAAACAAAGCAGTACTTGCATTTTCTACAGTGCCTTAAAATATACCAAAGTGCCTTTAAAGCAATCCTGTTTAATGCAATGAATAATCCATCCCCAGGCCTCATAGCTACATTGGTTCTTCAACACCAAAAGTATGAAATTATATTATATTAAAAATGGTACAGAGTTCAAATTACACAAAGTCAGCTTTCTCTTCAGCCAAACAATCAGAATGCTGTTCACTATCCAAACACTAGAAAGTAACTATGTCAGATTTCTCGATCAAAATCATCTCTGTTATGCTCAAGGGATCACGTATTTTCTCTTGCGAATAATATCATTAAGAACTCAATTAAACTGCATGTGAATGTTTGATTATCTTCAGCTCAATAACTGGCTCCAACAATGTTTTAAGCGAAGGGCAGTGGGATTATGGAATCAAGTTTGGACCCATTAGAAAATCACACCTGGGAACCACTGATCCAATTAGAGTCACATTTTAAATGTGATCATCCAATAAGAACCACCACACGGAAACCACGGATGGAGTCCTTATAGGAAGCGGGGTGTGAGGAGCTGTAGTCGAGGTAGCTGTGGGAGTCGGTAGGCTTGTAATGGATATTGGTGGACAGCCTATCACCAGAAATTGAGACAGAGAGGTCAAGGAAGGGAAGGGAAGTGTCAGAGATGAACCATGTGAAAATAATGGAGGGGTGGAAAGTGGAAGCAAAATTAATAAATTTATCCAGGTCCAGACGAGAGCATGAAGCAGCACCGAAGCAATCATCGATATACCGGAGAAAGAGTTGTGGGAGGGGGCCGGAGTAGGACTAGAACAAGGAATGTTCCACATACCCCATAAAGAGACAGGCATAGCTGGGGCCCATGCGGGTACCCATAGCCACACCTTTTATTTGGAGGAAATGAGAGGAGTTTAAGGAGAAATTGTTCAGTGAGAGAACAGGTTCAGCCAGACGGAGGAGAGTAGTGGTGGATGTGGATTGTTCAGGCCTCTGTTCGAGGAAGAAGCGGAGAGCTCTTAGACCATCCCGGTGGGGGATGGAGGTGTAGAGGGATTGGATGTCCATGGTGAAGAGGAGGCGGTTGGGGCCAGGGAATTGAAAATTGTTGATATGATGTAGGGTGTCAGAGGATGTAGGTAGGAAGAAACTGGACAAGGGGAGAGAGAATGGAGTCAAGATGGCAAGAAATGAGTTCCGTGGGGCAGGAACAGGCTGACATGATCGGTCTGCCGGGACAGTCCTGTTTGTGGATTTTGGGTAGGAGGTAGAAGCGGGCTGTCCGAGGTTGGGAGACTATGAGGTTGGAAGCTGTGGAAGGAAGATCTCCAGAGGAGATAAGGTCAGTGACAGTCCTAGAAACAATGGTTTGACGTTCAGTGGTGGGGTCATGGTCCAGGGGGAGGTTGGAGGAAGCATCTGCGAGTTGACGCTCAGCCTCTGCGAGGTGGAGGTCAGTGCACCAGACAACAACAGCACCACCCTTGTCAGCAGGTTTGATCCTTAATGTCACCATTAGCACATATCTTAGCTAATATCAACACCTCTTTGACCTTTTGTCTATGACATCTTTTGGCTATCTCCACCTATCACTGGCCCTCTATCCAGCTCTACCTGTCCCAGCCCCCCTTAAACCAGCTTATATTTCATCTGTTTTCTATTTTTCCTTAGTTCTGATAAAGAGTCATTCAGTCTTGAAACGTTAACTGTATTCCGCTCCGCAGATGCTGTCAGACCTGCTGAGTTTTTCCAGGTATTTTTGTTTTAGTTTTAGATTTCCAGCGTCTGCAGTTTTTTGCTTTTAACTGAAGCTAGTGTTGGTCTTCTAGAGGGAGTCTGGGGAATTGATAATGGAAAACAAGGAAATGGCAGAAAGGTTGAATAGATATTTTGTGTCTGTCTTCTTTGTGGAAGACTTAGATTCTGGAAGGGTTCCAGTGGATTGGAAAATAGTTAATGTAACACCTTTATTCAAGAAAGGAGGGAGTGAGAAAGCAGGAAATGACAGGCCAGTCAGCCTAACATCTGTCATAGGGAAATTGTTAGATTTCATTATTAAGGAGGTTATAACAGGCTACTTAGAAAATCATAATTTGATCAGGCAGAGTCAATATGGGTTTGTGAAAGGGAAATGGTGTTTAACTGATTGATTTATTAGAATTTTTGGAGAAAGTAACAAGCAAGGTGGATAAAGGGGAACCTGTAGATGTGGCGTACTTAGAGTTCCAGGAGGCATTTACTAAGGTGCCACATCAAACGTTACTACACAAGATAAGATTACTTGGTGTATGGGGTAACATATTGGCATGGATAAAGGATTGGTGAGCCAACAGGAATCAGAGGGTAGAAATAAATAGGTCTTTTTTGGATTGGTTGCAAGCTGTTCCAAGTGGAATGCCACAGAGATCAGGGCTGGGGCCTCAACTATTTACAATCTACATCAGCGATTTGGATGAAGGGGCCAAATGTATGGTCGCTAAATTTTCCAATGACACCAAGATAGGTAGAAAAGTAAGTTGTCAAGGGGAGCTAGAGAGTCCGCAAAGGGATATAGACAGGTTAAATGCTTGGGCAAAATTTTGGCAGATTGAGTATAATGTGGGAAAATATGAGCTTGTCCACTTTGGCAGGAAGAATAGAAAAGCAATATATTATTTAAATGGAGAGAAATTTCAGAACTCGGTGGTTTGGAGGGATCTGGGTGTCCTGGTACATGAATCACAAAAAGTTAATATGCAGATACAACAAGTGATTGGGAAGGCAAATGGTATATGTTGGCATTTATTGCAAGAGGAATAGAATATAAAAGTAGGGAAGTTTTACTGCAGCTGTACAGGGCCTTGGTGAGACCAAATCTGGAGTACTGTGTACAGTTTTGGTCTCCTTATTTGGAAAAAGATATAATTGCATTAGAAGCAGTTCAGAGAAGGTTCACAAAACTCATTTCTGGGATGAAGGGCTTATCTTATGAAGAGAGGTTGAACAGGTTGAGCCTATACCCATTGGAGCTTAGAAGAATGAGGGGTAATCTGATTGAAACATATAAGATCCTGAGGAAACTTGATAGGGTAGATACCGGGAAGATGTTCCCACTTGTGGGAGAGACTAGAACTGGGGCACACAGTTTAAGAATAAGAAGTCTACGTTTTAAGATGGAGATGAGGAGATTTTTTTTCAAAAGGTGTCTATGTCTATACCGTTAGTTTGTAGAATTCTCTTCCCCAGAAAGCAGTGGAGGTTTGGTCACTGAATTTATTCAAGGCAGAGTTAGGCAGATTTTTGATAGACAAGGGAGTTAAGGGTTATGGGGGCAGACGGAAAAGTGGAGTTGAGACCCCAACCAGATCAGCCTTGATCTTATTGAGTGGCAGAACGGGGGGGGGGGCGGTGCTGAATGGCCTATTCCTGCTCCTGAGTCCTACACTCCAGTTAATTGTTTTTAAACAGATGAGTCTTGGAACTTTTGACATACCTTCAAATGTAAACAGTGAGTCTTCTTCATTTTCTTGTCACTATAATGAGCAGCCCTTGCTAACATCTAAAATAAACTGGGCTGTCTCTGTATCACAAGCTTTTTTTTGGCCGAGGGATGTGGTCTGCTCAGGAAGGTAGGTTTCCTCACCCTCCCCCACTTCACAATATTGTTCATTTCGACCCATGGATAGTTAGTGCCAGGAGGTGATAAGAGCTGAGCCTAATCCAGCCTGCATTTCTAAAACATGATTAACTGGATAGCAGTCAGCAGCATGAATTCAGGTTGATATGTACCCTGCAGTCCAGGAACTTGCAAATGCATCACATCTAACCAATGCCGAGCTTGAGATAGAGGGATCGACCTTGGTACATTACTAACGTCAAAGCTCAGGGTTACCATCGGCATTGCAATCTATTTTATTTAGAATTATTTTCTCTATGACCATACACAATCTAATCTATGGCTCATTATGAGAGGCCCTCACCGCTTCAATCACAGGAAGAGTACAGAGCATGGGGAAAATCTTCCCAAGCTGATCTGCAAAGACACAGACATATCACAAAATGCACACAAAGCAAGTGTGAGATCATGCAATTCACAACCAAGAACAATAAATTAGGAGTATTTTCCAAATAGTGAGAAACCAGGAACTATAGAGGAGCAAAGAAATAGGGGAGTCCACGTACACAAATTATTAAATGTTAGTACACCGGCACAAAAACAATCAAAACAGTGAATTTCAAAGGGGCTGGATTACAAAGAGGAAAATCTTCGATTGTGTCCAATTCAGACCCCTACTGGAATAACTGCATTCAGTTCTGGGCACCGCACCTCAAGATGATATGTTGGCCTTGGAGGGGGTGCAGCACAGATTCACCAGTATAATACTGGGGATAAAAGGGCTAAATGAGGACCAACTACATGAACTTGGTTTGTATTCACTTGAGTATGAAAGTTTGAGGGGTTATTTGATAGAGGTATTTAAAATGTTAAAACGATTTTTGGGGTAGATATGGAAATACTATTTCCTCTGATGGGAGAATCAAGAAAATGAGAATTATAATCTTAAAATTAGAGCTAGGCTATTCAGCAGGAAGCACTTTATCCCCTGCACAAAGGATATTGGGAATTTGGAACTCTCTTCTCAAAAGCATGTGGTAACGGAAAGTCAATTGAAGCTTTCAAGATCAGGATCAATGGATTGTTTTTGAGGAAGGATATCAAAAGAAATGGAGCAAAGGCTGGATGTCTGCAGATCAGCCGTGATCTAATTGCATGGAATAGGCTTGAGTGACTAAATGGCCTCCTTCTGCTCCTATGTTCCTTCCACCACTATTGAATCATCTTTTATCAGTTACCTGTTCATAAAACCAACAATCACATCCACTGTTAGGTTAGCAAAAGCAAAGAATGGACGTAAATGATTACCACTAAACTCAAATAGAAAGAGACATGTTAATGAAGCCAATAACCAGCTGAGACTTATGTTAATGCGAGAAGAGTTCTCTGGTCATCTTCCTTATGTACCAGATTGTTAGTAATTGTTGAAACAATTGTATCTACCATCTGTTCATTCCTGAAATTGCATAATATATAAATAGATTCTAGGTAAAATTTCTGAAATCACACCCTTGGAACCCACATCAGGAGTAAGCATTTTGATAGGTTTCTCTATCTACCCTATCTCCTCTGGTGTTTGGGCAGGGGTGGGGGGGCTGAGTCCAGAACAAAAGGTCATAACCTTAATATTAGAGCCAGGGGCAATGTCAGGAAGCACTGCTTCACACAAAAAGTATAGTGGAAATCTGGAACTCTCTTACTCAAAAAAGCTGCTGAGTTTAATTGAAAGTTTCAAAACAGAAAAGATTTTTGTTAAATAAGCATATGAAGGGCATTAAGATACATGGAGTGAAGGCAGTTAAATGGTGTTAAGATTAAATCTATGGCCACGATCTAACTGAATGGCAGAGCAAGCTTCTACTCTTATTCCTACTATGGAAAATCAATGGTTCCTCATGGCGAGTCCCTTCCTTTCGGCTTAGCTGGGCTATACTAGCGCTATCCTTGAGCAATCATGTCTTTCTGGGGCAATGTTATTATGGAGGCTAGATTCGCCTCCTTTTGATGTTCTAGATAAGATTTGATTTATGTTTTCTTCCGAGTTCCCTCCCAACTGGACCTCGTAAGGTTGTTCTGTTATCTGAAACACCACAACTAATTCAGTTCTGCAACTGGCCAGTAGATGCTGCACATGTAGCTTGGGAGAAGGACAATGTTCCCTTGTCATGACTGCAGCAAGGCTTACCTACATTGCTCATTCCTCTTGGGGAAGAGACCGACCTCATCTTGGAACGAAAATATAGAAGTTAAACTCTAGACCATGTTGTGTGCCATGACTCAGCTGTAAACTGTGCTGCCACAGTTCAACAGTTAAAACATCCCTTCAACACCCAATATCTACCACCAATTCATGTTATCTACCATCACTGCTTTAGAGAGATCAGTGGTCTTTTGTCACCAGATGACTTGTTAATCGGAGTGGACTGTTAATAAGTACTTCTGATTGCCACATTCACATCACACTAATCAGTGAAGCCCAACGCAAACTGGAGGAACAACACCTCATCTTCCAACTAGGGACTTTACAGCCTTCCGGACTGAATATTGAATTCAACAACTTTAGGTCGTGAGCTCCCTCCCCCATCCCCACCCCCTTTCTGTTTCCCCCTTCCTTTTTTTTCCAATAAATTATAAAGATTTTCCTTTTCCCACCTATTTCCGTTATATAAAAAAAAAACCCCACTAGAGCTATACCTTGAGTGCCCTACCATTCATTCTTAATTAGCACATTCGTTTAGATAATATCACCAACTTTAACTTTAACACCTATGTGTTCTATTGTACTATTGTCGTTGACATCTTTTGATGATCTGCTTCTATCACTGCTTGTTTGTCCCTACAACCACACCGCCCCCCTCCACCTCTCTGTCTCTCTATCTCTCCACCCCCCACACACACACCTTAAACCAGCTTATATTTCAACTCTTTCTTGGACTCGAACTCAAGTTCTGTCGAAGGGTCATGAGGACTCGAAACGTCAACTCTTTTCTTCTCCGCCGATGCTGCCAGACCTGCTGAGTTTTTCCAGGTAATTCTGTTTTTGTTTTGACACTAATCATTGTGTCTGGCCTGCATTTAAACACAAGCCCATTTCCACAGAGAAGAAAATTTTTGCGCTATTCAGTTGAAGAGTAGTGGTGTTAGGGACAAACTACACTCCACTTCAACATCAGCACGAAACACTCCCAGGGCAGCTTTAGTGCTTTCAGAGGCAAAGCAAAGCTTTCTCCTGCCGGACAGCGAGCCATCATCACAACTCAGGCAAACACATCCAATTTCACCTATTACTTTTCCAGGCATCAGTACAGCTGTTGATTTGGTACTAGTTTAGGAGCAGTTTTATACTGCTACACCATGTACATTAGGAACTGGATTAAAACCTGCATTGACTCTGAAAAAAATCTGCATTTATTTAGCTGCTTTAAAGTATAAAATGTCAAAGTGCTTTACAGACGTAGAAAATAAATAAAATTTAATAAGTAAGTGCATAGGGAACTAAATGGCAGTGTTTCCTCTAAGCTGCATAGCCACCACATTACATCAAGTGCCACATTTGATTATTACACCGCGTGCATCCTGATGGAAGTATGATCATATGGACAAGCTTCACTGCCACTCTAGCCCATGAGCAAGGAATTAGTAGATTCCCCAATGACAGGAAATTAACAGACAAGAGCCAAGCCGCCATGATTAATAAGGTGCAATTAACAACCGAAGTTCACTCCTGTCGGTTCCTGGAACCTGAAGCTATGTCAACATTTGTCCTTCTTGCAGCCCCTCTCGTTCCCTCGCTTGCCTCCTCCCTCTCATTGCCCCTTTCCCGAGCCCTCTCATTCACCTCATTCACAGTGAGATTTCAGCAGAGGAAGGCGGCGAACAGGAGTGTCGGGGGGGGAGAACGAGTCAAGAGAGGCGGTGGTGAGCTGGAGGCAGGAAGCAGCAAGCAAGAGGTAAGTTGAAAGAGTTAGTAAATTATTGAGGATAAAGGATTTTTGGTCAATACCATTGATCGAACCATTCTGCTGCAGCTGGTTTTGTAGAATTATTTAAAAAAGACTGATCCCAAAGATATTCAATAAATTAAAAACACAATGGCATTTATATGGAGTTTGTGAAAAGTTCTGGATTCCTAAACCAGGTATCCCAATAATAATGTAAAGGTTCTTGTAAGGTAATCTCATGGGACATTTTAAACCGTACATACTTCTAAATACTCCCCCTCTCCAATTCACTTTTGTATGTTACTTTTTACGTACAATACATTTAGATTTTAATCTTAAAAGAAGTGTTGGTGGAATAAATGCTACAACTTCCCCAAAGACTATCTTAACAGTTACTTTACCTCCAGGGATTCCATACTCTCTTCACACAACCCTCTCTTCAACAGTTCCCAGATGCAGTTTTCCCCTTCAATATTCATTTAGTTTACAGGGACATTGTCTCTGACTTTCAACCTCCAATTCACAACAGCCAACCTCTCCAAATTCATAGACACTTTAACTCTGCTTATGATTATGTTTGTTGACGTGAACAAATGACTGAGCTAATTTCCTCACAATTCGTGCAGTTTTAGAACATAAGAACTAGGAGCAGTAGGAGGTAATTCAACCCCTTGAGCCTGCCCTGCCATTCATTACGATCATGGCTGATCTCATTTTGGCCTCAACTCCAATTTCCCGCCCTATCCCCATAACCTTTCAACCTGTTACTAATTAAAAATCTGTCTATCTCCTCCTTAAATTTATTCAGCGTCCTGGCATCCACTGCACTCTGAGGTAGTGAATTCCACAGATTCACGACCCTTTGAGAAAAGTAATTCCTCCTCATCTCTGATTTAAATCTACCAGCCCTTAGCCTAAAACTCTGGCCTCTCGTTCTAGAATGTCCCACAAGGGGAAACATCCACTCCACGTCTACTTTGTCTATCCCCTTTAGCATCTTATATACCTCAATTAGATCTCCTCTCATCCTTCTAAACTCTAGCGAGTATAGGCCTAAACTGCTCAATCTCTCCTCAAAAGATAAGCCCCGCATCTCTGGAATCAATCTAGTGAACCTCTGAAGAAAACACTCAAAATAGCTAAAAAAATAAAAGTTGTCTTTTCCACATTTTCTATCAATCTAAAGGGGCAACCCTCCTTAGCTCTTTCTATTTTGAGTTTGTCAAATTGAAACAGAAGATCCTTGTCTTGTCTCAAGTCATTGCTACTAATTCCACTTTTCTTCTGCTACATAACTAAAATACAAACTACAATATAAAAACTAACAAATGCATCTCTCATGTATGGCAGTGTAGTGGTTACAGTACTGAACTTAAAGCCTATGAGTTCAAATGCCACCATGGTAAATTTAAAATTGAATTCAGTAAATCCGGTCATTTGTGGACTAACATGTTACTATGCCAATGGCTGTGGGTGGCATTCCTTCTTCTTTAGCCATACCTAAGGTAACTTTTAAAGATATATTATATATAGTTTTTTTTGTTTGTTTCTAGTGGAGGGCCATATCCATGTATTACCTTGATATCAATACACATAACAAAATCCATTCTTCTTGTGTTTAGGAAAAATTAGAGGGAACATTGCTGAGTAGTTTAGTGTGTAACAGATGTCATTGGTATCACAAACTCCACTTCCTGGCCATTGATTCCATCTTCTCCCCCTGGTCATCGGCTCAGCCTGAACCAGACAGTTCACAACCTTGCAGTCCTTGACCCTGAGCAACCCCGTATCCTCTCCATCATAGACTGCCTACTTCCGCCTCCATATTACCCATCTCTTCCCTTGCCTCAGCCTAACTGCTGTTAAGACCCTCATCCCACTTGTTCCCTCAAGATTCATCTATTCCCATGCACCCCAAACCTGCCTCCCTACTTCCACCCTTCATAAACTTGAGCTCATTTAAAACTCTGCTGCCTCTAACCTAGCTCATCCTCATGGTGAAGTCCTTCTGTGGCTTCACCCTTCCCTATCTCTGTAACCTCCTCCAGTCCTACAATCTTCTGAGATTCCTGTGCTTCCCCCAATTTCAGACTCTTAAGCATTCTGAAATTTTTTTGCCCCCACCATTGGTGGTGGAGCCTTCAGCTGCCTCGGTGAGAAGTCCTCGCATTTCCTCCATAAAGCTTTCCACCTTGCACTTCTTTAAGATGCTCCTTAAAACCTACCTCTTTGGTCACCTTTGCCAATGTGGACTCTTTCAGATCATGTCATTCTGCTTATCTGATTGTGTTCCTTTGAATACCCTTGAGATACTTTACTTCATTAAAGAAACTATATAAATGCAAATTGTTGTTTCTGATAATATTGACACAGATACAGTAATTTTGGTGCTGTGAAATGGGAAAAAGCACTGAAGAAATGGGAATAGGGAGCTTTGGAAAAGCTGAGAGATAATGACATTCAAAACCTTCGATAAAGGCTGGTTAGAGATTTGGAGATAATTAAGAGGGAAGATTAGATGCGAGTGAATGCCTTTTTTTAAAGGGGCGATAACAATGGATTTGAATGGGGTGGGGGGACGAAGATGGAAGCATGCAGAACCATTACCAATGTCGGCTTATTAGAGGGGGTGGGGGTTCAGTGTTGAGTCGGTGAAAGTATTTTGGAAGCAATTATGCTTCCAAACTGTGAGTCAGTTTGGAAAAAGCTTGAGAAGCAGGTGTTTATGTGGGAGCAAAATGAGAGCCAAGCCCTGGCCTGGGCAGTCACCCACCCCCTGCTCAATAATCACACAATATTTTACAGAGCACCTGGAAAATCTTTACAGATCCAAAGAGTCTGCAAGACCCTAGTTTGAAGATCACGAGACTGGACCAGTTATGCATCAGGTACACTCGAGATACTAATCCACAAACAATCCACAGACATTTAACTCAACAGAGTCTGAGCTGGATTCAAATGCAAGATCCAGAAATGAAAGGTCAGTGTTTAAATCCACTGCACCATCCTAATTCACTGTCACAAGTTTATTATCCACACACTCTCCAGTAGGTAATCCAGAGGTCCACACTAATGCCCAGGGAACACGGATTCAAATCCCACCCTGGCAGCTGGTGGAATTTAATTTCAACTAATAAAATGTAGGATTGAAAGCTAGTCTCGGTAATGACGACCATTTATTCACGGGATGCGGGCTTCGCTGGCTGGGCCAGCATATGTTGCCCATCCCTAGTTGCCCTTAAGAAGGTGGTGGTGAGCTGCCTTCTTGAACTGCTGCAGTCCATGTGGTGTAGGTATACCCACAGTGCTGTTAGGAAGGGAGTTCCAAGACTTTGATCCAGCGACAATGAAGGAACGGCGATATATTTCCAAATCAGGATGGTGAGTGACTTGGAGGGGAACTTCCAGGTGGTGGTGTTCCCATCTATCTGCTGCCCTTGTCCTCTAGATGGCAGTGGTCGTGGGTTTGGAAAGTGCCGTCTAAGGAGCCTTGGTGAATTCCTGTAGTACATCTTGTGGATGATACACACTGTTGCTACTGTGCATCGGTGGTGGAGGGTGTGAATGGCTGTGAATGTGGTGCTAATCATGCAGCCTGCTTTGTCCTGAATGGGGTTAAGCTTCTTGAATGTTGTGGGAGCCACACTCATCCAAGCAAGCGGGGAGAATTCCATCACACTCCTTACTTGTGTCTTGTCGATGGTGGACAGGCTTTGGTGAGTCAGGAGGTGAGTTACTCATCGTACAATTCCTATCCTCTGAACTGCTCTTGTAGCCACAGTATTTATATGGCTAGTCCAGTTCAGTTTCTGGTCAATGGTAACCCCCAGGATGTTGATAGTGGAGGATTCAGTGATGGTAATGCCATTGAATGTCAAGGAGCGATGGTTGATTCTCTCTTGCTGGAGATGGTCATTGCCTGACACTTGTGTGGCACGAATGTTACTTGCCACTTGTCAGCCCAAGTCTGGATATTGTCCAGGTCTTGTTGCATTTGGATATGGACTGCTTTAGTATCTGAGGAGTCGCGAATGTTGCTAAATATTGTGCAATCATCAGTGAACATCCCCACTTCTGACCTTATGATGGAAGGAAGGTCACTGATGAAGCAACTGAAGATGTTTGGGCCGAGGACACTACCCTGAGGAACTCCTGCAGTGATGTCCTGGAACTGAGATGATTGATCTCCAACAACCACAACCATCTTCCTTTGTGTTAGGTATGACTCCAACCAGCAGAGAGTTTTCCCCGATTCCCATTGACTCCAGTTTTGCTAGGGGTCTTTGATGCCACACTTGGTCAAATACTGCTTTGTTGTCAAGTCAGTCATTCTCACCTCACCTCGGGAGTTCAGCTCTTTTGTCCATGTTTGAACCAAGGCCATAATGAGGTCAGGAGCTGAGAGACCTTGGTGGAACCCAAACCGGACGTCAGTGAGCAGGTTATTGCTAAGCAAGTTCCGCTTGGTATCCCTTCCATTACTTTACTGATGATTGTCATAAAACGCATGTGGTTCCTTTAGAGAAGGAAATCTGCCATCCTTACCTGGTCTGGCCAACATGAGACTCCAGACCCACAGCAATGTGGGTGACTCTTAACTGTCCTCTGAAATGGCCCAGCAAGCCACTCAGTTCAAGGGCACTTAGGAATGGGAAACAAATGCCTTGCCAGCGATGCCTACATCCCATGAAAAAATAAAGAAACAGTATAGCTGCAGCCAGAGATTGTGTCTACAACATCTCCTCTCCTGGGGTTTGGAGCCCTAGCTAGCATGCAGGCCGAAATGTCAATTCTCCCTCTAGTACTTTGCCCACTTACTCACATAAGAGTTATTGGATAGACTGGGGTTATTTTCCCTGGAGCAGAGGAGATTGAGGGGGGACATGATTGAGTGTATAAAATTATGAGGGGCATAGATAGGGTAGACAGGAAGGAACTTTTCCCCTTGGGGAAGGATCAGCAACCAGAGGGCATGGGTTTAAGGTAAGGGGCAGGAGGTTTAGAGGGGATGTGAGGAAGAATTTTTTCACCAGAGGGCGGTGGGAATCTGGAACTCACTGCCTGAAAGGGTGGTAGAGGCAGAAACCCTCATCATAACATTTAAGAAATATTTGTATGTGCACCTGCGATGCCATGGCATACAAGGCTATGGGCCTAGTGCTGGAAAATAGGATTAGTATAGTTAGATGCTTGTTTGACCAGCACAGACTCGATGGGCCGAAGGGCCTTTTTCTGTGCTGTAGACCTCTATGACTCTATGAGCATTTGAGAGACTGTCAGCAGTTATTCCAACCACATTGTAGGAGTAGGCGGCCTGTCCTGCCTTCACTCAGTCTATACACACATCCAACAATGTTCACTGATCAGCATTGTGAAGTGGGGACACGGTCCTTTCTCTCACTCCACCCTAGCACAGTACAGCCAACTCCACACACCCCACATCGGCCCCCACTACCAGTCTAAGCCGAGACCCGTCAACTCAGCAAAGGCCAGGGACCTTTGTGGGATCTTGCGGTTTGCTGAATCCAAAGCTTCTACCACAGATTCCCAGCAGGTTCAACTATGGCTGGAAATTCCAATAGCTGATCAAATCAGCAGCTCCTGAAAAGTATGAAATTATGGATGGTACGACAGGCCAGCAGACTTGCTGCAAATTCACTATTTTTGGTAGCAGTTGGCATAGGTTCTTTCTATACTGCAACCAGCAATCCCCCAGACTGGTGCCAGGCACTAGCCCACCCAACCACCCACCGTAACAACTCTCAACAGATGGTGCTGCTACTACAAAAACGTACATATTTTGGTTGTACATTTAGCTTTGGGTTAAATCCTCCACCACCCCTGCCCTCTGACAGTATAGGATATACTGCATAGGATAAAATATTTACATGACTGGCTCATATTACAATGAACAGAAAAGTTATATTCCAACATACAAGTGATTTTTCTTCATTGTCATTAGTTTCCTAGAATATGGTTAGGACTGGAGATGGGTCAGTAACCCTAATGGTATACAAACGGCATAAGCAATCTATGGTTGTGAGGCCATTATCCCAGCAAATTAAATCCAAGGCAAACATAAAAGTTTTATCAAGTGAGCTCGCCCAGTTTAGGAACACATATTTTTCATGATGGCCTTCAGGGAAATGAACCTGCCACTCCCAACCTGGTCTGGTCTACACATGACTCCAGTCCCACTTTCAAGTTGGCCCTTAATGTCTCTGAACAGCCAAGGATGGTCAAAGCCATCCACAGCCTAAGAACAAATTAGAAAAGGAAAAGACTTCCATTTGTACTATCCAAAGTTTTCACCACAATTTGATTAAGAAGTTGATAATCTATGAGGGTCGTCTCACAAAAGAATCCCACTGAACTCATCCTTTTCTGAATCAATACAAATGAGCAAGGGGGGGTTCGAAGAAATGAGCAAATGAGCAAGGGAGTGAGCTGGATATTTGGTGCATATTCCATATGAAATAAAAATTATTCTTAAATTATTCTGCACTCTGGAATTCTCTCCCTAAACCTCTCCACTTCTTACTTGTCCTTTCAGGTGCAGGGGTGGTGGGGAAGTGGGGGGTGGTGGATATGAGGAAGAACTTTTTTTAACACAGTGGGAAGAATTTTATGGAGCCCACAGGAAATGTGGCGAATGGGGTGACTAAATTAGGCGAGATTTCGATTTCCAAACAGCGGGTTGAAATGCGGAGATTAGGTCAGCAGTATGTTTGTGATGTGTTGGGCCTCACACCTTCCTGTGGCTTGTAATACATTTGTATGCCATTGTAGTGATTGTAAGTAAAACTTTCCTACTGCTTTTAGGGGTCATGTGATTGTACAGACGAGTCAGCCCTAAGCGTGGGTAACTTTAGCGGCTGAACTTTCTAGTTGTGGACCTGATTCAAGCATATAGCTTCTACAAGAGCTCTGTAAATAAAGTTAGCTGTTTCAACAAAGAAACATGTCTGGTACACCAAGTTTATTACAATTGGCGACAAGGATAAATAGCTCCAACGCTGCACCTCACCCTCATGAATGTAATTAATTCTTAAGGTAAGAAAGAGAAGTATACTCACCAGTCATGCCATCTTCAGCAAAATTAACCTTTATGACTCGTCCATGGAAAACTGGAGCCAGTACAGAGAGTGCTCAGGTTTTTATTTTGTGGCAAATGAAATAACAGTGAAGGAGAAGCAGAAAGCAATTCTTTTAAGTGTCTGCAGGAGCAAGACATATAACCTCATCCGTAGTCTGACGGTTCTGAACACACTCAATTCTAAGTCTTTTAACGAGCTGGTAGACCTAGTAAAGACACATTTTCAGCCAAAGCCATCAGTAATTATGCACAGATTTAAGTTCAACTCCAGAATTTGGGCTCCGGGTGAGTCAATCGCAACTTATATTGCGAAGTTGTAACAGTTGACTGAGCGCTGCGACTTCAGAGATACAATCAATGATATGTTGTGGGATCATGTGGTTTACGGAGTACACAACAACGCCATTCAGCACCGTTTACTTGCAGAAGTTAATATTGATTTGAAGAGCACCATGGAAATAGCACTAGCCATGGAGGTAGTGCTGAGAGGGACTCACGGGCTTTGCAGAGTGTGCAACATGGCTCCGTTCTTCAGGTGGAGTGGGAACCTGCCGTCGGGGGTGGTGTGAAAACCAGAGAGACAGCCAAAAACGGGAGGCAGTCTCTACTGCTTGAAAAATGAAAAGACATACAGGAAAGATCTCACCAGCAATTCAGAAATGAATTTGTTACCGATGTGGGGGTAGCCGTGTACCGGAAATTGCAGGTTTAAGGAGGCAGAATGCCACTACTGTCACAAAAAAGGGCATGCTATAAAGCAATGCAGGGCAGAATCGAGACAGCCAATCAGGCAACAGGCCAAGATGATTAAAATGCACAATATAAATAAACCAGAAACTGCTGATACTGATATCTATTCCCTATAAATGTCAAAGCAGTAAAAACTGAACCAATCAAGTGAATGAGAAGTTCTAGTCATGGAGGTAAACACGGGAGCATTGACCACAGTGGTGGGAAAGCACACATTTAAATACCTAAGTGAAGGTACCAGCCACTGAATCTGGAGCAAACCACGGCTCAGTTGAAGATGTACACTGGAGAGTCAATACAGGTAAAGGGCATCACCACAGTACCTGTGTCCTACAAGCAACAGGCAGCCCAGCTTCCAGTGTTGTTATAACAGGTGAAGGACCTAGTCTTCTGGGCTGCAATTGGTTAAAAGTTAAACTCAACTGGTCAGAAGTATTTCAAGTGAGGACAGGAGAAATTCTTGAGCTGTTAAGGAAGTATGACAGCATATTTCATGACGAATTGGGAAAGATAAAGGCCTACAAGCAAAAATGTATGTAGATTCGGAGGCGACACCCCAGTTCTTTAAGGCCAGACCTGTGCCTTACGCCCTAAAGGAGAAGGTGGATGCAAAATTGTGCCACTCAGAGAAGCTGGGCATCATCCAGCCAGTCCAATTTTTGGAATGGGCAGCGCCCATAGTTCCTGTGCTGAAACCAGATCAAACTATTCATATTTGCGGAGACTACAAATTAACTGTGAGCTAGGCTGCTAAGTCAGATAAATATCCTATCCTCAGAATTGAAGATCGCTAGCTGGAGGAAAATCCTACTCCAAACTGGACATGAGCCATGCATACCAACAGCTAGGGCTGGACAGCACAAATAGAGGGTATGTAACCATCAACAAGCACAAGGGCCTGTACCAATATACACACCTACCCTTTGCTGTATCATCTGCCTGTGCAATCTTCCAAAGGACCATGGAAAGCCTATTGCAAGGACTTCCCTGAGTAGAAGTGTACCTGGATGACATCCTGATCACAGGATGTATGGAAGCCGAACATTTGGCCAACGTAGAAGGGGTTTTAAGATGATTTTTGGAAGCTGGTGTACGATTGAAGAAAGAGGAGTGTACTTTTAAAGCAACTGAAGTCACTTACTTCAGTCATCAAGTGGATGCCCAGGGCTTGCATCCAGTAGAGGAGTAAGTCAGGGCAATCAAGGAAGCATCCCCTCCTACCAATGTCAATGAAGTCAAATCTTTTTTGGGCATGATAAATTATTATAGTCGTTTTCTGCCAAACTTGTCAACAGTGTTAGCCCCTTTACACTTACAAATGAAAAAGAACCATCGTTGGTCATGGAAGACGCAACAAGAAGAAGCCTTCATAAAAATCAAGAAGCTATTACACTCATCATGTCTACTGGTACATTATAACCCATCAAAAGAATTAATACTAACCTGTGATGCATTTCCCAATGGTGTCACAAAGGATGGAAGGTGGTTCCGAAATGGCAATAGGCCATGTCTCCAAAGCCCTCTCTGAAGCCTAGAAGGGTTAGTCACAACATGAACCCATAATATTCGGAGTCAAGAAATTCCATCAATATCTGCATGGTCGACATTTCACCAGTCAGATCATAAGCTGCAAGTTATGAAGGCTTACTTCATGAAGATAAAGCAATTCCGCCAATAGCTTCAGCCAGAATTCAACAGTGGGCTTTGATTTTGTCAGCGTCGGGGTACACCTTTACTGGATGTGCATATTGCGATTGTAGACACGCTTAGTCGTCTTCCGTTACCATTGTAGATGCTCCAGTGCCACAAGAAGTTGTGCTTGTGTTGAATTTCTTGGACTCTTGGCCAACCTGTGCAAAGCAATTAAGGAATTGGACAATTTGGGATCCTATTTTGTTAGAAGTCCAAGACCCGGTATTGCAAGGATGGTTGAATGCACCACTTTTTGATGACATAAGACCATTCCATGCCCATAAAACTGAGTTAATTGTCGAGATGGAATCTTGTTCTGGGGATCAAGAGTAATTGTCCCTTCGCAAGGAAGAGAACCACTCATGACAGAGCTTTACAGTGCGCATCCAGGCATTTCGAAGGTGAAGATGCTTGCATGAAGCTATGTCTGGTGGCCAGGTATAGACAGTGATATAGAAAAAATGTTTAAACACTGTCTCCAGTGTCAGCAACAACAGAAGTTGCCCATTTCAGCTCCACTGCATTTGTGGGAGTGGCCTGGTCGACCCTGGGCCAGACTACATATAGACTATGTAGGTCCATTTTTAGGTACCATGTTTTTATTGATCATTGACACACATTCCAAGTGGATGGATGTGTATGAAGTTAGATCACTGACATCATTTGCAACTATTGAAAAGCTGTACCAATGTTTTAGTGTACATGGCCTACCAGAAGTCATTGTTTTGGATAATGGTACTGCTTTCACCAGTACGGAATTCCAGAGATTCATGAGTTTAAATGGAATTAAACATATTAAAACAGCACCATATCATCCCTCATCCAACGGGTTAGCAGAAAGAGCAGTGCGAACTTTCAAATCGGGAAAGAAGAAGTTATCCGAAGGAACATTTGAAACTCGAATTTCACATTTTCTTCTCAACTATCACACGACTCCTCATGCAACTACAGGTTCAACATCGTTTAAATTACTGATAAAACACAGCCTTCGTACAAGGTTAAGTCTGGTATTTCCAAACTTAGAAGGGAAGGTAGAGAAGAACCAGAGTAGTCAGAAAGTGAATCATAATATTCATAGCAAAGCTCAAAGGTTTACTTTGGGAGAGACGTTTTCGTGCAAAATTTTGAAAATGGACCTTGTTGGGTTCCTGGTATAATTGTCTCTGAAACTGGATCTTTGTTATACCAAGTCGCAATGGAAGTGGAAGACCTGATTGTTCTAAAACGTGTAGATCATGTAAGGAGTAGAGACACATTCCAACAACTAGTAATTATTTCACCTGTAATTGATGTTGAACTCTTAATCCCCGAGGTGCCAGATCGACCTAGACTAGACATCTCTGTTGAGTTACCTAATTCTGGGAACTGCCATTGTCTAAGTTTGTCCCCAATGCTGCAATTCCTGATCGTGTCAATCGAGTGGGAGAATCTCAAATCGTAGAGCTACGTCACTCTAACCGAATTAGAAAGCCACCTCAGAGACTTAATCTATAATCGTATGACCTGTGTATATGTTGTGGGTTAAGATACTCTTGTAAATAAGAAAGGTAAAAAAAAACTAAAGGGGGAGGAATGTAGTGATTGTAGGTAAAATCTTTCCGCTTTTAGGGGGTCACGTGATTGTACTAACGAATCAGCCCTAAGCACGGGTAGTCTTAGAGGTGGAGCTTTCTAGTCTTGGACCTGGTTCAAGCATGTAGCTTCTACAAGAGCTCTGTAAATAAAGTTACCTGTTTCAAGTAAGAAACCTGTCTGGTACACCAAGTTTATTACAGCCATGAATATTCATTTGTGTAAAAGCCTTTTTTAAAGTAATACCTTCAAGCTAAAGTCAGTGGTGTACGATTGTTTAAAGGTGGCATGTGCCAGTCGGCTTTGTGCAGTTGTTTCTGGTTTTCCTTGTTGAACCCGATGGCACAAGGGAGGGGATGAAAAAAATGGCAGCTTGAGTGATCGGCAAGGTGGTGAGTCAGTGGTGAGGGGGGTTGGGGATGCATGGAGGAGCGGAAGAGAGATCAAAGGGAGGACAATGAGTGGGGTCTACATGGAGGAGTGAAATGGGGAGGACCTGGCATTGTGTGTGTGTGGTGGGTGTGATGGTGGGAACAATCAGTCAAGGTAAGAAAATGAAGGGCCTAAAGGGAGATGTCAGTACTGTCCACATATGGATCCAATTCAGGGTTTTGGATGGTAGAGGCCTTACAGGGCTTCGGGTTCACCTACAACATTTCAACTATCCCCATAGAGTACTCTCGGACAATGGGCAGAGTTTTCCATTTATGAGACTAATATGCAGTGACAGGCAGATTTTGGCAGCGCCCACCCCACTGGCCGGAATGGAGGGAACTCACGCCAGATTCCGCACTTGGAGAGTTATTAATAATGCACAGATGAGAATCAGGCCGAACCAGCTGGCAGGCTGGGAGCTGATTCATCAGCTGGTGGGGGTCAAAGATCCGGGCGCTATATTTAAAGGCCAGTCCAACATACAATCTCACTCTCTCCAGCCCACCTGTCTTCCCGACATGTACAGAGATGTTTTATAGACAGAAGAAAAAGGTTGAGAGACTCAAGAAGAAGGCAGCAGCCTGCTTCACCCACCACACCCCCCTGGATTTGATCTGAAGGGTGCAGACGCACAGGCAATCCTGTATTCCAGGAATGGCTGCAGGAAGTGTGGCAGCTTCACCTCTCCAGCCTGGGAGACGATCGCAGAGCAGGTCAACATGGCTAGCAACTGAGCCTAAAATGCCATCCAGTGCAGGAAGGACACAAATATCTCATCCGCTCTGCCAGGAGTTATCCTTCAACTCCCTCCAGTATCAAACTCATATCATAGCACCACGCACTCAAACGGCTACTCTCTTCAGGGATCTCACACAACCATTAGCAGGGACACACATCAACACTCTTCTCCCACTCAGACTTTCACATCACCACCATCCCCTCTGTCATCTTGCTCACACTCCAACATCTGGCCCATCTAGGAGAGCTCACCACACACAGGGGACACGCATCTCACCCAACCTCTGCTCCATCCCTTCTCATCACCTGCCTTTCTTCTTCACACAGGCCAAGCTGGCACACAACAGGCACCAGGTGAGGGGTGGCCGACATCACTGCCCTCACTGAATTTGAGGAGGCTGCAGCTGACCTGGCTGGGGAGGTAGGAATCCCTCCTATGGGAAAGGGGAGATCGATCTCTCCCAGCAACCTTGTACAGATCACAGCTCCATCACCTCATCAAATCCTGACATTCACAATGAGTCACACGCAGTCTCATATAGCTCATGCTCACTAACTAAGACTCTTTTCTATTTTCTAGGCACCAGCAGATCGAGGCCCCCAAGACAGTCTGGAGACTGGTCTGAAGAGGAAGCTCTGGAAGAACTATCACGGTGCTCACACACACCCTCCACCAGCTCAGGGACACACAGTTCGGTGGGGCACAGATGTAGATTAGGCTCGGGCTCACTGTCTGGATAACACCTCACTGACATTTCCCCGCAGCAGTCGAGGGCAGGGACAGCGTAGGTCTCCGGCACTTGGAGGGCTGCTGGAGACCAGCCACTCACTCGGTCCGAGTCAGATGATGAACCTCTGGAAGCAGCCACCAAATCTACGCTGGAGATGCAACGACAGGTGGCAGAACATCAGGCAGAGATTGACAGTCACTCGACCGACTAGAGCAAATGATGGGGAATTCCATTCACATTATTTCTGATGTTGTGGCTCCGACATGCGAGCACCTCGATGTCACCATGGGAAGGCTGACGACCACCATGGAGACCTTGGTCCAGTAGGTCAATCCAGATTTGCGCTTGGCCCAGCACATGGCCACACACCCCGGTGGGCACCATCAACATGGGGATGAGACACCTTGATGACCTCCCCCGCCGCCTGTGGGAGTCAGAGCGGGGCCCTCGGGCACCCACAGAGAAGATGTGCGTCAGGACCCTCCAAGGATTTGCAGCCACTCGCAGCCACCTCCACCTATGACCCTATCCACTGTAGCTTCTCAGGTCACGGAGGGCACTTCTGTCCCTGAGCAGATGATCCTTGTCAGGCTGGAACCCTCCAGATTTCAGGCCGCCAGGGGACGTCTGCCAAGGTCATCGGAGACATCAGGACGTAGCAGTCAGCAGGCTGCCTCCACCTCTGCTGCGGATGTCAGGGCTGCAGACAGGCATAGCAATAGAGTCAGGAAAGTTAAGAAAAATTGATATCACTTTTCAGTCATGGATATGCTATACATGTAAAGAATTTACACTTTTGTGAATGCATTTTACGGTTATGTGAATATTTTGGGCAACTGAAGGCAATGTGATTTTGTTCTTTTGAATTCTTTTATTTCAAGGCTTAGCCATCCTCCCACTCAGTGATAGTATCCCCAATGTGAGATTCACATTCCTGTGATGTCGACCTCAGTTGAACTATTCTCCGCACTCTTGTATGATGTCAAGGAGATGTGTTTAAATCTTTATTTGAAGTGTGTGATGTAAGCGTTTCTAATCCTTCTTCCTCAAGGAACACCACTGAGTGAGGGCAACTCATCAGCACTGATAATCTAGCGGCATGTGTGTCTCCTCAGTGGTTGTGGCAGAAGACAAGACATGCACAGGAGGAGGCATGTCCACATCTCAGTCGCAGCAGTACTTGCATCATTAGATGGCAGCAAAAGCTTCAAGGCTTCTCTCGCATTGCTCCTGTTCCTAAGTGGATTCTCTGTTCCCAGAGTGAGCTCACTCACAGGCCCCAGAGACCAAAGCAAAGATTTGCCAGCCAAGCCTGGCAATTCATGAGGCCAGAATGCACAAGTGAGAATGCAGGACTCTTTCTCGCTGGAAGTGGGTGGACAGCCCCTGAGATAAAAGTAAATGGCATTGAGGGCCAGGAGAGATGTGGCCATCTGCCTTCATTTAAACTTTACTCTTCCTGGAACCTGTCAGCAATTAAATATCACGGGCACGTCTCCTACATCTTCCTTCCTCCATGGTGTGATCGCACTCATACTGACCCTCTGCAGCCTTCTGAAGTGCCTGGACCTCCAAATTTTCATCCACTGCTGAGCTCTCAACCTCCTTCAGTTCACTGTCTGGCAAGAGTTCACCTCTTTGCATTGCCAGATTGTGAAGGGTGTAACACACTGCGATGATGCGGGAAACCCTGTCGGGAGTGTATTGGAGTGAGCCACCCGAGCGGTCTAAGCATCTGAAACACACCTTCAGAAGCCCTATGGTCTGCTCTATAAGGGAGCGTGTGGGCCTGTGAGCAGCGTTGTCCTTCTGCTCGAAACGACTCTGAGGGCAACGTACCGGTGTCATCATCCAGCACTTCAGTGGGGTCCCCTCATCCCCAAGCAGCCATCCCTGCAGATGTAATGACCCCTCGAAAATCTCAGGCACCTGGGAGTGACTCAGGATGTAGGAGTCATGGCAACTCCCAGGGTACAGTGCACAAACGTGCAGTATGTGCTTCCGGTGATCACACACCAGTTGTACATTGATGGAATGATAGCCCTTGCGGTTTATAAACATTAGGGTCTGCTGCCATGGAGCCCGTATAGCCACATGGGTGCCGTCTATTGCACTCTGCACTCATGGGAAGTCTGAGATGGCGGTGAAGCCGGTGAATCTCACAGCTTGGCTATCTTAATCCACAGCAAACCTGATCATAATGATGGGCCTTCCTGTAAAGAGCATCTGTGACCTCCTTTATGCATCGATGTGTTATGGACTGAGAGATGCTGCACAGGTTGCCTGTTGATCCTTGGAGGGAACCAGAGGCAAAGAAACCTAGCACTGCGGTCACCTTCAGAGCTACCAGCAGGCGATACTCTCCTAATCTACATGGCTTCAGGTCTTCACGAAGGATGTGGCCAATGTGATGTACCAGAGCTCGGGAGAAGCACAGATGCGCACAGCATTGCCTCTCCTTCATTTGTAAAAAGGAGGCTCTTGGATGATAAACCCTAGGTCTGGTGAGTCACCCCTGTGGTCTGGGTTTATCCTCCAGACCCTCCTGTTCATGCTGTGGCTCTGCTTGACTATGTCCCTCCTGCTGGAGCTGCGCACGGAGTCACCTCTCCCTCCTTCACCTCCTCCATTACATTAGGACCCTGACAAAGGCAGCATTAAGTCCTGGATCCATTTCTGCTTTTGCCTTCCCTCTGAAAGGAATCATTGAAGACATTAATGATTCAAGGGACATGAAAGTGAAGCTCAGAAGATGAAATGTTCGGAGACTGTAAGGGTCCATAATTTATCCTGCCCTAACTGCATGATGGCTGATGCTGCCTTGTCCCTGAGACATTAGCACACACAGAGGTGACCAAGATGGCATCACAGATATGTAACATCCTGAGCCCCGCGTGGGACACTGAAGTTTAATTGAGATGAGTGATCCAACCTAGCTCTGTGCTCCAATCTTTGATGTGGCATATTAGTGACCAGTTTTTTTTTATTCATTTATGGAACGTGGGTATCGCTGACTGGGCCAGCATTTATTGTCCATTGCTAGTTGCCCTTGAGAAGGTGGTGGTGAACTGCCTTCTTGAACTGCTGCAGTCCTTATGGTGTAGGTACACCCAAAGTACAGTTAGGAAGGGAGCTCCAGGATTTTGACTCAACGACAGTGAAGGAATGGCAATACATTTCCAAGACAGGATGGTGAGTAACTTGAAGGGGAACTTCCAGGTGGCGGTGTTCCCGTGTGTCTGCTGTGAGTGGATGCCCTTTGGGGGTGGCACATCTGGTGAACAGGTGACAGGCCTTCATTGATGGAATGCCATATATGATGCAGCTGTGCCTCCTTCACTATTGCCTGCATTCCCAAATTATAAATTACTATTTGTTACACTGTGATGTGAAGCCACAGAGATATGAGTAGCCCTTTAACAGGGCTAACAAAACCATTGGCTTTCAATGGCTTTCATCCCAAGGTCCTCCTTTGTCTCTATGCAGACTCCTGTTCACTCTTGTGGCAACAACAAGCTAGAAGGTGACCCCATAATGTCCCCTTCATGTTTGCCCTTCCCCCTCACTGCCATTCCACAGCATTCCTTACCCATTGCCCATCTTGGGTTCATCAACCCCACCCTTGCCTCACAGCTCACCCCCGGTTGAAGTGGTAGTTTCTGAAAGTGGAGGCCTGCATGAGGTGTTCTTCAGGACAATGTAGGCAAAGAGCAGGAGCAGACCAGCCCTACAGCCCCAGCAGTGTGGCATTCATCACAACAAGACTGGCACTATGGCAGGTAGGCTATGAATGTTGCACTCACCCCGAAGTTATCAGCAAACTGAGGTCTGACTTATGCATGTCACCCCACACCCACACCCCCCCACCACAATCCCCGCCCCCCCCCCGCCCCCACCACCCTTTCAAACGAGTTTGAGGCTGACATAATTTTCCGCTGGCATGACAGCAAGCAGCTGTTTTAATGTATTCATGAGATGTTCATGAATGTAAATAGCGTTCACGCCACTAGTCGGCGGGATAACCGACCCGCCATAAACCCACCATCAGGAGAACCGCAAGCTGTTTTTATGCCAGCGGATTTCCGACTTTTTGCCTGCCTTTGGATTCTCCGCTCCCGCCTGCCTTAAAACCCGCCCCAGGCAAGATGGGAAAATTCCGGCCAATGTCCTTTACAATGCACACAAGGGAGGGCCAGCTGAGTCTGCAAGTTCAGCCAGGTCCCACTGAGTGGTGAATACAACACTGGACACTAGCATGAACAATCAGTAAAGAATGAACAAAATAAAACATATTATTTCTTCCACAATGAAAGAAATGTTCCCAATTCCCCTGTAACTATCAACACGTGCCAACCATGAGATATGCCATTACATTTAGCTTTCGGACTAAGCTAGTTCTCAACAAGTAACGAGAATGCACACAGAAGGTGAAACTGGTATAATGTGAAATATTTACGAGTGAAATTAATATTTGAAAAACATGCCACCTTTGTGGGGTCTTATATTAAAGGCAATGGAGTTAGGAAGGAAAGATTTGGCCATGATGCAATGTTCCTGTTTGACCAGGAGGCTCTTTTACAGCCCATCCACAGCTGCCGCACTGTCAGCTGACAGCGGGGTTCCACTGCGCTGAATCGTACATATCTCCACATATCTCCCTTGCACGCCGCCAGCACTTTAAATTTTAATTGTAATCATGTAGGAAAGGGGAAAATGCAAAAGAGAAGTGGCGCCCACTTCTGGTTCCTCCATCGGGAGCAGCTCGCCACTGACAAAATTCCACCCTGTCAGTGGTCTTGGCCTGGAACACTCTGTCTACGAGGCTGATGGGAGCAGAGAAAGAATGATTTCAATACGAAATTGCATAGGCACTTGAGGGAAATAAACACTGGGATTGAGCAGGGGAATGAGGCTGACTGGATTGCCCTAGTGAGAGCTGGCATGGACACAATGGGCCAAATGACCTCATTTTGTGCCTTAATGTCTCTAGATAAATGCAAGTTCAGTTCTCCTTCAACACATTTGCTTTCTGCTCAGTTTCTCACAAACATGATAACAGGCACAAGGTTCTGGTCAGAGTGCAAGAATCTATTTGCAGGTTAATGTCAATGGATGAACTATCTAAACAGTTCAGATGGCCACAAGGTTTTCACACTGGTGCACAGAATGAGGGAAATGACGAAGTTGTTATTCAATCCTAAAACACTGAATTCACCAGCTAAAAGAACAAACAGCTCTATGGAAAACAGAAACCAAGTACCTTGTGACAAACACAGCAGCATCCACGGCTGGAAAGTCATCTTTCCCACCAGGTACCTGGTTATTCCCCAGATATTTCGCTCCAAACTCCTTGTACTGCCAACGACAAAAGCTCTCCAGAGACCGTTCTCCATGATGGCCAATCAACAGCTCCTCCTAGGAAAAAGTTTTCAAAAGATATTATGCACAAGGAAAATTCAAAACTACTTAAAGCAAAAAAATTGTGAACAAAGAGAGTAGTTTATTGCTTTTACAAAGAAATTTGTTACAAAATTCTACAACATTTAATTAGCTGGCTGCTTAGCAACCACAGTATTTTGATGCAGAAACATTAAAAATTTGAATTGATGCAGAATGAAATTGTTTTGTTATTCAAAAGGAATTTAAAACAATTTAGCATTTTAATAGATTAAAAGGCTGAGCATTTCTAATTAAATTATTATACAAAATAAACTGAATCTGATCTCTCGGCACACTCAGAATAGTCAGGTGACCATGGGTTATTATAATGATTAATGACAGATGTTGCGATGGGTGAAATCCAAAAGGATTTTTGTTAAGCAAGGGTATTTAGGATTAGGGAACCAAGACAGACAGATGAATCAAGATACAGATCAACCATGATTTAACGGAATGTGTAATATACTCAAGGGACTGAATGGCCTCCTTCTGCTCCCATCATACTTACTGGACGACTGTGAAGCAAGACGAGTTTGGTCACTTGAATATTGATCTTGATTCCCAGAGTATGATGCTGAAACATGTTGTATACCTGCCAAAGAAATGAAATTTTCAGCTGCAAGGATAACTGAGGAAGGAGGCACATTGCATGGAGAACAGGGTAACAAATGCAATCTGAACCACATTGAAAAAGGAGAAATAAGACCAAAGTGTCACAACCCATCACATCAGCGGAGTAGAGAAGAGAGCAAGCCAGTGTGTGCCGGACTGCATGAGAACGACGGCCAGAGAGGGGTGGGGGGGAGAAGCAGAGATTTTATGTCAGGAAGAGGGTGTGCATGAGACATAGACAGCGAGAGAGACAGAGAGCAAGAAGCTTTTTTTTAATCCATTCATGGGATCTGAGCGTCCAGGCCAGCACTTATTGCCTATCCCTAATTTTCCTTATGCAGAAGGCGTTTAAGAGTCAACCACATTGCTGTGGAGCTGGAGTTACATGTAGGCCAGATCAGGTAAAGGGACGTGGGTGAACCAGATGGGTTTTTACGACAATCGACAATGGTTTCATAGGCCTGAATTTCTCCCTGCGTGATCGGCAGGTCCAGGAGTGGTCGAGAAACAGGCCCCCGACCAGGATCGGGCTACGACCGCAGTTACACGCTGGCTGGCTAATTAAGGCCAGCCCAACGTGAAACGCATCTTCCCAAAGGTCGGCAAGGGCCGGGCAAGGGTGGCGGTCTGTCGGGCAACCCGGCGGGCTGTTTAAAATCAGCAAAAGCAGCTCCCTGAAGGCTGCCAGGGGGAGAACCTTTCTGCGGTCTGGAGACTGGAGCAATGGCCTCATCAACAGCTGGAGACGTCAGGCGGAAGGGCAGGTCAGGTGGGGACGCGGCCCCCGTTTCTCAGACGAGCGCCTCGCGGTCCTCGTGGAGAGGGTGGGTATCAGGCGGGACACCCTCATTCCCAGGGATGAAAGCAGGCGGCCACCACATCAGATTAAAAAAGCCTGGGAGGGGGTAGCAGCCGAGGTCAGCAGCCACAATGTCGTGAGGTGCACATGGGTGCAGTGCCACAAAAGGTTCAACAACCTGCTGCAGTCGGCAAGCTTGAGTACCGTGCTGGCATGGATCAGTGTGGGGATGTGTGAAGGGCTGGCTGTCCCCTCATGGAGCTGGGGGGGGTATTAGAGTCAGCGTGTTAGTGACACCGGAGCTGGCCAAGGGGCTGAGCCCTGGCTGCTTGGACCGAGTGCCTTGTGGCTCGAGGGCCACGACTCGGATGCGCCCTGAAAGGTGATCCTCAGGTGGGGTTGGCCAGGCTGCAATGGTGCTGCAGGTGGAGAGTGGACTCATCAATGCTCCTCTGTCCTTTCAGGAGAAGAGGAGCCATAACAACATAGAGAGGTCAAGGACAGGAGGAGGCCCCCCAAACCTCCTAATCATGATGAGGTTTGGAGCTGGAGAGCCGCCACCCACCTGGGTCAGCCGATCGTGGAGAGGCAGGGGTCACTGACGAAGGGTAAGAGTGCAGTGGACAGAGGTGAGAGTGTCAGATTGTGCAAACATTCTTGTGTAGTCTCATCATTGAAGGGAGCTTCAAACCTGGAGTCCCCATTGATCATTGAAAGACAATAGCACCACGATGCAGGTCACCATTGTCTCACCAGGGTGCCTGGCTTGCACAGTGACAGTGTGGTGACTTAAACTAATGGCATGTCATTGTTCTGCCTTAGATTCTCTAGCATGCACTCGTAGGCAGGACCCCAAAGAGTCTCCCTTGCTGCATCACACCCACTCTCTGAACCAGGCACCAGCGCAGATATCAGCACCTCGGTGGGCTTTAGATCATCTGCTAGAATGTCAGTGCACAGCGGTGAGGGGACTTCACACTCGCTTGAGGAGCAGGTGGAGGCAGAGATTGCCCAGGGCGTCAGCAGTCGGAAGAAGGCAGATGATCCTCTGGAGGCCTCCATTAGGCGACAGATGCTGGATGTCCAGTGGGATGTGCGGGAGGATCTGGCGGAGATCCATGAGGGTGTGCGTGCCATGGTCTCTGTTGTGGAGGAATCCATGCGGAACATGAGCACCGCATTGACCCTCATGGCCGAGTGCACTGCCTCCTCCATTGAGACAGTGGCAAACCTCATGGAGCGACAGCTCCAGGGACAGAATCAGGGGTTCCTGGTGTTGCACTCACACCTGCCACCCCTCTCACAGTCACTGACCTCAGGTGGTCAGTCCCAGTGTGGGAGATGGATGAGGTACCCAGTATCCCAACTAGGTGCCTGTCCATCAATGGTGAGCAGAGGTCCAGAGCGTCCTCGCAGCACACGAGCTGCTTGTCATCTCTGCGGGCTCCTCTTGGGGCGCTGTGGATGATGGAAGCAGCTCCTCTGCCCTCTGCCAGTGACCATGGAACCTGTTGAGGCTACAATGACTGGGGAGATGTCAGCCATGGTACTGGCCACTCCCTCCCAGGCGGGGCCAACACAGGCTCCACAGAGGACGACTGCCAAGTCATCAAGACCAATAAGACAGCAGAGTCAGCAGGCTGTCTCCAAAGCTGCTGGCAGCGAGGGCGGGGGGGGGGGGGGGGGTGCATCAAGATGCAGCACTCGCAAACATAAGTTTAAGGCACCATGAGCTGGTTCATGGATGATCTTCTGTTCTGCCATGTTTTGTTTATATATTTACTGGTGTGGACATTAACACCAGATACGGTCATGTTCATTCGTTTTGCCTGTAAACATTACATAAATTTTGCTTTTGTCTTAATTGCCTGAGTATGCTTCACTTTTTCTGGTGCAGGGCACACCATTATCGAATGCTGGACGTGAGAGGCTCTAAACTTTATTGCACAGGCACTGAGTGGACTTTGGGTTCAAAGGAAAGGGTCATTTCTGACATCCAGGATGGAGGCGGCAGCCCTGGCATGAAGTGGAAGCAGATCTTTGGCAGCCTAGTTGAAGGAACACTGGATCAAGACATCCCTGGTGTCCCTGCCTCCCTGGAGGTTACTGAGGTCTGCCTCCACACCTTCAACGTTCTCCTCACCATGCTCATCTTCGGACTCACTACTGGATTCATCCTCTGTGGCCTGTGGAGCTGCCTCGAGATCCTCTTCCTCCAGTGGTTCCCCCTTGCCAGTGCCAGATTGTGGAGAGCGCAGCATACAACCACTATCAGTGACACCCACTCTAGGAGGTATCGTAGTGCTCCCCTGAACGGTCCAGGTGTCGGAAGTGCATCTTCAGAAGACCCATTGTCCTCTCTATCGCTGTCCTTGAGGAGGCATGGCTCCTATTATAATGCTGTTCTGCCTGTGTTCTTGGGTGGTGGAGAGGCGTCATAAGCCACCTTTTCAACGGACAGTCCTCATCACCCAGCAGCCATCCATCCAGTTGAGCTGCAGCACTGAATAGTCTTGGAACCTGGGAGTGGCTCAGGATATAAGCGTCATGGGAGCTGCCAGGGCACCTTGAAAGACTTGCAGAATCTGCATCTTGTAGTCACAAACTAACTGGTTGTTCATTGAGTGGAATCCCTTCCTGTTGATGAAGCTGACCCACTGGTGCCTTGATGTCCAAATGTGTGCAGTCTATTGCACCCAGGATGCAGGGGAACCCAACAATCGCTGAAAACCCTCTGGCTTGCTCAGCCTGGCTGGCCTCGTCCATATGGAAATGAATAAATGTCATTACCCACCTGAACAGAGCATCAGTCACCAGCTTGATACAACTGTAGACAGCTGATTGGGACACTCCACAAAGATCCCCCACTGAGCCTAGAGTATTGTGTGCAGTTCTGGAATCCGCATCATAGGAAGGATGTCATTGCACCAGAGAGAGTGCAGAGGAGATTTACCAGGATGTTGCCTGGGTTGGAGAGTTTTAGTTATGAGGTGAGATTGGATAGACTGGGGTGATTTTCCCTGGAGCAGAGGAGATTGAGGGGGGACATGATTGAGGTATCTCAATTGTGAGGGGCATGGATAGGGTAGACAGGAAGGAACTTTTCCCGTTGGTGGAGGGATCAATAACCAGGGGGCATAGATTTAAGGTAAGGGGCAGGAGGTTTAGAGGGGATGTGAGGAAGCATTTTTTTACCCAGATGGGAATCTGGAACTCACCACCTGAAAGGATGGTAGAGGCAGAAACCCTCATAACATTTAACAAGTATTTGGATATGCACTTGCAATGCCATGGTATACAAGGCTATGAGCCTAGTGCTGGAAAATGGGATTAGAATTGTTAGGTACTTGTTTGACCAGCACAGACTCGATGGGCCTTTTTCTGTGCTGTAGACCTCTATGACCCCTGGAAAGAGCCAGAGGCATAGAAGTTGAGGGCCACTGTGACCTTCAGAGCCACTGACCGTCGGAGCTGATCTCAGGCTCAATCATATGACAAATGGAGGTCAATGTCTCCCTGGAGAGGTGAAGCCTCCTTCGCCATTGCACCTCAGACACATTGAGGTAGTTGCATTGCCCGTAAACCCTGGCAGCAGGACAGAGGTGTCTTCTGTGGCCCCTTCCACCTTGGACTACCTGCTGGCCCTGAGCCCCTTGTGCCTGCGCCTCTCTTCCCACAGGTCCCTCCCCCTGGAAGCTGCATTGGGGCACCTGACCTCCTCTCTTCTGCCCCTCGCTTCCTCCTCAGAGGAGATGCAACCAGCAGAGACCACAATCCTCTTTATCAGGGTAACAGAAGGCTGTCTGACACCTGGAAGGGTCCACATGGTCAAAATTCTCCAGGGGCCTTGGAGACACCCATGAGTCCTGAAATGAAGCTTAGAAATGCTAAGAATGAAGCTCAGAACAGAGATGAAGCTGTCAAGTTCAGATAAGCAACCAGCAGCAAACTATCCCCTAAACTCCTCACTACTCACAATGGCAATGCTGCTGACCCATTTCATCCTGCCCCTGGATCAGGTTTTTCAAAAAGTGGGTTGCCTGCCAGCCTGTTTTGCCTGTGTGACGAGTGCAAAATCCCATGGGAAATGTAAAATCATGAATAATTGCCTTTTTAATGGCCTCTTAACACCTGTACGCACTCGCCGACCTGCAGATTGCTCATGTGCGGGATGACATCAGGACGCTCGCCCAACACCATCCCACGCAATTTTACACCCGATCGGGTTTACACAAGGTGTAAAATTCTGCCCATAATCTTTCAATTTCAGATTTGTATTGAATTCAAATGTCACCATCTGCTGGATTCAAACCTGGGTCCCCAGAGCATTACCCTGGGTCTCTCGAATACTAGTCCAGTGGCAATACCACAATGCTGCCACCTCCCTGAGAGAGACAGAGAGCGAGAGACATAGAGGCAGAGGAGTAGTCATGGGGCGAAGGACGGTGGGAGCAAGAGGGTGAGCAGGAACGAAAGGGATGGAGGATAAGTGCGGGTAAGGGAAGTTGTGTTTAACCAACTTATTGAGGAAGTAACAGGAGCTGTGGAACCAGTGGATTATCTGTACTTAGATTTCCAGAAGGCATTTGATAAAGTGCCACATCAAAGGTTATAGCAGAAAATAAAAGCACATGGTATAGGGGATAACATATTGGCATGGATAGAAGATTGGCTGGCTAACAGGAAGCAGAAGTAGGCATAAATGGGTCTTTTTCAGGTTGGCAAGATGTAACAAGTGATGTCCCACAGGGATCAGTGTTTACAATTCACATAAATGACTTGGATGAAGGGATAGTTGCCAAATTTGCTAATGACACAAAGATAGGCAGGAAAGTAAGTTGTGAAGAGGACATAAGGAGGCTACAAAAAGATATAGATAGGTTAAGTGGATAGGCAAAGATCTGGCAAATGGAAAATAATGTGGGAAAATGTGAAATTGTCCATTTCAGCAGGAAGAATAAAAGAGAAGCATTTAATCTAAATGGTGAGAGATTGCAGAGCTCTGAGGTGCAGAGGGATCTGGGTGTCCTAGTGTATGAAACCCAAAAGGCTAATATGCAGGTACCTCAAATAATTAGGAAAGCTAACAGAATGTTATCACTTATTGCGAGAGCAATTGAATACATAAGTAGGGAAGTTATGCTTCAGTTGTACAGGGCACTAGTGAGACCAGTTTTGGAGTACTGTGTACAGTATTGGTCACCTTATTTAAGGTAGGATGTAAATGCATTGGAAGCAGTTTAGTAAAGGTTTACATGATTAAGACAACCCACCCATTCCAGGTATTATGAGGAACTGTTGGACAGACCAGGCTTGTATCTGCTGGAGTTTAGAAGAGTAAAAGGTGACTTGATTGAAACATAAAAGATCCTGTGGGGTCTTGACAGGGTGGATGTGGAGAGGAAGTTTCCTCTTGTGGGAGAATCTAGAACCAGGGGTCGCAGTTTTAAAATAAGGACTTGCCTGTTAACACAGAGATGAGGTGAAATTTTTTCATCCCGAGGGTCTTTGGAACTCTCTTCCTGAAATAGTGGTGGAAGCAGAGTCTTTGAATATTTTTAAGGCGGAGATGGATAGATTCTTGGTAGGCAAGGGGGTGATAAGCTATCGGGGCTAGGTGGGATGCAGATATCAAGGTTACTGTCAGGTCAGCCATGATCTTATTAAATGGCGGAGCAGGCTCGAGGGGCTGACTGGCCTCGTCTTGCTCCTTGTTCGTATGTTCCAGACTTGTTTTTATTCGTTCATGGGATGTGGGTGTCGTTGGCTAGGCCAGGATTTATTGACCATCCCTAATTTTCCTTGTTCAGTTGGTGTCTAAGAGTCAACCACATCGCTGTGGGTCTGGAGTCACATGTAGGCCATATCAGGTATTAGTGAACCAGATAGGTTTTTACTACAATGGTTTCATTGTCTTTTAATCAGACTTTTAATTCCAGATTTTTATTGAATACAAAAGTAAAGTAATGCTTCAGTTGTACAGGGCACAGGTTTCGAACCTAGGTCCCCAGAGCATTACCCTGGGTCTCTGGAATACTAGGCAATACCACTACACCACCACCTCCCTGAGACAGACAGAGAATAAGAGACACAGAGATAGAGGAGTACTCATGGGGCAAGGGACAATGGGAGTAAGGGGGTGGGCAGAAACAAAAGGATTGGAGGATAAGGGCAGGCGACTGTAAATAGCAAGAGGTCAGAGAGCTGCAGCAAAGCCTCTACCAGTTCAGTGCTCAAAAGGTGTGATTTTAATATTTTCACTCCTTCTCTGTGTGCAAATCGCCTCACTATTAACAGCATCTCTCCACTGCAGCACCAGGCTGTCAAGTTAGGAAACATCTTGGCTGGAAAGTAAGAAATTTGCATATTGATTTCAAAGCATCAGTTCAACCAGTCAATGCTGCACTCGCTAGAGAGGCAAGGGGCAAAGGGCAGGGCTCACATACAACCTCAGCTGAATTATCAATGGACAAGCCAAGAGCATAAGCACAACATTCCCAATCTGGCTGGAGAAGACTTATGTCGTTTGGAATTTTTTTAAAAGTGCAAACAGCTTCAAGCTGTAGTTACAAGAAAACAGTGTTCCCTGTGGGGGATGGGGAGAAAAAAAACAGACAATTGATAGTACCTGTCAACACAGCAGAAACAAGAACACTTAGTACTCAGATCCAAAGCTCAGAGAATGTCATCTAGAACATGTGGTGGATAGAGAAGGCCAATGAAATCCAATGCTACACAGACCTGCACAACATGCTTCCAAACCACCAAGACCATCCATGGACCAACTGTGGCTTGGTGGTAATGTTACTGGACTAGTAATCTAGAGGCTCAGACTAATTGTCTGGGAACATGGGTTCAAATCCCAATTTAAAAATCTCAATTAATAAATTAAAGCTCAATTAATAAGTCTGGAATTGAAAGCTAGCTTCAGTAATGGTGGCCATGAAACTATCATAAAAACCTATCTGGTCCACTAATCTCCTTTAGGGAAGGAAATCTGCTGTCCTTACCTGGTCTGGCCTACTTGTGACTCCAGTCCCACAGCAATGTGGTTGACTCTTAAATACCCTCTGAAATGGCCAAGCAAGCCACTCAGTTCAAGAGCAATTAGGGATCGGCAACTCTCAGCTGGCCTTGCCAGTGACACAACCCATGAAAGAATAAAAAAAACAACGCAGCTATCCACGACCATTGGAAGGAGCACTACTGGAACCTTCTCAATCGAGAGTCAACAGTATCGGATAAAACCACCAAAAGAAACCCTCAGCAGCTGGAGAGGTCAAAATTGGGTATGTTGCTTGCTGGGCGAAAACAGATGAAGAATAAAAAAGTGTACAGTCCAGACAACATTCCTGCAGAGATCTATAAAGCTGGTGGTCATGAACTCATCCTCAAACTCTCAAGACCTTTTCACAAAAATTCACTACCTCTCCACTTCTGCAAAGCCATTATTGTTTCATTTTTCAAGGAGGATGATGAATCAATTTGTGGGAGCTAAAGAGGTATATCCCCATATCTACTGTGGGGAAGATTCTCACACAGATCGTCTTGAGCATTCCCTTACCCTTCATGAAAGTCATACTTCTGCAGACCTAATGTGGTTTCTGGCCATCCTGGGCAAATCAACATGTATGGAACAATGCAAAGAGCTCTAGTGATTGATATTTTTGATCTTTCAAATGCCTTTGACACTATCAACCGCAAAGCCCTTTCAAAAGTCCTCCAGAGACTTGAATGTCCAGCAAAATGTGTTACATTCCTGCGACTTCTGCAGGACAGTATGACAACAGCTGTCATTTGCAGGTGGGTTTTTATGATGATAGATTCATGGCTACCATTACTGAGCCCTTTTGTCTCTGGACAGGTATCAAGCAAGTTATATGATTAACCAAACTCTCTTTACTACCTACCTCAACATGGTGGTGGAATTCATTCATGATCAATTTCCAAAGGGGATATGATTTTGCTTCAACTTGACAGGAAGCTTTCCAACCTCAAAGACAAGCCAAGGCAAAGCTTCAGCATATCCACAGCTTACAATATGCCAACAACTATGCAGTTGTGGTCCACACTGCAAGCGACATTCAGACCATCCTCAACTTCTTCAACTCACCTACAAAATGTTTAATCTCTTACTCATGATCAGCACCATCAAATTTCTCCACCAACTGTCCCCCAGACAAGCACCTTCACCTCAACTTATTGATGGGAAGACTTTAGAACTTCCCATATCACAGCAATTACCTTTCTCAAAAGGTCACCATTTAAGTGCAGATCCAGCACAGAACCAGTTGTGCCATCACAGCCTTCCAAAAGCTGAGCAACTGGGTCTTTGACAACAGTGATCCCAATAACAGGACAAAGGTTTTAGTCTACAATGTTGTTGTTGTCACCACCCTTCTATATGGCAGTGAGACTTGGGTCACCTACCACAAACACCTCCAGTCGCTGGACAATTTCCACCAGGAGCATCTCCACAGGATACTCAAAGTCAAATGGAGAAGACAGGCAAACAAACTCCAGCATTATCATCAAAGCCAATTCCTCCAGCATCATAACCATGATCATGATCATGTGAAATCAGCTCCGTTGGTGATAACACAGCATCCGGATGCCAAATAATTGGCTTCCAAAGCAGGACCTCTTTTCACAACTAAGGATGGCACCCGATCTCAAGGAAGACAGGGGAAACATTTTAATGACACTCGGAAGGCCTCATTGAAAGGGGGACAAATGGACATCAGTGCACGGGAGCAACTTGCTGCTAATGTGCCACGTGTCAGTGCCAATCCAACAACACACAACACAGCTGGAAACTGGCCGCATAAACTCTGATGCAAAGACGCGACAAAAACAGGAGACAGCCCAAAACCTTGGCTCGAGAAACCCCTTCCTCAGGGCAATTCTTGTCCTCTCTTCCCAAAGAACTGTGGCTTCAGAACTGGCCAGCTGAGTCACCCGAGGACATTCAAACCATGAAGCCTGACAGACGTCATCCTCGTTTCAAATGACTGACAATGATGATTTGCTCTTCAGCACAGTACATTTCAAAACAGACAGCAGGTGAGCAACTCTGTTATCTTGTGCTCCCAGCAGGTAAATCATGAGCACACAGCATGGTATCAAACAGACTGCCCAAGAGTGTTGTTTTAGGAAGCCTGTCTCTTACAATAAACAACCGCTTGCTCAATCCCAGCAATGAAGTACAGGAACAGTTTGCTCACATCAGCATTGAGGATAACTCAGAGCAACAAAATAAAATACTAACTGACCATTCCACCCCACAGAAAGTTTCAGCTGAAGCCCAAAGAAAAGGGTAACATTTCAGGTTTGCTATTTCCATCAGTGGTTACCTTAATTAAAATACATCACTATGATCACGAAACCATAATGATAGGAGAAAGGGGAGGGGTGAAGGGCTTAGTAATGCTTGCATTTCAAAACATAAACATCCCCTTTTCATACCAACAAAAGATCCAACGTCCCCCTTTTCCTGGCAAATAAAAGACGAAGTTGCACAATCATGTGTAACTATGAGTTTTTCAAGTTTATCCACTATGTACACCCACTGTCCTCATGTATTACCAACTGTTTGTTCTACTAGTTAGTCTCTGCACTTGCAGTGCACACAGACTTTAAATCATGCAGGTCTCTTAATGGAACACATGCGTGTTGACATTGGCTGTTCATCTGGGTGATGTTCCTTGTCCGGGGAGAGTCGTTCCCCTGGTACACCTGGCTGAGTTTTTTCAACTCGAGTTGCCCACTGTGAAATCGACGGTCATTATCTCCTCCTGGTACCTTTGTGTTGTCATTGGAATGTGTTTGTTCAGATCTCACACGTCTTGGTTCATTGAAGGCTTCAGTTTATCTTTCCTTTCCAATGGTATATACTCAGCTGGAATCTTGCCCTTCAAATCTTCCAGTTCAGCTCTGATGTGAACATTTTCCTGTAGAACAGCTTCTTTTACTTTTGGCTTGTGCATTTCATTGCACTGATGTGGTTGGCAACCATCTTGTGGTTAACTTAAATATGGTCTCCCTAACTAGAGTCTTTTGCTTCCTGATTTTCTGTCGCTTTCTCTTTGGGGTCTTTTGCTGACCCTTCCCTGTTGCCACATTTAAGGTCACCAGCCCAAGCTTTAGACTTGCTTCAGCTGAGATGAGTGGCCATTGTATCCCATCTATGATCTGGAACTCCAGATCTTCCTTCTTGCCATTGCCTTGGGCTCTTAGACTAATTCATCCTCTAGGTATGAGTCTTGTGCCACCACATAGCCTCAACCTCACTTTCGAGGGCTTCATTTTCAGGTTGTGACGTTGTGGCACTTCGCACGGGTCTGTGAAAGTCATTAAGTTGCATGACACACCACTGTCTATCTGACATTTCTTGTTTGCTTGATCCTCTCCCTCTGTGGTCATCATTGTAACAGTCACAAACCGTTTGTCACCTAAAGACTTGACAGAATCAACCCATTGTATGGTGTATATCAGTGAGAGGCTTTATTGAACTGCTTGTATCATGGCTGCCCCCAGACACTCCCTCATGGCAAGGCCATGCAACTATGGCAAGCCAGGTAGTACACTTAGTAATAATTACATCTGAAGGCAAGGCTGCTGCCAATGGAAGAGTGAAGGGGGAGGGAACACAACAGACCAGAGTTTACAGTTGCAGGGAAGTGAGTTGCCATGTTGAAGGAGGTTACAGATCTAGGGAGAGGTCAGTTACTGCTGGCCGTTGTGTTACAGCACAAGGCTGCCCCTAATTTGGCCACAATTGGAAATCTCACTCAGGTAGATTTTAGATTAGGTGGTGCAGGATGGACTGCTCTTCTGAGATTGTATAGATCACAAGGACCTTTACTCTTCCTGAGTGCACGATAGGACTAATAGGAAAGCATTCAGTTTCTTCACCTTGATGAGCACACAAAGTGCACAATGGAGAAAAAGAGTGAGCCAAGTAATGCAAAGCTATTCATTGTGCCACTCAGGGCAGCTCAGCATTTATAAGGGCCCTTAATCAGGTGTTTAGGCCTCTCATTAGTACATGCTGGGGCCTAATGTCTGGACTAATGCCTAATGGCCTTACCAGAGACCCTGAAAAATGGTCAAATCCAACTTTGGGTCAGATGTTTTTCAGGGATCTTCAAAACAGTCGATGTTATGCTCTGAAATTGGCCCTTTTTTGCGGTAATTGTAATATGGTCAGAAGGAACAATTTCAACCCAGTTGAAAGGCCTCATCTTTCAATTGAAATACTAGTCGCCTGTGGGGTTTTTTTAAAATCAGTTTTTGTGTTGATAGCTGAGTTGTAAGAGGTACATAGGTAAATTAGCTTGGTGAAAAATCTTGGAAAATCTCTCTCAGCTTCTCTTGTCAAACCAAGCAGTGTGCCAGGTACAGACAAGCAAGAACAAATTCATGGCAGGGTCTCATCAAATTGCCACATGCAGTGAATATTCAGGTTCTTTGAGCCAACTTCAACTTGAAGCTTGGTACAATGTGTTGATTTTTTTCCCTCATTTCCAAGGGAGGATAGTTTAGCTGGTGTTCACTTCTCCATTTACTGGTTAAAAATTCTCTCTGGTAAAATATAGCCTAAAGCACAGTTTAGTGGAGTGTGTAATAAAACCAATAAACTAAACATAAATGAAAGCTTTCCATTTGATCGCTGGGTGCGATAGGTATTGGGCAAGTAGAGGCACATTATGGGTTATAGGGAATGGCAGCTCAAGGACGGCCGACAAGCTGAACAGAAGGCAAATACCTGGAGGAGGATCCTGAAAAAGGCAACAGTTCAGGACTTCCATGCCTCCATCTGAGCCAATAAACATGAAAACCCTGAGCTCCTGATAGTAAAGCAACAAACTGGTCAAGTCACTGAGACACAGCACCCAGTTCCAGTAACTATTTATTGACAATATCAGGAATACAAATTAAGTATCTGCTTCCTTCCAACTTTAATTATTGTTCCTTTCAACTACATGTTTCACATTCTACAAACCTACCCTAATTAGCTACTTCTGTTTTTCAGTTTGTGTGGTATTAATCTTCCTTATCTACTGTTTTTCTGACCATGGTAATAATAGAAAAAACAGTTTCATTAATTTATCTTCCTTCAGCTGACTGGCTGACAAAATCACTGAGCTCTGATTAATAGAAATATATTTAATACATAACTGGATTATGGGTCATTTCATGTGCACCATGGCAATCAGAACTGTACAACTTTCATTCCTTTTGCTCTAACCTGTAGCTTCACATCACTGTCCTGTCAAGAGAGCAGCAGTTAGACAGTGTGGTGCACAGATGATTAGACACATTACATTCCCAGTTTTGGAGCCCACAATCCAGGCTACATTATCTGACCAGGATTTTTTGTTTTTGGAAACTGAAGTGTTTGCATCTTTGTTTCTGCATTCAGTTTGTGGATGAGCTGATAGTTATCCACTATCAAGGACTGTGCCAGAATTAGAAACTCCTGCAGGCTCTCTGCTAAAACCTCCCTTCATTGAGTTGACTTTGTAGGAGCAGATTTATGTTCAAGATGCAGCAGTAAGGAAAATAGTTAGAGGCTTCAGGCTGACATGGACAAAATGGTGAAATGGTAGCTTGGCAGATGGTGTTCAATGCAGACAAGTGTGAAATGATGCACTTTGGAAGGCTATTACGTAGAAAGTCAGAAAATTATGAAGCGTTGGAAATACTCAGCGGGTCTGGCAGTACCTGCGGAGTAAGAAACAGAGTTAAAGGGCAGAATCATCCCAGATTTGCACTAAGTGCAATAGTGGGCAGGTAAAGCAACGTTTTATCTGCCGGCCGCAATGGCAGGTTTTCACGCCGTATCTTCCCAAATCTGCCGCATTAATTATGCATTCCCAGGAAAAACGCCATTTCCATTTACCCGCCACGCCATCACCTCGCCGCTTCATCACGCCAGGCACCATATTTAAAGTCCAGATGTGTGCACACATTTCAGTTCTTAAAGGACATCTTCATGTCCACGAAAGGCAAAAAGACTGCAGCCCCCAAGTTCAGTGACTCTTCAATGGAACGCCTTCTGGATACTCTGGAGTACTGCTGCAATGTCTTCTGCCCCCACAGCAGCGTGGCCAATGAGACTTAGGAGGCGGTGGTTGTTGTGATCAGTGCCAATGCTGCACCAAACAGGTTGACCATCCAATGCAGATGGAGGATGCATGATCTCATCTACACAGCCAGGGTATGGCAACCATCTAAAACAAAAACAGAATTACCTGGAAAAACTCAGCAGGTCTGGCAGCATCGGCGGAGAAGAAAAGAGTTGACGTTTCGAGTCCTCATGACCCTTCGACAGAACTGACAACCATCTCATCGTTCTAAACTCACACACTCAAGCCCATCACACATTCACCGGCATCTCACTTACTGCCAGCTCAAGGGACATCATCACCCATTCTCACACACACCCTCACATGTACATCTGGCCTCATCTCTTCTGGGGACTGTCTCCTCAGCCCCCACCATCTTGAGGCCATTTGTACAGATCAACATTTGCCCCCACACACACCCTGGGAAACCCTCCTTCCCCAGTACAGCCCTCATCCTGCAGCCTCTTCCTTTGCCTGAGGCCACTTCTCCCCCATCATCAAGCAAGCCCTAGCCCTGCAGCCATTGAAAAGCCACCCCCATATGGTTGACCTGATAGGTAGAGACCTGCTGCAAGCCCCCCAAAAAGTGATGTGGTGTTGCCTGTGAAGCCTGGCACTGATGACTGAGTGCCTGGTAGGCAAACAAACCTTGAAGTCCCGAGTGAAGTGCAGTCAGGTGCAGGTCACTTATGTGTTGTTGTGAATCACGTCTCGCTGAAGTGGGCGGACAATCCAGCAGGGGGAACGATTTCGGCGGGCTGGTCTAATAACGATATGAAGATGTATTATGATGAGGTTCCCAACATCCGATGGTGGGAAACGTGGCCCACCAATGGCGGGCTGAGCGGGCGATCGCAAACTGGTTTCGCGCCATCATGAAATGAATCGTGCCATATTGTCCGCTCACACCACCAAACACGGCCGACACTGGCAGGCAGGGAAAATTCCAGCCCATGTTTCAAGTCCTCTTGCAGTATTTTTAGCACTTTGTTTTTACTCCAGATTTCCAACATTTGTAGCATTTTGCTTTTATATTACAAATGGTAAGATTTTGAAAAGTGCAGAGACCTTGATGCCCGTATAGATAAATCCTTAAAAGGTGCAGCGCAAGCTAATAAGGTGGTTAAAAAAGCCATACTGGTTACTTGGATTTATAAATAGAAGAGTAGAATATGAAAGCAAAACAATCATGTTAGAACTTTATAAATCACAGGTTAGGTCTCAGCTGGAGTATTGTGATCAATTCTGGGCAACAGGAATAATGTGAAAGCTTTAGAAAGGGTACAGAGATGGTTTACCAGGATGGTACTAGGGATAAGGGACTTCAGTTATGAGGAAAGATTGGAAAAGTTGAGATTGTTCTCCTTGGAACAGACAGGGTTAAGAGGTGGTTGAAAGGAGGATTTCCAAATGATGAAAGGTTTTGACCAAGGTGGTAAAGAAAAATTGTTCCCTCTGGTGAATGGGTCAATAACCACAGATCATAGATTCAAAATCACTGGGCAAAGCTCTAAAGGGGAGATGAAGAGAATTTTTTTCAGTGTTGTTAGGATCTAACACGCTCTACCTGAAAAGCTGGGGCAAGCAGATTCCATGAATAATTTCAAAAAGTGAGCTGGACAGGTTCTTGAGGATGAGAAACTCGCAGGGTTATGACCACAAAAATGAGAATGTGTGACTGCTCTTTCAAATAACCAACACAGGCACAATGGGGCAAATGGCCTCTGTGATGTAAGTTTCTATGTTTCTCAGAAAATGAATGCCAGGCTCAGAGGCCATACATCTAGTGAATCTGCAATGCTGTGCTGGCCGGACCTGGCCCCCCAGCTCTGTTGTTGCTCTCCCTGCCCTACTTCACCTGCCAACTAATTAATAAACCTGCAGCAAAAAGTAGGTCCCGAATCATTATCTTTGAGCAACCGGTCTCCAACACACAACTCTTCAGATTCATCCATGAAGCCCATCAACCATCCACTCGCCCATCAGCCCATCCTCTACATGCCCCTTAACCGAGACACCCTGGACAGAAATAAAGGTTTTGGTCAATGAGAAGCAATGAAACGGCTCAAAATTTCTTTCAAGTTGCTATCCTATTTTGTAGGTCATCTCACAGGATAGTAAGATAAATAAGATATCCAACAAAATATAAAATTTACCCTGCTTAAAAATGAGGTGCATCAAGATCTATGTGCATGTCCTGGTGTTAGACTACAGTTCTCATCACCAGTAATGTAATCTTGCTTCTCCATCTTGGTATGCACAATGCAGCAAAAGCCAACACATGTACACTCTTACTCACTAACTCTACAGAGGCAAACAGCAAAAACCAGAAAGAGTCAGATTGAGAGAGGATCCCCCAACTTCTTCGTCATATTGGAATGGGAGCTGCAAGCTCTAGCACTAAATGACACTAAAATAGTTGTGTGTATCGAGATCATTGAGACTGGGGTGTTTTCGGAATGAGGTCTCTGATTTATTTTTACCCCTATAGGAAGCACAGGGAATGCACTGCTAGCTTGACAACTTCAATTTGTATTGTGAAGCCCATAATCTCCAATTATTCAGCCTCTCAGGGCCAACCTGATCATTGTTCTTATTTACTTTCCTCTAAGTACTGCCCAACAACCACATTCCAAGCAGATGAAACCTCAGAGGAGGGCATTCATTCAGAGGAAACACTCGTGCTCGTTCCATTGCTCCCAACCACCAGCACAAAGATGGGCATCCCAAGACGGTAAGGGAGTGAGCTGGATGTCACGATACAAAAAGGATTGAGCAAGGGCTGGTATTGGTAGCAGAAACAGTTTGGTGGAGAGAGAGGTCTTCTCTCAGCTCTGTTGAAACAGAGGTGAGAATTTCAGGGGCCCAGCTATGAAAAATGAACTATCTCTCTCACACACCATTATGCCAGGAACTGGCAACTTACCGAGGGGTTTCAACACTGCGGCTAACCTCCACTGAGTCATCTCCCAGATTCTGTGATCTACTATGCAGTGTGCACCCACTATCAGAGATACTGCAGGCAAACGCACACAACAGGAATCAACAGCCAATGGTTCTGCCACACAGGTTCTGCCAAGCTGTGGCTCCAGCTTGGAGGCTGATGTCTACCTTGGAAAAGGTGGATGAGTAAATGGATGGAGTCACTTCTCTACTGCAGTCTGCTCTTACACAAATCAGTGGGAATGATGAGTCCCAGCCCCATGGGAGTGGCACGTGTGGCCCTCCTCTCATTATGTCTGCACAGCAGCTCCCTCAACGACCCCTCAACCAATACCTCCCATGGTGACACCAGGCTGACTGGGCCAGGCTGTGTCAGCAGCAGAGGAGTTACAGAGAGTGGGTAGTAGCCCCAGCAACAGACTGGAAGCAGAAGACAAAGAAGTTAAAATCAATGGTGACAGACAACTATTAGTAAGGCAAGCCCTCCTGGCCAACAGGCTGCAGAGATCAACAGCAGCCAGTCTGGTGAAGCTCATCCTTCTCCTCCACTGCTCCTCAGAAACATCCAGCAATCTGACCCGAGCCCTATAGGCCCAGTGAGCTGGGTATGGCCTTCGATGGACAGATCCCTTCATGTGCCATCTAACGGGCCCAAAGGCCACTTGTCCCGGTTGTTGAGGCAACTGCCTAATTCTGAAGCAAAGAACAAAAAATGGTTCCCATGTTAAGCTGAGTGCAGAATCAGGGCGGGCAAACAAAAAACAGAGTTCCCAAGCTTCATAATCCCTTGGAAATCCACCAAGCACAACAGGATGTAGATCTGTCTGATCGAAATACTGGCAGCTCGGTGCATCTTGAAACAGTCCTTCAGTCTGTTGAAGACAATCCTGCCAGGTTTAAATTAGTGGATTAGTTGAAATCGTATTGGAATCTTAATCAATGAAAGGATCCCATTTGCAATTGTTAATGAAGTTCTGGCAGGTGCATTCCCCAGACCCACCTCTCCATCAGCAGGGACAGGGCAGGTCAACTTACACCCATTGTTCCCAACAGGGACAGGGCAACTGGTCAATTTACATCCACTGTTCCCATCAGACAGGTTTGATTAAAAGTACTCCTGGGTGTTTTCTTTTTAAAACCACAACAGAATGGCTCGGTAACAAAAGTTACTGAAATCATTCCTTGCTTGTTCTGGCAGAGGTATTTTTTCACTCTTCCCCTGTCTAGGGTGTGGCCTTTCATTGTGAAGGCCAAGTTAGCTGAGGTCAGTCTGTGATCTCGTGTGTCTAGCCAGAAGCTACACTGTAAAGAAAGGTAGACCAGAGATAGAATCTTAAGAAAACCCTACAAAACTCAAGCTTAATATTTTCTTATCTTGCCTTATTTCTAAGTATCGCCAACACAGCGCACAGTTTATGGAAGCAGAACCTGGTGGTAAAAGGTACTTGCTTGAATAGTGCAATAGGACAGTGGTTAAGATTCTGCATTTAAAATCCAGAAGCCAGAAGGAGAAATACTGCGATGAAAGTGGCAAAATCAAGTCTAATCAATCTGCTAGTTTGTGGTATTGGATTTTGCAGTTGTCCATGGTCAGATTGGGGTATAATAACTGGTTCAGCAATGGCCTTAAGCAAAGGTAGGCTACCACACCTAGCTAGCCTGGGCCTACATGTGACTCCGGTCTTAGTGTTTTCCAAAATGGTCTAACAAGCCATGCAGGAATGGGCAACAAATGTTGTAATGTGTTTTGTTATTGTGAACAATCATTACCTGTGTTAGGATCATTTAAAAATTTGTAGTACAGAGTGGGGGATGCTGGCAGGAGGCACTCAGCTCATCGTAGGCTTTCAAACTCAAATAGGATACAAGGCAACAACTGGTCTGCTTGAGCCTAAGACAGTGACCATGGAGGGGGATGGAATCAGCGGCCAGTGAACAGAGTTTATGACATGGTACAATGACTTTGGGCCTTTCCAGTGTTTAATTGGAGGCAATGCCTTCCCACCCAATAGCTAATGTCAGCCGAGCAGCTTTACAACAGAGGCAGCGAAGGAGTGGAGACTGGTAATGGTGGGGTAGAGCTGGATATCATCATGTTACACGTGGAATCTGACCTGTATTCAAATGAGAGATGAGAGCAGTATATGGATGAGAAATAGGAGGGGGGCCGAGAATAAATCCTTGGGGGCCTCAAAAGGTAATGGTGCAGGGGCCATAAATTTTGGTTACTCAGTTCCAAAAATTGTGGGGAAGAAATTCAACTTGCTTCGGAATTGCAAGCAAAAATCAGATGTGATCCCCAAATTAGTTTGAGCCTCTCTCAGAAATCACTGGAGATCAGGTTTAATGGCCAATCACCAGCCTGATGAAGTCAGCGAGAGACACAAATCAAACTGATGCCTAGGCCCAATTTGATATTGATCAGTGAGCTACCATCTCAGGCAGCCACCAAAACGGGGGGAGGGGGTGCAAATCCCACTTCAACACCATTTAAAGGCAACTGCACCTCGTAAAGGGGAGGTGAAGTTGACTGTTTTCAGTCAGTCAGGCATTGTAGTAGCAAAAATGGCAGCTGGAGTTCTCCACACTCTTCCTCCTGCAGCTAAAACCTGTCTAGCGCAGTGTTGTGCGTGCACATCACAACATTCAGAGGTCTTACACCAAAAAGTCTGTTGAGCTCCTGTCCCTGTGTGTCAGTTCTGTTCTCAGTAAATCTCCATTGGAGGGGTGGAGCTGAAACACCACATGTCCTAGCGTGAGAGAGAGAGTGCAAGGTGGGGTGAGAGAGAGAGAGGGCGAGGTGTGTGTGTGTGTGTGTGTGAGAGAGAGAGAGGGCGAAGTGAGTGTGTGAGAGACAGAGAGGGCGAGGTGAGTGTGTGTGTGTGTGTGTGTGTGTGTGTGTGTGTGTGTGAGAGAGAGAGAGTGAGAGAGAGAGAGAGGGCGAAGTGAGTGTGTGTGAGAGAGAGGGAGAGGTGAGTGTGTGCATGCGCATGTGAGTGTGTGTGTGCGTGCTTGTGTCAGTGAGAGAGAGAGCGAGAGAGGGTGAGGTGAGTTTATGTGTGTGTGTGTATGAGAGAGGGCAAGGTGAGTGTGTGTGAGAGAGAGAGGGCGAGGTGAGTGTGTGTGTGCGTGTGTGTGTGCTTGTGTCAGTGAGAGAGAGCGCGAGAGAGAGAGGGCGAGGTGAGTGTGAGAGTGAGGGGTGAGAGGGAAGGCAGTGTATGTCCAGCTCACTCCCAGTCTCAGGGTTCTCATTTACCCTGACCCCCACTCACCATCACGCACTCTCTCAGGTGGGTGAGAGTGAGCACCTGAAACTGAGTGAGTTGGACACACACAAACACGCGCACGCCTTTTCACACTTTAGTGGTCATCTTTATTTACTCATTTTTTTTAAATGATCAATTTATTGTTTTGACCTTTTTTTGTTCAGTGAATTGCTTCCTTTCAGACATCAGCTGTGTTTTATTGAAATTCATCTTTAATGTTGTGCCAAACCTTATCTTTCTGAAATTAGCTCATCAGTCCCTTGATTGAGAAAAAAATTGACATGTGCCCCCCCACCCCCCCCCCCCAACCCCCAATCGTAAAAATGTTGGACAAGTCTGTCCTAGCAGATCCCATAAATTGCCAGTCTTGCTGTAAACCTATAAATTATGAGTTGACAGAGGTTCATACCAGAAGCTGTATTCCTTAGAGCAACTCCAGACTACACGCACATTCAGCAAGTCATGTCTGGAAAACAATTACTAAAACCACAGAATCAAGCTAAAGTACATCACTTACACACAATGAATGTGAACATGGATCAGTCGTTACTGTCTCACCAACATAAACTAGCTTGCTAAATACATTTCTGTAAAGACAGTGTCCCTTTGACAAAACATAAGGAAAAGGTTTTGCCTCATTTAAATTCCACAGCATGGCGTACATGGTAGCCATACAAACAAAACGAGAATGAACATATGCAGGGACAAACCCATTCGTAATCATCCCAAAGCACAAGCAGTTTGTATCAATCACATCGCAATTCCGTTTTTTAATTTTCTAGGGTTGGCTGCAGCACCTAATTAATCTCAGGATAGGATTCTTCCACATTTGATCTATCAGCATGTTCCATGTATGACAGAGTATTCAACCTAATGAATATCTTGGCAATGCAAATTGTCCTCCTTCAAGTATTTCGAAAGTTATTATTCAATCTGCTTTCATCACCTTTATCAGCGTACTCCAGATCACAGCGTACTCCAGATCACAGCGTACTCCAGATCACAGCGTACTCCAGATCAATACTCACCATGTGAAACAAAGAAATCCCCATTTTGCATCTGGTTCTTCTGACAATTACTTTCCATCTGTGTCTTCTGGTTACTGACCCTTCTGCCATTCGAAACAGTTTCTCCTTTTTACTCTGTCAAAACCCTTCACGATTTTAAACACCTAAATCAAATCTCCGCTTAGCCTTCTCTGCTCTAAGGAAAACAGCCCTAGTTATTCCTGTTACGACTAGGATGGGAGAAGAATGGGCGCAAATTATCAAGCTCCACTATTCCACAGGCTGTATCATTAATTTAAATGTTTAATTTTCTCACCAAAATGGCCAATTGCTTACCAATGCCTGTAGCACACATAAGAAAAGAGACTCTGACCAGGTTTCTTTCAAAAAAAACTCAATGATTAATTTATTATAAAACAAAACTACTTTTAAACAAGTTTCAAGAACTGTTTGACACACGATTGTAATCTGGAAGTGTAACTAACTAACCCTATTAAACTTCCCCAGCACAACATGGACAAACATACACAGACAAAAGACTCTCGCAGATGGAAAAAAACTCTCTTGGAAAGAAAAAAATAAAGTTCATGGAGGTTCGACGCTGTCGATCTGAAGTTCCCTCAGGTGGAGAATAGGCCCAGATCCCCCCCCACCCCGGCCCCAGAAGACAGGGGGCTGCCGGACCCAGTGTATGTTTGGAAGTTCACCAACGATGCTTCAGAGTGGAGGAGAGTACAGCTGGACCAATTCTTCCTGTCTCAGCTAGCAAGTCCAAAATTATGCAGACAAACTACACCGATTATCTAGCTACAGGTCGAGAACCACACACTGTTTCACTAAGCAAAGAGGGAGAGAGCTAGGCAGAGTATCCTTCTGTTCTCAGCATTTCCCAAACAAGACAAAGTTTGAACCTGTAGTCTTGCTTAAGGTTTTCTTCTCTGCCGTGTGATTGCCTTTTTGTCTTCCAGCTTTTCATTAATTATTTGCCGTTCCAACAAACAAACAAACAAACAAACAACTTCTTCTCAGGTACCACATAGCTCAGGCGATTGTTTGGAAAAGGCCTGTTTGTTGACAGTTCCAAGGTGAACTTATGACCCCTTCAAAAAAACTCAGCCTCCTAATGCCCAAATGCTGCAATGTCCTTCCATGTTTTTTAAAAAGAAAAATCCAGTTTAAAGAAATATAATTCTAATACTCCTGTCCTTCCAAATAACTGAAGTCCCTCATCTCTGGTATCATTCATGTATATCTTCTCTGGACCCTCTCTAAGGCTTTCACATTCTTCCTAAAGTGTGGTATCCAGAATTGAGCAAACATACTAAATCGTCAAGTTCTGTCGAAGGGTCATGAGGACTCGAAACGTCAACTCTTTTCTTCTCCGCTGATGCTGCCAGACCTGCTGAGTTTTTCCAGGTAATTCTGTTTTTGTTTTACACTAAATCATTGGTTTGGCCTCAGTTAAAGATTTAACCTCACTTCTTTGTTTCTATACCCTACACCTCTGTAAATAAAGCCAAGGATCCCATATGTTTTTCCTTCAAAAACAGCCTTATCAACGTGACCAGCCAGCTTCCCAGACTTGTGTACATGCACGGCTCTGTTCCTGTACCACTTTAATTTTGTGCTATTTAATTTAGATTCCCTTTCCTCATTAGACTTTCCAAAATGCATCACTTCACATTTCTCTACATTAAATTTCATTTGCCATGTGACTATCAAACTGTCCAACCCCATTCAACGGATATTTGAGGGTTCGTGGGAGTTTGCTAACCCGGTCTACCTCGGTCTTGTAGGCCTGGAGAAGGCATACGACCTCGTTCCTCAGGATATTTTGTGGGAGGTGCAGCGGGAATATGAGGTGCTGGTGCCACTTCTGCATGTTGTCAGGTCCCTCTATTCACGGAGCGAGGGTTGTGGCCGTATTCCCAGCGTTAAGTCAAATTCATTCAAGGTGGGTGTTGGACTTCACCAAGGGTGCGTCTTGTCTCCACTCCTGTTCATGATTTTCATGGACAGGATATCAAGGTGCAGCCGAGGGACAGAGAGGATCCAGTTTGGGGGCTTGAGGGTGGCATCTCTGTTGTTTGTAGATGATGTTGTGTTTCTTCCCTCATCCGACTGTGATCTCCAGCGCGCTCTTGAACGTTTTGCTGACGAGTGTGACACGGCTGGGATGAGGATCAGCACCTCCAAATCGGAGGTCACAGTTCTCTCCTGGAAAAGAGGGGGTTGCTCTCTCCAGGTGAGGGGGGAACAGCTTCCCTTAGTGGAGAAGTTCAAGTATCTCGGGATCTTGTTCATAAGTGATGACAGGGGGAGCGTGAGATTGACCAGCGGATCAGTGCAGCAGCTGCAGTTCTGCAGGAGCTCCACCGGCCTGTGGTAGTGAAGTAGGAGCTGAGTTTTAGAATGAAGCTTCGGTTTACTGGTTGATCTATGTCCCCATCCTCACCAATGGTCATGAACTATGGGTAATGGCCGAAATGATAAGACTGCAGGTACAAACAGCGGAAATGAGGTATCTCCGCAGGGTTGCTGGGCGTACTGTCTAGGACAGGGTAAAGAGTTCGGCAACCCAGGAGAACCTTGGAGTAGAGTCGCTGTTCCTCCGGATCGAGAGTGGCCAGCTGAGGTGGTTCAGGCATCTGATAAGGATGCCCCCTGGTGGGCTCCCACTGGAGCTGTACCGGGCACGGCCACTGGGCGGAGACCTTGAGGCTGACCCGGGACACACTGGAGGTGTTTGGGTGGCCTAGGAATGCCTGGGAATCCCCCAGGAGGAGCTGGAATCAGTGGCTGAGGAAAGAGGTCCTGCTCATCTTACTGCCACCCTGACCCTCACCAGGAGAAGTGATGTGAAAATGGATGAATAGGTGGATGTGACTCTCCATTTTACTAGTCTATGTCCACCTGGGGTCTGTTACCATCCACCTCATTGTTGGCTAGTTCGGTGTCATTTGCAAACCTTGAGATTATGCACAGTGTAGCCCAAGCCCGGGAGTCCAGGACCGTATCAACTAATCCATGTTCACTTTCATTGTGTGTAAGTGAGGCACTTTAGCTTGATTTCTGTGCTTTTAGTAAATGAGTGTTTTCCAGACACTCCTTGCTGAATATGGAGGTACTCTGGTGTTGTTTTGAAGAATGCAGCTCCTGGCCTGCACCTGTGTTCAACTCATCCATCAATAAATGTTGTTAAATGAAATGCTTATTTAGATGTAATGATGGGGGTGGATTTTATCTGACTGGGTGTCTGGTGGAAACCAGTCCAGCTAGTTAATTTCCCACCTGCCAGTGACAGCACAAGGGCTATGATGATAGGTTAAATTAAACTGGCAGGCTTATTTAAATACCATCGGTGCACCTCCTTTTCAGAGCAGATGTGAGAAGGTGCAGAACAGCTGCCGTTGATCAGGCAGCCCTCAACCCAGCAACTGGCTTCCAAATAAGTGACATTCAGGCAATTCTCCATGATTTATCTGGACAGCAACACTGATCACTGGCAGTGAACACTGATGGGGTTATACATGGTCATCTTTGTCAGCACATTCCTCTAGAGGGAAATAGCACATGTGATGTTGAAGGTGCTGCCCCCTTTGGCGAGTGACCACTGCAGCAGATGAGAACCAGCAGGAGTTTATTGGTCCAGGTTTGTACACATTTGGCATGAGCCAAAGGATCAGATGGTACAAGAGCTGTCACCAAGTCTTCACATGATAAGCTCCTGTTGGCATAACCATCAGGAGATGATTGGAGACGTCTTCATGAGTATTTCCTGAGCTAGAAAGAGTGCCATGGGAAGCTGAGTCAGGTTTTGGCACTCCTACACTCCCCCAGTTGTATAAAATGGTTCATGGAGGGTCAGCTGTGACTCAGGTGGTAGCACTCGAGTCAAAAGAGAGACTGTGGGTTCAAGACCCACTCCAGCGCCTCGAGCACAGTCTAAGCTGACACTCCTTTGCGATAACTGAGGGAGTGCTGCACTGTCAGAGAGGTTTTACATGCTCTCTGACAGGGATATAACTTTTCCCATGGCATTTCAACCAACAATACGAAAACAGATTATCCGATCATTAACATATTGTGGAATCTTGCTGTGCAGGCTGCTGTGTTACTACATTACAGCAATGACTACACTTCAAAAGTACTCCATTGGCTGTAAACTTGCTGAGGTTGTGACATCACAAACAGTGCCTGGGAAAGGAGACCAAAAGGGCAGAAGCTGCAATAGAGAGAACAAAAAGAATCTGTACAGAGATCAAAGACTTGCGTCAGCCTGTCTGTCTGTCACCATTCTGAATTTCAGGGAGCAGCCCTCCACAACTTGCCAGGAGGAAAGAATTACCAGCTGTCACTGTACATATTTGCATAAGATCCAACTCACATTCTGGAAAAAGTTTCTCAATTAATCGGGTGTCAACCACATGTAACAAGTTTTTTTTTAAAAGGCAACAATTCAGTATCGCATTAAGTGCAGTGAAAACAATCCCTCAAACAGAACAGTATAAGACACTTTACAGATGTTATATTACGCTGAAGTGCCTCTGGTATCTCTCTCCTTTTTGCCGTGTTAATGCATTCCTCTTCTGCATTAGCCAGGATTCAATAGAGTTTTATTTTGAGAATGCTTGTGTAAGTTTTTATTGTACAACTGATCTGTTGCCAAACAAAAAGGCAGTGGCTACCCCATATATTTTGGCTCCACAAGTTCTCTTTAATGAAATGTATTCCTGACCTCCACAGGCAAGGGGGAGTTTCCATTAGCAACATTCTTATTTTCCACTTAAACCTTTTGCACAAGCAGTTTTTGTGGGACGGAAAGCTAATCAGTGCTATTCAAATCAGCAGGAAAGTGGATCCTAATTTAACAATTCACAGCAAATCATAAGTATCCACAATCACCCATGAGAGAGTGACACCCAGCAAATGATACGATACCCATAAATACTCAGGAGATCATGTTCCAACTTCACTGTAGCCCCTGCTTTGATTGCCCAGCGATTTAACTTTAAAAGCAAAAATCAAAAGTTTACATTCAAGAACATCAGTCTCTAATTCATTAGAATGTAACTGTTAAATACATAAAAGTGCAGGCTGGCAATTGGACAAGTGGAGTATGATGGTCAGTGGTCATTCACCTGGCTTTAAATACAGCTCAGCCTGACACACAATTAAAAAAAATCAAAACTCCAAAAGGCTGATAAATAGCTCAAGAAAAGTCTGACACCACCAAACACCACTGCTCATCTGAAGAACGGCCCTGAACAGGAATCAAGACCAAGCACATGGTTTCAAGGCGACTGAATAAGTTAAAATTCCATTTCATTGGTTTTAGGAACTAACTTAATATTTGATCATCACATTCCATGATTCAGTTGTTTTTCTTGGATCGAGGATGATTTGCTTCCACTCCGGGTCAGTGGTTCTGAGATGGCTGAAAAATCCAATGCACAAGATGCAGATTCTGCCACTTGTGGAACAGTTGGTGCTTGGAGGGTCGGGTTGATGAGTTGTTGGGAGGTATTTGCACTCTCGCCAACATCTCAATGGCACCTCTGCACGCTCCTGAAGTATCTCAATCCATTAACTTCACATATGGCACACAAAGACAACGCAGGTGCAGTTGGATGCGAACTTGTCAGAGTCTAAATTGTAGCTAGCACCAGTATTGCTCCAGTTGTATAAAGGGGAAAACTGAAAGATACAAACACATAATGCTTGCAGCAATTGATTTAAAGGTGTATAGAGGGCCTTAGAGGCATCTGGGCTCACGTTGCCCAGGAAATTTTAACAAATGAGGTATTTTTAGTGCATTCTCCAACATTTTGAAAGGTAGTAGTGAGAGAAGAGGGACATGGAGGAGATAACTCCAAGGAAGTCCAGTGGCACCAAGGAGGCAGGTGGCCCAGATTGTTGTTAACTACATCTTCTGTCTTCAGCAGAGCCTCGGGATCGAGGTTACAATCAAAGAGCTGGAAGAACTCGGCAGATCTGGCAATATTTATGGCAGGAGAAACAGAGATAAGTAATGTGTTGAGTCGAATACGACTGCTTCGGAACCAGGATCGAGGATGATTTGCTTCCACTCCGGGTCAGTGGTTCTGAGATGACTGAAAAATCCAATGTACAAGATGCAGATTCTGCCACTTGTGGAACAGTTGGTGCTTGGAGGGTCGGGTTGATGAGTTGTTGGGAGGTATTTGCACTCTCACCAACATCTCAACGGCACCTCTGCACGCTCCTGAAGTATCTCAATCCATTCGGTGCCTTCCTGGGTGAACCTTCTCCATTTTGGTCTGTCACAAACCAGGATCTCCCATTAGTCGGCAGGGATGTTTAACCTCTTAGGGATGTCCTCAAAACATCCCCGATTGAGGACATCCCTAAAACATCTCCACTGTCCTCTTGGGAGTCTCCTGCCATGGCTGAGTTCTGAGGAAAGCAATTGCTTCGGGAGTTGGGTGTCAGGCAAATGAACGTGGTCTGCCCAGCGGAGTTGATTTTGAATGATTCGTGCCATGATGCTGGGCATGTTGGTTTGGGAGAGATTGCTGCCATTGGACTGTCTTTCTTGCCACTAGATTTGGAGGATCTTGTGAAAACACCACTGGTGGTACTTCTCCAGGGCTTTGAGGTGTCTGCTGTAGGTTGTCCCAAGTCTCTGAAGCGATTAGGAGCTTGGAGATCATTGCTGGCCGGTAAACCATGATCTTAGTCTCAGGTTTGAGATCCTGGTCTTCAAATACTTTTTTCCTCAGTCAGCCAAAGGCTGAGCTGGCTCAATGGGGATGATGATGAATTTTGTCAACTGTCTTCCTTTGTAGAGAGACTCTCAAGATCCACATTTCCCAGGATCTTCCTACTGATCTTAACTGAGTTGGGGGGAAAGAAGTTGTGCTGTGGGATTTGGTTGGAAGAGGACCACGTCGTTTGGGTCAGGAATGCACTGCCTGGAAGTGTGGTGGAGGCAGGTTCAATCAAGGCATTCAAGAGGGCATTGGATGATTATTTAGACAGAAACAAAGTGCAGGTTTACAGGGAAAAGGCATGAGAATGGCACTGAGTTATAATGCTCATTCAGAGAGCTGGTGCAGATAGGTTGAATGGCGTCCTTCTGCACCATAAAAACTCTATGATTGGTTTTCTGAGTGTTTAGTGAAAGGCCCATTTTCTCATATGCTTTGGAGAAGGAGTTGGCAATGACCTGAAGCCCAGTTTCTGAGTGAGTGCACATACAAGCCTCATCTGCATACTGGAGTCCAATGACTGAGGTTGGAATGGTTTTGGTCTTGCATTGATGACAGAGTAGGTTCAACAGTTTCCAATCTGTTCTGTAAATTATCTCCAAGTCTGTGGCTGATTTGTTGAAGGTTGAGGTGCAAATGGCAGCGAGATGACATAGCCTTAGTCGACCCCGGTCTTCACTGAGATAGGGTCTGTGGTAATTACATTGGTGAGGATCATGGCCTGCATGTCATCATGGAGAAGGAGGATGGTGACACATTTGGCTTCCCTCAGAAGTTTGAGGATACTCCATAAGTCCTCAAGTTAACAGAGTCAAAGGTTTTCGAGAGGTTGAAAAAGGCCATGTACAGAGATCAGTGCCGTTCCTTGCAATTTTCCACAGAGGGAAGATCAAGTCTGTGATGCCTCTTGATGGGCGAAAACTGCACTGCAACCCTGTAAGGAGCTCTCTGGCCCCTGGGAGGAAGCGACGGGGGTGGGGTGGGGTGGAATGGAATCCTTGCAATGAAGTTCCCTGTGGAAGGCAGCAGGGAGATTCCACCATTCCTGTCTCTGGATCAAAATCCTAGAACTCCTTCCCTACCAGCATTGTGCATGAACTACACTACACAAGCTGCGGAGTTTTAAGGCGGCAGTTCACTTCAATAGCATTAAGTGCTGACCTTGCCAGCAAAGCCCACGTGCCATGAACAAATCAAATTAAAATAGAAAGCTTAGCAACATAATGTGCAGGAGAGTAGCAGATTTCAGGAGGACACAGGCTGTTGAAATAGACAGACACATATGCATTAAACTGTATTTATATACAAGTGTGAAGTTATGTACTTTGGGCAAAACAAGATGGAGAGTCAGTATAATTTTAACGTGTAGTATTTTGAGGGCGTGCAAGAAACAGGTAATGGGAGTATACACGCATAAATCTCTGAGGAAGGTGGGCCAGTTGAGACGACCATTAAAGGAAGCATATGGCTTTAAATATAGAGACAGGTGAGTACAGAAACATGAAAGTTATGCTCGATCTTTAATAATTTCTAGTTAGACTTCAGATGGAGTATTGTGTAATCAGGAAGGGTAACAAGGCCCTGGAGGGTAGTTTACAAGGAAGATATCAGGGATAAGTGACTTCAGTTTCATGGAGAAGATGGAGATGCTGGGTTTGTTCTCCTTAGGGCAGAGAAGATTAAGAGATCTAAATAAGGTAATCAAAATTGAAGGATTTTGAGAGAGTAAGCCTGTGGGGGGGTGGGGGGAAGAGAGAGAGAGAGAGTCGAAGATCATAGATTTATAATGATTGACAAAAGAGCCACTGGAGAAATGAAGATCATTTGTTTCACACTAATGGTTAAGATTTGAAACACACTATCTGAAAGCCTACTGGGAGAAGCAGAGCAGCAGGTCTCAGACAAACACAGGAAAACTAATATCATAATTAGCACAAAGTGTGGAGCAGCATGGCTAAGTCACAGATAACCATACAGCTTATTGGTTAGTCTTTTTAATAGCTATTACTTTAGTGTAAGCTAAGCAATTAAATATCCTGAAAGTTACAAAGAATCTATAAACATATTTAATCTTTTAAAGAATACAGACTATGATATGCACAGCAGGTTGTTCTGTCTTAACTGCAATATGTGGGAGTTGATGAAAAGAGAGGCTGCCCCAAGCAAGCACATTTGCAGTCAACATCTGTCCCCAATCTCTCTGGCTCAGAGTCAATGAGCTGCAGTGCAAGTTGGAGACACTCCAACACACAAATGAGGGAAAGAAGTATCTGGTCAGCTTGCTCCAGACTTCATTCACACCTCAGAGCGGTGCATGATCAGAACAGGTTTGGTGCAATAAATAAAAGCAAATGCTGCGGATACTGGAAATCTGAAATAAAAACAGAAAATGCTGGAAAAACTCAGCAGGTCTGGCAGCATCTGTTAAGAGAAAAACAGAGTTAATGTTTCGCGTCCAGGTGACTCCTCTTCAGGTTTGATGTAATGATAGTTTAAAGTGAAGGGAAGCCAGGTGAGGTAATGAATAAGGATGCATAGAAAAAAGCTTACATTTATGTAGTGCCTTTCACGGCCATCAGCTGTCTCCAAGTCGTTTACAGTCAATGATGCACTTCTGAAGTGTAGTTACTGTTGAAATATGGGATACACAGCACCCAGTTTGCACACAGTAAGCTCCCACAAAGAATGTGACAATAGCCAGATAATCTGCTTCCAAACTAATCCTATTCAACATGTACAATACCAATTTTGATGTTTATTTGAAGTGAATTCATGGAGGGAACTTACATTACACAGCTCATCATGTCTTCAGCAATTCTCAACCGCTTAATGACTTTCAAAGTATAAGCAAACAACAGTCAATCTGCACACAGCAAGATACCACAAACAGAAACCAAGATGAATGAGCAATTCAGTTGAATATGGTTTTGTTGATGGTAGAAAACGTCAGCTGAGGCAGGAATGTTGGTCAGAACACCAGGAAAGCTTGCTGCCCATTGTCAAATTGTGCCAGAGAAACTCATAATACCCAGAAGAACTATAGTTAACATCTCAGGGAAGGACACATCTGAAGTAGGGTTTGAATCCATGACTTAGGCTCAAGAAGCAAGTGTATTACCACCAAACCAAGTTGGCATTACAATCGAACTCCCCGCTGATTTGTTACAGGATTAATTCTAGAATATTACAAAAGAAGGTGCAGACTATTAATCACTTAAATAAAACTACAGGCCGCTTTGTGACAGAAATAGTGAATTCTAAGCATTGACAGGGAGCAGAAAATTGTGATAAAAATAAGACACAATTTTAATGAACTCACAGCCCTTTACGTCAAGATAAAGATGTTTGTATATTCATCACAGCTGTTGGCAGATTGGGTTACCATTGATCTGATATTTTAAATATGGTTCAGAATGATCCCTATGCAGTACTGTTTTTAATCATCTGAGAATGTGGGTTGTAAAACCAGCTTTAATTCCAACTGGGCTGCTCAATCATAGAGGTTCTTTATTTCATGTCTCCAAATATTGGTTAATGCTACCCAGAATTTAGAATGTTCAAAGCAAGATGATCAGTAGGTCAGTGAAAGGAGTAAGGCACATCATTAATAATTAATGAACTTATGGCAAACTCATCATGCAAGACAATAATTTCTTACATTAATGACCCAGAATCTGCTGCAGTGAGGCACCTCGTGATGTACACCATAAGCTGGAATTTCCCCCTCACGCTCCAGCTCAAAAAATGACTTGCCCTGAAAGTGAGAGCTGATAATTTCGTGGCAAGGGCACTGGGGCATATGGGGCCTTGGTGATGCAGTCTCCTCTCTGCTGGAGACGAAGCACAGTTTGGGTGATTGCTTTGCTGAACACATCCATTCAGAAACACAACCATTTTAATTCTCTGCCCTATTCCCACTCTGTCCTGGGCCTCCCTCATTGTTCTAATGAAGCTCAACAGAAGCGAGGAACATCAGCTCATCTTTCAATTAGGAATTTTACAATATTCCAGACTCACTATTACATTTAACAACTTTATATCTTAAAGGCCCTTCTCATTTTCTCTCAGACAGCAGTTTCTGCCAATAGGGGATGTTTGCACCAGGGCCACTGGGAGGGGAGGTGGTGCAGGGCCCAGTATTGGTTGGAAATCTCCATCAGTACACAGCCAGAGTGTTTTGTAGTCCTGGGGTCTACCCATCTTTCTCCACCAGATTCCCAGGCCCAGGCTATAGCCATCTACATCTCCTCTGGACCCTTCTGTCCCTTTGTCTCATTATCACCCCCTTTTTTAATCTCCCCAATCTATCATAAACATGTCTCGTTTCTTTCCTTCCCCCTTTCCAGCCTCGGTACTTGCTTAAAACTGGTTCTTTACCTTTCATCAGAACTGGAGAAAGTTATGACTCGAAACATGAACTGTTTCTCTCTCCCCAGATGCTGAAACCTGCTGAGTATTTCCAGCATCATGTTTTTATTTAGTTCAAAACTGCGTTGTCCAGCTCTCCATCCATAACTCTGCATATTTATTTCTCAGTTTCAAATATTTATTAAATTGTCCTTTAAAAGATGCAATGAGCTCTGTGGCAAAGCATTCCATAACCCAATGCTCTACATAAGAAATTTCTCCTTACTCTAAACCTTAAATCCATGATTCTTCAATGAGAGGAAATTCCCTACTTAATCTATCAAATCCTTCATAACTTTAAAATCCTCTATTAAATCTCTGCTCAGTCCTCTCTGCTCCAATAGAAATATTCTCAGAATCTCAAATTTCTCCTCATACTACAGTTTCCCATCCCAGCATCATACCTGGTGAGACTACACAGACTGAGCTCAACGGATTTAATGCCCTTTCTCTACTGGAGTATCCAAATCTGTTCGCACTGCTCTAACTGAGGCCAAACCAGTGTTCTGTATAAAATTATCACTCCTTACTCTTGTACTCTATGCTTTTATTTAAAAAACCCCAACTGCTGCTGTCCTTCTCTATGGCTATATCACTATAGAGTCATTTACCCGAATGTAACATTTGGAGATGTCACATTTCTAAAAGTGCCAAACCTCCGGGTGTGATGTGTCCATATAACAAATATTGATCAGCTAAAAAGAATATTTACCTTTAATTTACTAAGGGTTTCATTAATGGAACACACACAATAGAAGCGGAGTTTAATCCAGTTAATAGATATATGTCAGTTCACTAAATAACCCAACTTCTTCCATTTCAAACTGACAAGTAGCAAATGTCAAATTGCTCAAAATACTGAGAGCCAGCTTTGCAAAGCCTTTTTAATCATACCTTCTAAAATATTAAGTATTTATAAATAAGAAACACGAAGTCATAAAGTTAAGTAAAATGCCTGTCTCTACACATTTGTAAATATTTTTCCTGAACATCTTGAAGTCTGGAATTCCAGAGCTCAGGGCCCAGGCAGAACACATGGCAACCAACAGTGAAGGGAAGGAAATCAAGGATACACAATGGGCCAGAACTGGAGGAATTTACTGAAGAGCACCCTCATGTCAGGAGCCCATGATTGCTGTGAGAGCACCTGTCTCAATCTTCAATTATGGAGTTTGGGATTTGTTGCTTTTTTTTTGTTAATTCTATAATCCTATAGAGACAAAGTAGGAGGAGGAAGCCAATTATCCTCTTCGGCCTGCCCTGAAATTCAATTGAATCACAGCTAAACTGTACATTCTCATCCAACTAGCTTGGCTCCATATCTCCATAATCTTGACTAATAAAAATCTTTTGATCTCAGATTAAACATTGAGCCAACATATTTTGTCTTTCTCTGATTTTAATGTTATTTCCCCTTTTCCTCAACTCCCCAGCGGAGAAAGGTTCTCTCTTCACTGTCCTCTCAATTCTTTTAACAATCCAAAAAACCTCAAATTAAATCACACCTTAACCTGCTATATCCCAGGCAAGACAAGCCCACCTAACGTAATCCCTCCTCATAATCAAACCCTTGGAGCCCTGTAATCATTCTGGGAATTTGGACTTTCCAAGGCTAATAACACCCAAGATGCAATGTCCAGCACTGCACACGGTTTTCCAGATATGGAATAACAGAGGCTTTATGTGACTATAGCAGACTTCTCTTTACATTCCAGCTTTCTAGTTATAAAGGTTAATATTCCATTAGCCTTTCTGATTCTTACCCGAATATATTAATTTATTTTAATATATGGATTCTAAACTTTGATTATTTATTCATATAAGAATACTCAGATTTATCTGTTTATGGTCCACATTGAATAACCTAACACTCCTGGAACTCCCTCCCTAATAGCACTGTGGGTGTACCTACACCACATGGACTGCAGCATTTCATGAAGGCAGCTCACCACCACCTTCTCAAGGGAAACTAGGGATGGGTAATAAATGATGGCACAGCCAGCGAAGCCCACATCCCGTGAATGAATAAAAAAAACTTAGCTGCATTATTTCAAAATCCATCTGCTACTACTTTGCCCATTCATCTCATCAATCAATGCCTGTAAGTTTCCTTCCTACACTCCTCACTGTACACCATCATTGTAATTATAGCAGACTTGGATACATGGCTTTCTATGCCAACATCCAAGCCAATAATAAACAGAGTGAATAGTTAAGGCCTCATCACAGATGCTTGTTGATATCACTGGTCTTCCAGTTTGAGTACATACCCATTTTCCCTTCTCTATCTTCTGTCACCTAACCAGGTCAACTGGTTCCACCAAATGGTTCTGGTTCATGTCAGTTATATCAAGCCCCTCCCTTACTTTTTGTTTCATGAATGCAAATTAGACTGCTTTAGTGAACAGAGGCAGGCTCTGGAGTTGAAAACGACCCCCAGATAACAATTCTTAAAAATGGGTCGAAAAGTCGGCCAATCAGAATTTGCCAGAATTTGTTGTTTGCAAACACGTCTTTTATCTGAAAATGCAAAAAAAGACTGACAACACCAACAACCAAAGATGATTAGGAATCGTAAAGATAACTGCACATTTGTTTTGTACAATAACTATAGCTTACATCAATATAGGAAACCATCTCAAAGTGCTTCACAGGAGTGACTACCAAACTAACTCTGACAATGAACCATATAAGGAGACATTAGGGCAGATGCCCAATAGCTTGGTCAAGGGAGTAGGTTTTAAGGAGTGTCTTAAAAGGAAGGGAGGGGTGAAGAGGTTTAGGGAGGGGATTGAAGCTTAGGGGTGGCAGCTGCCTCTTCTAGCAAGTACTATTTTTTACATAACTTATTATACATGGTTTTTGGATGCAACACTTGAGGTGATGCTGTACGTGGGTCATGAGATCCCCAGTCAGTCACCCAGCACCCAGTGATCATCTCTAAACTGAACAAAAGATCGAGAGCTCTCCCCAGTATATTTCAGACCAAAAGCCTCCAAATAAAGAGTTATCAAAGAATGACAGGAATTGTTTGCATTCCAAGATTAGCTGCAGCTGCTACTTGTCTGGATATTTTGACTTAATTCCCTTCATGTTTCAGCCATCAGAAACTGAGTTCACCAACATCTCCAACCAGTCTTTTTAACCACAGGGATCATTATCTCAAAAACGATACTGATTCACACAATGTAATCCTTTAGCATCACTTATTTTTCAGATGAGACAATATCAAGGAGAAAAACAGTCTCAGCCAGAAGGCTCAATTATGTGGTGGATTTTACATATATAGTCAACCTCCATTGTCACAAAGACAAAGACATTTCCTGTAAAAATGCAACTAATTACAGCCAGTGAACTTCTGATTTGTCCAAAAATAATTGTGCTTGGCACATTAACTTTGACAAGAAAAAACATATCAAACAAGATTATTCAGGGCAGTGCCCTATTCATTCCTTACCTAGTCACACTCCAACAGTTCCACCCCACCACCACCCCACAGCTACAGCACAATGTCCCACTCATTCCAAGTATGCCTGCAAATAGTGCTTTAAAGACAAAATTGCACAATCACAACAACTGACTACTTGTTGGCTAACAGGCTAGAAAGGAGAGAAAGATCAGGAGGACCCATGAGGAGGTTGGGAAGGCAGGCCTGATTCTCAGAAGAATGGTTCTCCCAGGGCATTGCTCATGGTGAGAGGGCATGTTACAATGGGAGTTTAGTCTAGAGTAGAAATTCTGCTCCCAGACACCATGGACAGAGAACTGGAAATCAAAAGGCGAAGGCACTGCAGCCGCAAAGATTTTCAAACCAGCCATTGCTGAGGAGGCGGGTAGGCTGTGTTCATCTGGCGCACAAGCTTCTTAAAGATTTCAAATTTATTTAAATGAAGGCAACACCTCTCAAGTGGTCTCAATTTATGATAATCCGCTCCATTCCCCCAGCAGTGAAAGTTCCTCAATGGATGCACTCCTGCTGTAATGACCAGAACCTCACCAACATCACCAGTACTTTTGAAAGTTGGCATGACATTTAATATTTACTAACTAACATGTAGTATGAGTAGTCTGGGGTTTGGAATGCATTGCAAAATTTAAAGTGGTCCCAAGCTAAATTGGAGAGTGGACCAGGGCAGGGGAATGAGGTAGCTGGGGAGTGCAACTCTATATGAAGGTGATAAGCAAAGTATAACACACAGTAAGCTAAGAAGAGAGGCATGGAGTTTTAAGGTTAAAACTGGACCTAGAGAGAGAAATGGGGAATTAAGGTGAGCTGTGATGACAATTTCCTGGATTTAACTTCCAATGGTAAGACGGTTGTGGGATAGGGGAGAAGCAATTGAAATTTGCAAGGGGAAATGGAGTCAAGATCAGCCAATAGCTAATTTACTGGCACAACAGGCTGGAAGGGCTGAATGGCCTCCTCCTGTTCCTAAGTTAGTGTAAATCAGAAAGCAAGACTGACCTTTCACACAGAAAGCTACAACCTGCAGTTTGCAAGCTTCAATTCTGCCAAATTCCAGGCAAAAACATGTCAGGGACATCGAAAATGGCAATGCTGGGAGCTGTAGCACCAGGTTTTTTGTCAGTGGTTTGTCTCAGTGTTTGCTACACTCAGACTTCGTACTGCAACACATCAAACATGCAATTTATATTGGTGCACCCTCTAGAGGAACAGCCAGGTATAACCAGCTGAAAAGCCACACAGGGAGCTCAGATTCAATGCAGCGGACCAAAGATTACAGCCTGTGCATATCCTTCTATAGAACATCAGATCTGATACACCATTCTAATAAATTCTGCTTACTTTGTGCAGTTTTCCTCTGATGTTAACTTATTTTTCCCCCATATGCCACTTCCATTTTCACTTTGTAAAGTTTAGAACATTTTCTCTACTCTCCATTTGATTTGGCTAAAAACAGGGTCCAAAAGTTTATTTTCAGAAATAATTGAATAGCAAGGATGTAGAAAACAGACACATTGATGTGCAGAAACAAGTAAAAATAGAGGGCTCTGTTAAAATAGTACAACCAGGATTATTCATCAGGAATTAAAAAGCAACTTATTAAAAACAGTAAGGTTAGTCTCTTTATAATGAGGAAAGTTCCCACGTCTGGCTTTCCTACCTTTATTCTATGATATCCAATTTACACAGGTTATTTGTGGGATGTTCAAAGGCTTGGAAGCCCTATGGTAAGGCATGCGCCCCGCCAATCCCCCACCCCATACCCCCCACCGTCCTGTTGGGCAGTCACCCCAGACCCATTAGATAATCTGGGTTCTTACTGGGAAGATGGGCTTGTGTAGGCTAGAGCACATGGTCCAGTAGGTGGCAATCACTCTGAGCTCTGAGAGTTTATATTCCTGGAGCAAAAAGCTTCACCATCAAGTGTGTAACATCAGGAATGTCAACCACGTCTGCAGAGAAACTTCCACCTATTGGTGACTCCTCGTGTCAGTCTGGTTTGATTTGTAGAACCTTTTCCTGCAAGTAGAATGATTGTGGGTCCAAATAACATTCAAGGGCTTCATGGCAATACAGACCCCCTCAGGCCAACACCATCAGGCACATTAAACTGAAATCCCATCTGCCTCCACAAATGCATAAAAGATCATCCGGCACTATTGTGATGGAATCAATTTTGGGGGGGCGATTTTTTAGTCCATGTGTTTTTATAAGTTAGCATCTGTGGGGACAACTTCTGGTTATTTAAAGTGCAGAGTGTGCCCAGCTTGGCTACATTAGACCCTGCATAGAAACAGGTACAGAACCCTGATGGGAGATTTGAACAGGTCAAAGATCACTCCAAGTGGCACAGTGAACAGCAGCCCATGGGGAACAGACAAAGAGGAGAATCTGCTCCATGCTGCTGAGGGTGCTGGGGCCTCAGAGAAGCCCACGGAACCATCAGCTCTGAGCTGCTAAGAGTTGGGGCTCGAGGAGCCCAGGAATGGGGTTTACTCTGTTTTTGAGGAGATTAGAACTCGGGGAAGTCCAGCAGTTGCTGGCAGCAGCTTGGATGAGAAAACAGATGTGTTAAGGGTGAGGATTGACACGTGGAATTGTGATATTGTAGCCATCACTGAGACGTGGTTGAGGAGGGGCAGGATTGGCAGCTCAACATTCCAGGATATAGAATCTGCAGGCGAGACAGGGGAGTGGGTAAAAGAGGAGGAGGCATTGCATTATTAGTTAAGGAGTCAGTTACTGCAGTAAGGAGAGATGATATCCTGGCGGGGGCATCAAATGAAGCTTTGTGGGTAGAGCTTAGGAATAAAAAAGGGGCAGCCGCATTGTTAGATGTTTATTATAGACCCCCAGATAGTCAGTGGGAAATTGAGCAAATATGTGCATAATTTGCAGAGGTGTGTAAAAACAATTACCCTATTGTTATTATATTAGGTGATTTCAACTTTCCCAACATTAATTGGGATAGACAAAGTGTTAAGGGCTTGGATGGAGTGGATTTCTTGAAATGTGTACAGGAGAACTTTTTAGGTCAATACGTAGAGGGTCCGACAAGGGACGATGCATTGCTGGACCTAATTCTGGGGAATGAAGCTGGACAGGTGGCTGAGGTGATGGTAGGGGAGCATTTTAGTGATAGTGACCACAACATGGTACAGTTTAAGCTTGTTATGGACAAAGAAATAGAAAAGTTGCAAAAAATTGTTTTGGATTGGGGGAAGAGTGGATTTTAGTAAAATAAGGCAGGATCTGGCCAACGTAGACTAGGGAACAGCTACTTGTGGGGAAATCTACAGAGGAGCAGTGGGGGACATTCAAAAAGGAAATGGGGAGGGTACAACCTCAACATGTTCATTCTAGGGTGATAGGAAGGAGTAACAAGCCCAGAGAACCATGGATGACCAGAGATATTCAGGTTACGATGAGAAGGAAAAGAGAGGCTTTTAGCAGGTACAAGGGAAACAAATCAGCAGGGTCCAGAAAGTGCAGGGCGGAGCTTAAGAAAGCAATTAGGAGAGCAAAGAGGGGATATGAGAAAGCTCTGGCTGGTAAAAGTAGGAAAAATCCCAAGATATTCTATAAGTATATCAATGGGAAGGGAAAACCTAAGAAAGAGGATAGCCCATAAGGGACCAAGGGGGCAATCTATGGGTGGAACCAGAGGACATCGCTAGAGTGTTGAATGAATACTTCACATCCGTCTTCACCCAAGGGAATGAGGATGAAGGTATCGAACTCGGGGCGAGAGACTGCGAGGTTCTTGAGCAAATTGATATAGGGAGTGACAAGGTATTGGAGGTGTTAGCAGGCATAAAAGTGGGCAAATCTCCAGGTCTGGATGATGTGTCCCAGACTGTTGAGGGAAGCAAGGGAGGAGATCACAGGGGTCTGATCCAAATTTTTAATTCCTCTCTGGCCATGGGGGAGGTGCCAGAGAACAGCTAATGTGGTTCCGCTATTTAAGAAGGGTTGTAGAAATAAGCCAGGGAACTACAGGCCAGTGAGTCTCACGTCAGTGGTAGGGAAACCATTGGAGAAAGTTCTGAAGTAGAGAATCTATCTCCACTTGGAGAGGCAAGGTTTGATCAGGGATAGTCAGCATGGCTTTGTCAGAGGGAGGTCATGCCTAACAAATTTGATTGAATGTTTTGAGGAGGTGACCAGGTGTGTAGATGAGGGTAGTGCAGTTGATGTTGTTTATATGGATTTCAGCAAAGCCTTTGACAAGGTCCCACATGGGAGATTTATAAAGAAGGCAAATGCACATGGGATACAGGGTAATTTGATAAGGTGAATTCAAAATTGGCTTACTTGTAGCAGACAGAGGGTGATGACAGAATGATGCTTTAGTGACTGGAAGCCAGTGTCCAGTGGGGTACCACAGGGATCTGTGCTCGGTCCCCTATTATTTGTCATTTATATAAACGACATAGATGACTATGTGGGGGTTAGGATTAATAAGTTTGCAGATGACACAAAGATTGGCCGGGTGGTTAACAGCGAGGTTGAGTGTCTTGTGCTACAGGAAGATATAGACGGGATGGTCAAATGGGCAGATAAGTGGCAGATGGAATTTAACCCTGAAAAGTGTGGGGTGATACACTTTAGAAGGAGTAATTTGACAAGGAAGTATTCAATGAACGGCATGACACTAGAAAGTTCTGAGGAACAAAGGGACCTTGGCGTGTGTGTCCATAGATCTCTGAAGGCGGAGGGGCATGTTGGTGGGGTGGTGAAAAAGGCATATAGGACACTTGCCTTTATCAATCGAGGCATAGATTACAAATGTAGGGAGATTATGTTGGAGTTGTATAGAACCTTGGTGAGGCCACAGCTGGAGTACTGTGTGCAGTTCTGGTCACCACATTATAGGAAGGATGTGATTGCACTGGAGGGGGTGCAGAGGAGGCACTAGGATGTTGCCTGGGATGAAACAGTTAAGTTATGAAGAGAGGTTGACTTGGGATGCTTTCGTTGGAGCAGAGAAGACTGAGGGGCGACCTGATCAAGGTGTACAAGATTATGATGGGCATTGACAGGGTGGATAGGGAGCAGCTGTTCCCCTTAGTTGAAGGGTCAGTCACAAAGTGACATAAGTTCAAGGTGAGGGGCAGGAGGTTTAGGGGGGATGTGAGTGACAATTTTACCCAGAGGGTGCTGATGGTCCAGAATGCAGTGCCTGGGAGGGTGGTGGAGGTGGGTTGCCTCACATCCTTTAAAAAGTACCTGGATGAGCACTTGGCAAGTCATAATATTCAAGACTATGGGCCAATTGCTGGTAAATGGGATTAGGTAGGTAGGTCAGGTGTTTCTCACGTGTCGGTGCAGACTTGATGGGCCGAAGGGCCTCTTCTGCACTGTGAGATTCTGTGATTCTGAGAAGCTGGGACCATGCCTGTGTTTAGACACAAGCCATCACAGGGGGACGCAATCTCAGTTGACAGTCAACTCAGCTGGAAAAGAGACCAAGGCCTGGGAGCAGATATGAGAGAGATCTAGGATCGTGGGTCTTTTGGGTAGAATAGAGCTACTGTCAGCTGGGAACCAGACTAGCTCTTGGAAGTGGAGCTAAAATCCGTCATGAAGTCGACAGAGTTTTTAAAGAATTTTGAGACTCATAGTGATGATTGTTGTCTGAGTAGGTTGCTGAGAAATTCAGGGAACCTGTCTTGGTGGTGTCTGCCATTTAATGTGCAGCTTGCCTGTTTATTCATGTTTACCTTATGTTAATTCTATGTTGGATTATAAAATTGAACACTGACTTTTATTGATTTGTGTACAGTAAAATTTGTTTGTTTAAAACCATAGAATCCTGTGGCTTTATTCTTAGTAAGAAATTGGGATTTCAAATTGTGCCTACTTTAACAATGTAGGTTACTGGTCCCTAACCAGACTGTAACAATTTGGGGTCTCTTTTGGAATTGTAACAAAATTGCAGGCCACTGGACACTGAAAACTTAGCTGCACTAGGGGCTGAATTTTAGGCCACCACTGGATTAGGAAGAGGTGGCCAAGAGCTAAGGATAGCCCGGCTAGCCGGTGTGCTGGTCCCCCAGCTCAGGATCCATTTTATTGGAGGCAGGATTGGGTGGGATGGGGGATGGCAACAAGACGTTTGTGGCGAGAAGCTGCCACAGCTCATTAAGAAGCTAATGAGGCCAGTTAAAGGTGGTCAGCTACGTTCTCCTGTGTGGGGTAGGTTCAGCACCTGGAAACACAGTCGTGACTTCTATTTCATGCTCCCAAGGGAAAATCTAGCCCTGGGGTATTCATCACACAATCTAAATTGGACATTAATTAGGTCAGTAGAACAAAGATAGCTCTCCCTACCGTCAATCTCCTGGAGAATACATACATCACTTTTTGAACCAAATCTGTTGCTTTTTCAAACTATTAAGTCATTGCAACACCTGCTTAAATGAACATTTCCTCAATCTATGGTACATTAACATTTCAGGGCATGTAACCTCCGCCATATAAAGTAGAATCAATCCTTTAAATTTCCTCTTGGAAAAGGCCAAGTACCATCCATTCAAATGTCAAAGATGTCTAGCAAATGTTGTTGGTTTCACAGTAGCACAGTATATCTCAAACAGGAGAGTGTGTTCAGCCCATCTAGCCCACCAAATCATTTATTCCACAATCAACATAACACCTAGCAGATGGTCCAGTCATTACCAAATTGTCGTGGGAGTTTGCTTTTGCACAAAATGGCTGCTCTGTTCCCTACATCACAACAGTCACGACACTTCAAAACCTCTGTATCGGCTGTGGAGTGCTTTGGGATGTTCTGAAGTTGTGAAAGGCACTATAGAAGTGCAAGTTTTTCTTTTCTTTTTATTTCCAGGGACATTTCAATAGAGCCTGGAATCCCATTTGTTGACACGTATTTGTCCAGGTCCATCTTAAACCCCTTTCTCAGCTTTCCCGTATCACCATTTACATTTGGTTTGTAACGTGCATTGAGCTAACCAAGACAACTCATACAAAGGGCATGAGGAAGACACCAGATCATTCGCAGAACCACACACATGTTATTGAGACACTCAGCAGGATCGCCAATACAAGACTCCAAAGGTTCAATTCCCTGGGAAATGTGATTATGCTCTTATTGACAATGCTAACAACAACATACCATATTCATGACAGTCAGTATGAATCGCTGGGCAGCCTCGGCACCATGATACTCGACCATGTCAGAATCTGCCACCAGCAACGTCTCCACAGTGTATTCATTGGTTAATCGAATGGCGTTTCTTCGGGGTCGCCAGCCATCAGGCTTCTTTGGTCTCTTCCTTCCTAGGAGGAGAGGTTATATGTTTATGCACATGCTCAACTGCCCAAAGTATTCAGAAATACAGATGTACACAGCATCAAGCAATCTAGTCGCTGCAGCACTCATCTCCTGATCAGATGAAGACAGGTTTATAACATTTGGTTTCCCATCATTCAAACCCCATTTGCCTGAAACTTATCTCATTGGTTTTAACATGGATTCATCTTTGGAACCCATTTTATCCTTTCAGGTAGTTCAGTGTCTAATCTTGCCTTATAAAGCACCTGTGAAACGCCTTTAGACATTTTTTATTAGGTTTAAGGTTCTATATAAACACAAGTTACTGTTGATTACACACTGATCCATCCTGGAGGGCTCTATACCCTGAATGTTAAACTAATTATTAATTTCTAATCAGGTTATGGGGAGAGAAGTGACAGTGCACAAAAGACAAGAAATAGAGCATTTTTTTGTTTGGTCAGCAGAAGAGCGGAATACATTGACACAGGCTGAGAGGCTAGCAGAACAACCTGGGGGTATTTACCAAAGGATGGTCCATGTTTATTCACTGGGGTCATAGTGGGAGGCATTGGAAACTAAACAATAGGTTACCCCCAGCTTGTTGATAGAAGCATGATGTCTACTGTTCTCAATAAGGGCTTTAAATTATTCAAATGGTTTCCCAGATCAAGGGGAAAGTTTTGGGAATTGAATGTAATCAGTTTAAACTTCTGCCTGGAACATCCCAGCTGTGACACGTTGTTATGGAAATAGGCTATGCAGGGAGGTACCCTCTGTTTTGGTTTCTCTGATTTTTCAGAGGAAAAAACAATTGATGCTTGGAATCTACTCGAGTCAGAACAGAGAAGAATACCAGCATTAGTGGCTTTAAAGCAGCTGAAACCAATAGCAAAGGGCTATCAGAAACTAGGGGTGTTTTTGGATTTGCAGTCGTGAAGCAAGAATGCAGTGAGGCCCATGCTTGGGCCATGGAGTCCACAGTCATGAGGTGCTGGACAAGAACTATAGGGTCAAAAACAGAATTACCTGGAAAAACTCAGCAGGTCTGGCAGCATCGGCGGAGAAGAAAAGAGTTGACGTTTCGAGTCCTCATGACCCTTCGACAGAACTATAGGGTCGCCTGGCCAAATACTAATGGAAGCACCCCAAGAAATTTCATACCTCAGAGAATAACTGCAATACTGAGGAGAATCAAAGTGAATTCTGGAGAGCTGTGACATACATTGCTTTAGTCCCAAGAAAAGGGTTTAAATATAAATGTTTACATTCTGTTGAGATTTAAGGGTTTAAAGCATGTGTGATTGCAAAACAGTGTTGTTAGTAGAGCTTGCTTTAACTCTTGTAAAGTAAAAGTTTTTGTTTTGTTTAAAACGTGAAATCTTGTGTAGCTCTTTCAGGTAATAACTGGGTGTCAAATTTCTTTCTGAAGGTTACTGGTCTCTATTGAGATCATAACAAGTGGAATGGAAATGCAAAGTAAAGGTCCATCCCACGATTACATCATTGGTTTCCTCAGCGAGTTTGGAATTCTACAAAATGAAGCAAATGCTGTTCTAAATAAAGATTTAGATACTGGCCCGGATTTCAGTGTAATGATGTGAAATGGTCAGCATTTACCATAATTGACAGCAACTTCTGGAGCATGCACATGCTCAGAATAATGCAGAGATCCAGAAACTGTCAGTGATTTTATTCTTCTCCAGAGGCACACCCCACACTGCAGTCAATTGGGAAACAACTGAATTGATGAGAACTTTCCCCCTTGCTCTGTTGGCCTCAGCATTAGGAACATTTGAAAAAGTTATACCTTGTTGAATGAGGTGTAACTGGGTCTTTAATGGCCTACTAACATCATAATTACTGCTAAGACCCTCACTGGTCCTGAAACTAATTTTATATTTGTGGAATGACAAGTGCCCCAAAATGATTAAAAATTCCTCATTTAAAAAAAAAACATTTTTCCCTGTTCTAAAAGTTGCTTTATCTTTATATTAGCTTCTTAGTCCAATCATTTATTTCACTGTCTGAAAATGTAAATTAAAAGAAAAGGATATTAAGTGCTTTTAACTTGCTGGTTTGCTGTGTGTGAATACTTCAATGTGGTTGGCTGCTGTCACCAAAATATCCCTTTGGCACCAGGTTTAAACTTCATTGGAAAACAGGAAAACCACACCACAGGAATCACTAGATCCTTGTGGGCAGCAGCAAGCACTCTTATAAACATAATGGACACATTCATCAAAACTTTACACAAAAAAGCTTTTTGTAAGTTGCACATCATTTTGTGATATTTCCTGACTAGGTTTAGAATTCATCCTTCAGCCACAAGGGTTGATTTTCCAAACTGTGGTCTTACCCCACAACCTCCTCCTGGTGACATTTGCCCAGAGTCTGTTGACAAAAGCTATACTGCCATGGGGCAATGGTTTTGTGAGGCACTTTGGGGGTTGGGCAGGGGTGAAGATTTTAACCCATGTAGCAGAAACCAAGCGAGTGTATAAATGCTTGGGCAAATTACCCACCCATTTGCTGCCTGGGCCCTGATTTTAAACTGCTTTTTTGAGCATTCAGGCAGGCCAGCAGCAAACAGGACCCTTCGTTAAAGCTGCAAATCGAGGTCCAACTCTGAGTTTCAGGTTTGAGTGGAGAATGGCTGTCAAGCACTTCAACATGAGACAAAGCAGCAGGAAGAGGGACAGAAGAGTGTGTATGCTTCTCTTTACATGATATGTAAATATAATATATAATACATATGTATATGAGTTCACGTTTTTCAACTTGCCCAGGAGTGGGTTAAAATGTCCTCAGGGCCCCATGTGCTCCAACTCAGATAGCCCGGCAGTGAAGGGCAGAACTGCAGCCTAGTTCTTATAACCTTTCAAGCTTTTGTTTACAGAAGCAAACATTACATGTTGCACAACTCCAATCAACCACTGTTTCAGCAGGCCCCAAATTTATATGAGCACAGGTGAATCCCCAGTTAATATTCACCACCTTAATACTGCTAAACATCTAATTAATGTACATTAACACCATGTACATCATGAGATCCTAATTTGCAAGAGCCTAATTGCTGCCAAAACCTGCAGCATTAAAAAGGGGAAATGAATGGGAGCAGAGTGAGAAATGGAACCTCTCCATTTTTAAAGCTCCCTAACTCATTTCCTACTCAGAGGGGAAATCATCCCATTTGGTTTTAAGCCGAGCTCACCAGCCAGACAAAAAACAAACAGCACTTAGAGAAATCTGCTCAGTTTCTCTTCGCTGGCCATTCAGGATTGGTTATTTTCATAAATCCTTAGCTAGATTTCTGGCCACTTTCCTTACTTGTGATTCAAAATAAAACACAGTGGCAGTCAAAGCCAGAGCGACAGAAAAAGCATGATGGAGAGTGACTAATATCTGTCACACTGTGACCATACTTCAAATGAAGCCTTCAATTTTTTTAATGCAGACAACACGGAGTTTGCAGTATTTCTTGAAAAGTAATAATGCAAACATGTCACATTCCAGTGATCACAAGAGTTATGGATGAGGGAGACTATTCAGCCCATCGAACCTTATCCAGCCAGAGAGAACCTAAAGTACCCCCATTTCAGCAATCAATTAGTTCTTTAAAATTCCAGGGTATTCACCTTCACTTTTGTTCCTAGCAGTCAATTTATACATTAATCACTCGTGAAGAATTTCCTGAACAGTCCTAAATTCACCTCAGATCATGGCTCTACACCATCCAAGCCTCTGGCTGACCTTTGGTCCCAGAAACGTTTACATTTACCCAACACCACGACAATCCCTATCCAGCTAGTCTGCCAGGCTCCACGCCCCATGGGAGCTGTAATATTAAATCTGCTTTTCAAAGATTAAATACAATCTTCAGTCAATGCTCTATTAAATAATCAGAACAAGTCAGCCTCAGTTTCAGTTTTGGAAACAATAATTTGCACTGCTCAGCTAATCAATTCAAGGTAACTCGATATAATCTGGAGAACGTGCATTGCAAATTATACTCAGCAATCCTAAACTGTCCATTCAGCAAAAGGATGCAGCAATTTCACACATACTCCATGCGTAACAAATGGAAAATCTCTCGCATGCTGCACTGGAGACGTGTGAATTTTTACGTGTTTGCTGAACGTCCTGTTCACAAGTGCGTTTGTCATCCATATAACTGGATCATGCTGGGCACAAGTTGATGACAATATTTATCACAGAATGAAATGCCAATGCAGCTGTGTACAATAATTCAACGACCAAAAAAATAGAAGCAAATTTCCAACACTTTGCTGAAGGAGGTTGAATTCAGGGTAGTTCAATGAGGCAGCAACATACCCATGAAGGAGCTTGTATCAAATTACTGTTCTGTGAACATAGGTTTGACTTTTGTTCCCTTCACAGGTAGATTAAATGCATTACAGCTCAGCGTCATACAAACAGAAAGGACTTGTCTCTCTCAGGATGTCCCAAAGCACTTAACAGCCAATGAAGTACTTTCGGAGAGTTGCTGTTGTAATGTAGGAAAGGTAGCAGCCACTCCCACAAACAATGTGATAATGACCAGATCAGCTGTTGGTATTTTGTTGATTGAGGGATAAACATTGGTCAGGACACTGGGGGAAAACTCCCCTGTTCTTCAAACAGTGCCACGAGATCTTCTACATCCACCTGAGGTAGCAGGCTGTGTTTCAGGTAGGTTAATCTCTCATCCAAAAGAGGGCATCTTTTACCACATCCTTGGCACTGCACTGGAGTGTCAGCCGGGTCATGGGGTTAGGTTCCTGGAATGGAGCTTCTTCTTCTGACTCAGAGGGGAGTGCGCTACCACTGAGCCACACATTACATTATATTTTCCAAAGGTTGGTGTCAGGCAGGTTCAGAAATTCCGGTGCCCAACTTTCTAATCGATGATTTGGGGCAAGAGACTGAGCAACAATCACACACTGATTAATTTAATTACATCAGTTAGGTCCCACACACTCCTCCCAGCTCTAAACAAAGCTCCGCTCCCAACATGCACCCTGTGCATCAAGATTCTGGGGTCTGGCCAGTGTGGGAACGTTTCAGAAAGACAGGTTACTCTTGCAAAACTATTACAAAATGCTTTCTAATAAATTTTCATTTAAACTGCAAAGAAACAGGCTGAGTAAGGCAGATATTTGGATGATGGGCAAACAGAGCACGTTTGGCCTCCAACAGCTACAAACCCAGTCTCTGCATTTATTAAATATGCCACAGGGCACAGCGCTAGGGATCTGACTTTGTTACTTCTATTTTACAAGAGCAGCCGGCACACAGCTGTAGTTCCGCTGCAGGAGAATCTGCAGTCAACATATGGAACAGGACAGCTGTTATGTAGAAAGGAAGGCTCCCACAGCATGATGCTTTCATGCCACCACATCCTTCCGATCCAGGCAAGGGAATATCTGTTACATCAGGCAGTCTCTCTAGCACACACACCTCAATCAAGTCAGTGAAAAACACCGTTTACAACAGCAACACCATCATCACTGTTCTTGCAGAAGATTGGTGTCAGTGGACAGGGTGCAAGCACTCCCTCATATCCATGCACCATGTGGTTAATCCAGGCTTTTCATATTCAACCTCACAAGCTACATAAAAGAACAGATTCTGATTCGTTTACTGCTCAAGTGTCCGACCACAACCATTATTATCCACGTTAACAGCCTTTATCCTGGCATCAGCCACAAACTTTACATTATGGAGAAGCCCATATTTCTCTATTTGAAAAGGCAGCTGGGTGTGGGGCAGTCAGGAGAGCAGCCTATCTTTCCCATCCATGGCAATGCCATGGAGCAGCAGAGACTACCTTGCTCAGTCTGTCATTCTGATAAGTGTGCCCAGCAGTTTTGGCACCATGAATATACAAAGAGCACTAGGCATGTGCAATCCTTGGAATGTGTGCCAATCCCAACATCAGTTTCTGCCATTGTTGACGGGCCTCCCTTTAGACATTATGTCCTTTTTCCAGCCTTAAGCTTTCCCAGCCAGGCAACACAGAATTTTATGCACACAATCTATTGTAAGGGTTTAATCCCCCACTTAAATGACTGCTCTGATTCCAATTCTCCTGTTACTGAAACACACTGCAGGTAATTTTTGTTGGCACTACTACAGAAGTCAAATTTTCAAATTAATTTTCTATCCTTGAGCATTAAACAGTAGAGGATGAAAGTGGAGGAAATCAAGGCTAACACACTTGGTAATTAAATATTGAGGCAATTTGATGTGATTTTTTCACTGTTACAGCCATTTAACAAGCTATAAAAAGCAGAAATGACCTTGTGCACTAAAATGCTCATTATAACCAGCTCCCTTTTCCAATTAAGGTTTCCTGAACCTGAAATGTCCATCTGCTGCTCCAGTTTTAGATTTTCATCCAGTACTTCTTGTGTTCAGTAGCAAAGACCACCACTGGACATGAAGCCATGACCCTTCCCCATGAGTTCATGTGTAGCTTTACGTGTAGCCAATCTCTGGTTTTGTAACTTAACCAGAGGTCAAACTTTTGTTTTAGGTTATCAGGTTCGCTTTGTCCAGCAAACGCGAGCTGCGCCCTTGAGCGTCACACATTAGTTGGTGCTTGAAACAATATAGGCAGAGAGTCCAATAAACTGAACAAACCACTGGTGGTTTATTGAAACTAAGTACAGAAAACTAACACAATAAGGGCTTCTTCAATCATCTCCAGCTCTAGACTTAGTTACCAAGTAGCCCCCACTGTAGAGCAATTGGTCGATACAGGCACATGATCAGTTAACTACATTCTGTTAAAGGTACATCGTTCTCGATTTTACCATATCCCTCCCCCTTTACTTCAAAGTACAACGGACAAGTTTCACAACATCCCAATTATTTGCATGAATAACTATTTACAAGTCTCTCAGGAGGCTTCCTCGGACATGTCGAGCGTTATAGCTCAACGACCTCGGCTGTTTTTTTCCGAGACCCCCTCCTCAGGGGTCAACTGTCCATCAGGCTCTTCGGTGGAAGTGGGAAGTTTGTGTCTTAGACCCTTCTCAGGTCCAAAAGGCCCCATCAGTTCTTTGTGAGTACTGGGTCTCCCACTGTGAAATTTCTTTCATGATTATGGCCATCATGGCTGGCCTTCTGGGCCTCTTGGCTTCTCTCCACCCTCCCCACCAAATTCGGCCTGATAAGAGTGAGACAGGTAAGGAGGCGTCTCATTAGTGATTCAACAGGGGCAAGACCAATGGTCGTGTGTGGCATCATGTAGTATGCGAACAGGAACCATGACAATCTGGTGCTGATGGAATCCCCATCCAGCTTTTTCATCCTGGATTTAAAAGTTTGGATCGCCCACTCAGCCAAACTATTAGAGGTGGGATGGTAAGGCGAGGTTTTGATATGTTATTCCATTGAGGGCCGTAAACCTGTGGAACTCCCTCGCTGGTAAATGCGGTCCCGTTATCTGACACAAGCACCTCTGGTAACCCGTGCACTGCAAAACTCTGTCGCAAACGGTCTATGGTGGCACCAGATGTGGATGACCAGACTTCATAGACATCCATCCACTTGAAGTGGGCACCTATTAGTTAAAGGAACATTGTGCCCAAGAAGGGCCCCATGTGGTTGACGCAGAGGTGCACCTATAGCTTCCCCCGCCATTCCCATGGGTGCAACAGAGCTAAAGGGGGGCCGGGGGTGGGGGGGGGGGGGAGTGCAATTGGTTTTGTACCTAGGGGATGCGTTGCACGTTAAAATCAATTCTCTCTTTGGGTCAAAGTGGACCAGTAGGGTCGATGATCTTAACAATTGCTTTACCTTCAGAAATGCCTCCTGGTGCTGAGCTTGCCAAATCCATTTATGGTTTTTAAGCAATGCGTTTAACGGAGCCAGTACAGTTGATACATTAGGGAGAAATCACCCATAGTAGTGTATCATACCTAAGGCGGCCTTTAGTTCTGTAGTGTTCTTCAGTGTAGGTGCCTCGCGAATAGCTGTGACCTTCTCTTCCGTGGGTGCAGGCCCTGCACGTCAACCTTATGTCCCAAGTAAACTACCTCCTTGGCTTGGAAAATATATGTCCCTCATTTCAAGCTTGTGAAAAGCGTTTCAGTGCCTCCTCCAAATTAGCTAAATGTTCTTCGTCAGTTAGTCCAGTGGCTAAGACATCATCCAGATAAACAAAAATATGGGGCAGCCCCTGAAGTAGATTTTCCATGGTACGCTGGAAAATAACACACACCGATGAGACCCCAAAGGGTAGTCGAATAAGTCGATACAACCCTCGATGTGTATTGATGGACACGAATTCCCTAGAGCTTTCTTCCAACTCTACCTGGTGGTCAGCGTGACTCATGGCGCGTTTTGAATATGCGCTGGCCCCTGCCAATTCTGAATATAATTCACCAATTTTCAGTATCAGGTGTCTATCAAGTTTGGCCACTCTGTTTACAGTTAACTTAGGAAAATATAGGACAGTCAGCCTAACATCTGTCATCAAGAAACTATAGGCCAGTCAGCCGAACATGTGTAATTGGGAAAATGCTAGAGTCCATTAAGGAAGAAATAGCAGGACATTTAGAAAAGCTTCATGCAATCAAACAGAGTCAACATGGTTTTGTGAAAGGGAAATCATGTTTGAAAAATCTTCAGGAGTTCTTTGAGGATATAACAAGCAGAGCTGATAAAGAGAAAGCAGTAGGTGTAGTGCATTTGGATTTTCAGAAGGCATTCAGGTGCCACATAAAAGGTTATTGCACAAGATAGGAGGGCGCAGTACTGGGGGTAATGTATTTAGCATGCATTGGGGATTGGTTAACACATAGAAGACAGAATCGGGATTAATGGGTCTTTTTCAGGTTGGACAGACACAACTAGTGGAGTGCCACAAGGATCAGTCCTAGGGCCTCAATTATCTACTATCTATGTTAATGACTTGGAAGAGGGGGCAGAGTACAAATTTGCTGAGGATACAAAAATAGGTGGGAGGGCATGTTGCGATGGAGGGCGTGTTGCGATGGAGGGCGTGTTGCGATGGAGGGCATGTTGCGATGGAGGGCATGTTGCGATGGGGACATGTTGCGATGGAGGGCGTGTTGCGATGGAGGGCGTGTTGCGATGGAGGGCATGTTGCGATGGAGGGCATGTTGCGATGGAGGGCATGTTGCGATGGAGGGCATGTTGCGATGGGGACATGTTGCGATGGAGGGCGTGTTGCGATGGAGGGCGTGTTGCAATGGAGGGCGTGTTGCGATGGAGGGCATGTTGCGATGAAGGGCGTGTTGCGATGGAGGGCGTGTTGCGATGGAGGGCGTGTTGCGATGGAGGGCATGTTGCGATGGAGGGCATGTTGCGATGGGGACATGTTGCGATGGAGGGCATGTTGCGATGGAGGGCATGTTGCGATGGGGACATGTTGCGATGGAGGGCGTGTTGCGATGGAGGGCGTGTTGCGATGGAGGGCGTGTTGCGATGGAGGGCGTGTTGCGATGGAGGGCGTGTTGCGACGGAGGGCGTGTTGCGATGGGGACATGAAGCTGCAAGGGGATATGGGCAGGTTGAGTGTTTTTTTTTAATAATCTTTAGAATGATCAGCCTAAACAGAATTGGTGTATTTGGAGATGGTGTTTGGCCAGCTCCGCAGGCAATCGCACATGTGGCGGATGGCGGTCTGAATCTCCCTGGCCAAGACGGTGTGGCACTTCCTGTAGTGAATGAAGTGCGAAGCCTCGGAGGCGATGCACTCAAAAATGTCGACAACGAAGGAATTCATAACACTCATGGCCTTGGACGAGATCCTGGTGGAAGGGTGGACCTGGGTCAGCACGCTGTACACGCAAGTGGAATAGCTCAGCTTGCGAGATTTCCTGTGCTTCTTGGTGACTTTAGTCAGCGACTGTTTCGGTGCCTTCAGAGACGCACCGCCCTTAGCCACAGTCGCCATCTCAAGCATTCCACTTGACTTGGACCAACTCAAATGGACAAAAACTTGGCAGATGGAGTTTAATATAGGAGAGTGAGAGGTCTTGCACTTTTAGTAGGAAGAATCAAAAGTCAGACTATTATTTAAATGGAGAGACTCCTAAAAGGTAGCACAGAGGGGTCTGGGTGATCTTGTGCATGAAACAAAGTCAGCATGCAGGTGCAGCAAGTAATTAAGAAGGCAAATGGGATTTTGGCTTGTGTTGCAAGGGAGTTGGAGTTTAAAAATAGGGAAGACTTGTTACAACTGTACGGGGTGTTGGTGAAGCCACACCTGGAGTACTGTGTACAGTTTTGGTCTCCATATTTAAGAAAGGATATACTGACATTGGAGACAGTTCAAAAGATTCCTGAGATGAAGGGGTTGACTTATCAAGAACAGCTAAACAGGTTAGGCCTTTATTCATTAGAGTTTAGAAGAATGAGGGGTGATCTTATTGAAACATGCAAGATTCTGAAGGGGCTTGACAGGGTAGATGTTGAGAAGATGTTTCCACTAGTGGGGGAACCTCAAACTAGGGGACATAGTTACAGAATAAGGGGGCACTCATTTAAAACTGAGATGTAAAGGAATTTCTTCTCAGAGGGTAGTGAATGTCTGGAATTCTCTACCCTAGAGAGTTGTGGAAGCTAGATCACTAAGTATTTAAAGAGGAGGTAGATAGATTTTTGAACTATTGGGGAGTTGAGGGCTATGAGGAGTTGACACGAAAGAGGAGTTGAGGCCTGATGAAGATCAGCCATGATCTTATTGAATGGCAGGGCAGGCTTGAGGGAAAATAGCCTACTCCTGCTTCTATTTCTTAAGTTATGTAACTTATAGTCATCACATATGTGAACATTTTGGTCTGGCTTCAGTGCAGGTACTATGGGTGCCGCCCACTTGGATCTACAGGTCTACGTGGATTTTGGCTTGTAGCCCACGAATCCTTCCCAGCTCATCACTGAAAATGGAAACGTACTTTTGTGACAATTCCTGTAAGTTCCTCATTCTGATTTGAAAAATTTCAGTCCATTGCAATTTAATCTTTCTAAGCCAGATGCAGCCAATTAATCTGGGGCCCGCTCCAGCTACTACTATAAGGGGCAAACTTACAGACTGATCCCCGTACTGTACCAGGACTTGACATATCCCTTTCACTCTTACTTCTTCGCTCGTATATGTTTTTAATTTAGTGCCCGATTCTTCCAAAACTTAAAGGGCGGACTCCTTTATTCAAGTACCTGAATGTATGTTCTCCTATGACAGACATTGATGCCCCAGAATCAATCTCCATATTGATGGGTAGCTCATTGACTAATGACTACCTGGATTGGCTTAGTTCTACCCACTTTCAGGTTGTGTAATGAACAGATTCTGCTTCCACTGGTTCTTTAACGTGACAGATTTCACAATTTCTCCCTTTATTTTTAAAATGCTGTCTCAGCCGATCTTTACAGTGCCGCAGTGTGACCATTGCAGTGACAGAAGAAGCATTTGATATTTCTGAACTGTCGATCGCCTGTAGGTTGCCTGGATGCATTTCTCTCATTAATGTCGTGGGTTTTCACTGTGGTACTGTTTTCTTCAATGGTCAGTATGTAGTGAGCATTTCTCACCTTTCTGCAGAGTCCGACATTTTAGCATCTTTTGTTACCAGCCCTTCCCGCTCTACAAGATGGACGGTGCCATTTTATGCATCTTCATTGTCTCAGAGTTTCTAACAGTGCTTTCCATGGCTGTTGTCAATTCTAATGCCTTACTGCAGTCCACATTAGTTTCAGACAGCAATCGCTTTTGAATACCATTGTCCCCGATTCCGCAAGATTTTTCCGAATTTTTAAACTCTATTCCTTCCTTGGGTTCAAAAATAACCAGGTGGTCCAACATCTTGCTAACTCGCCCAATAAGATATTGAACTTGGATCAGCTTCTGTACGATGGGGGTTTGTACTGACTCTCAGAGCTCCATAACAGCACTACCAGTGATGCAAGAAATAGCTAACAGGGAAAAGGCCCATGGTCCTGCTCTACCTGTGAATAGGGCTGTCAAATCGATCTTTCAACTGGTCATTAATTGAAGTTCCGAACTCTCAATATTCCATTAATTCCTTTAAAGCAGCTACATAGCCAGCAATTGTCTCTCCTGAAAGCCTATTCCTTGAATTGAATTTAAAACACTGCATAGTGACTGAGGGCTTTGGCTTCAGGTGATTCTTGACAATATTTACTAACTCATTGAAAGTCTTCATATTGGGGATGTTAGGTGACATGAGGCTGCGAATCAGCCCAAACGTTTTGTTCTCGCATGTGGACAAAAGAATCACCCTCTTCTTGTCCTCTGCAATGATGTCATTAGCGGTAAAGAACAACACAAGGCGTTCAACGTAATGAGACCAGTCATCGGAAATGAGGTTGAATAGTTCAAGATGCCCAAACTGCAGCATACTCAATGACTAAGGAGACTGCACTTTCAAACAGCTTCAAGGTAGTGGTGAAGTAACGTAACTGACTAACTGCAGCTTTCTTGATTGCCGTCAATTGATCTGCTTTATCCTCATCACCAGTTTTATATATTAGGTTATCCGGTTCGCTTTGTCCAGCGAACGCAAGCTGCGCCCTTGATATTAACACATCCATTGGTGCTTGATACAACATAGGCAGAGAGACTGATTAACTGAACAAACACTGGTGGTTTACTGGAACTAGGAACAGGACACTAACACAACGTGTGCTTTTTCCAATCACCTCCAGCTCTAGACTTAGTTATCAAGTAGCCCCTGCTGTATAGCAATTGGTTGATAGTCACGTGATCAGTTAACCACATTTCCTTAAAAAAGATACATAGCACTCCACTTTACCCCAAACTGAAAGCCTTAGTTTAATGAACTCACTGGACCAATCACAAGCCCTCATGAAACTTCAAAAGCAGAGGAATAATTGACTTCACACTGGTTTGTAAGCTCATTAAAAATAATAGATCAGTAATAAGAGACAATATCAAAGTCTGCAAGATTTTTCCGAATTTTTAACCTCTATTCCTTCCTTGGATTCAAAAATAACCAGGTTGTCCAACACTTTGCTAACTCGCCCAATAAGATATTGAACTTGGATCAGCATCTATACGATGGGGGTTTGTACTGACTCTCAGAGCTCCATAACAGCACTACCAGTGATGCAAGAAATAGCTAACAGGGAGAAGGCCCATGGTCCTGCTCCACCTGTGAATAGGGCAGTCAATCAACCCATGCTTCCACTCCAGTGACATTTTATAGGACCTTGCCCCGCCAAACCTTCCAGATCATTGAAGTTCATCTACACCCAGATGGTGGACTAAATACGTACTACTTATAGTTGCATAAGGCGATCCTACCTTTACAGAATTTAAAACACGGGGGATGCTTGCTGACTGGAACCTTGCATTTTCTGCTGTAGCAGCAGAATTAACCTGCTTCTGACACTTGGGACCTTCCTGAAGACTTTATCTCTGCTATCGAACAATTACTCCTACTTGATGACTTCAGGACAAAAGCAAATAAACAGCTGTATGTGCTGCTTACTTTAATGTCCATCCTGAGCCAACTTGCCCTCCAACTATCTTCATATAGAAAAAAGGAAGTTCTATTTCCTCAGAAGGTTTGTACATAGAAGCACCAGCTACCTATCAAATAGATACTGAATTTAACATATATAACGGAGTACGGGTAGGTCTGACCATCTTCCCAGTCAGCTAATTGCCTGTTGACCCATGCTGCCATATTATAGATTGCCTGTACTTCAACAGTGGATATTTCAGGAGTAAATTAATTTGGGCAACACTAACTCATTAACTTACATGAGAAGTACTTTTATAATCATACATTTGTTAATATATAACCAACTGGATATAGCCAGAAGCTCAGCTAAAAATATCAAGCAATTTTACAGTCGGCATGCACTACTTATCAAACAATTTTAAGAAAATGACTTATTTGATAAGTGGCCAAATGAAAATTGCTATTTTTAATCCATTTTACTGTATGCCTACTGAATGAAACCGCCTGCAAATTGATCAGAGTGGTCATTTCAGCCAATTGCTATTTTTGATCATACAAAATATATAACTCCTTTGAAGTGAGGTACTGTTAAGGGATTAAATTATGAGACAGTAAAGTTAAATCATTTGATGAAAACGATTAATCTATATTTTGTTTTGCAGACTGAAGAAGCTCTCACAATCCAATGTCTGTATAAAGATTAATTGCAACCTGCTTCTAGCCAGGCCCATATTTAGATTCACCGTCACTAAACTGGACTCTCGGTATCATGCCTCATGCCCCACTAATCCTCAAACGCTAATGTTTTTCGATATAACTGGAGATCGCAAGATGTATAAATGGAGTTGAAACTATGAGAAAGGTCATAGATGCTAAGGCCTATAATATTAATGCAGCTAGCAACAGATAACTGAGTAAACCCACAGCCCAAGAGGTGAAACAGAGGAGGAAGGCAGCTGGAGGGTTTAACATACCTGACTAACATGTGCCTCTTCTGTGATCTTGGTATTGGGTGTGTGTACAGGTGTAACATTTATTCTTTCTGAAAGGTTTGCAAGTTTATTAGTGTTAAAATTATTCCTAGTTTACAGGCACAGGGCTGCAGCCAGGGTCTACATTATAGAATTCACTGTTTACAGACAACACTGGCGCTCACTAAATGCAAAAGTATTAACGATAAATGAGAGATGTAGTTTAGTGGTGGGATGGTAGAAACATATAAATTAATAAAAGCAAGCATTAATCAGAGAACCCATCTTATCCAAATGGAACTAAGCTGACTTACTTTGCTACAAGTGCATTCAGGCTGGTAGAGAATGAGCCAAATCTTCAGTTGAATAATTTTGTCCTTGCAGGGACTAAGTATAGCTTCCCTCTAAGCTTGATGACTAGTCCAAATCTCATCTTCAGGACTTTCAACAGCTGTACAAAAAGGGAGTCATAATCTCTGGCCACTTTCTGCCCTTCCCAAATACAATCACTTCCTAACCATTTGTGGGAGAACATTCCCTTGGGAACCCAGCAACAGCCTCCTGCCTCCCAGATTCAGGCAGCAGTCAGTCTTACATCATTTAAATAAAAACCAGAAAGTTTTAATGGAACAGATCTCACACCAGTGAGATAATGGAGGTTTTATATCCTCCCTAGTCCCACCCAAGCTCAAAATCAGGGCTAAAAATCACAACTGAACAGTCTTTTAATGCCTTACTACAATAAAACTCAACAAAGGACCTGCATGGTGCAGCCTGAAGTGTTTCAGTTGGTTTTGTTTTAGCTGCAAAACTAGTCATTGTTACACTAGCATTACAACACAAACATGAAAACAATGGGGTAGATTTAGTGACTTTGTACAGATGCTCATGCAATCACAACCTATAATCAGAAACATGGATGTGAAGTCACAATGGCTTTTGATGCCTGGTACACTGAACTATAGTCTGCGATATCTATGATGATTGTTTAAGCCAGTTTAAATTTTTTTACAATGTTGCTCTCATCCATTAGTGTTGAGTACTCTGCATTAGATTGACCTTCGTGTAGTTTCAGACCAGGAGTTAATGCTCTGGCATGTCTATGTGGTCAACAATAGCCCCTTAATGACTTGTAGGATGATCAGCACAGGTGGCAGCCATTCAGCCCATTGTGCCTGTGCAGGATCTTGAATGAGCTATCCAATTAGTCTCTCTCCTCGGCTCTTTGCCCTGCAAAATCTTCCATGAAATGTACGACTTGGTTGTAAGACTGGTTCAGATGATTGACCAATATTGCACTCTGCAGCACACGGATGGGTATATAAACACATCATCAAGAGGACATGCTCAATACAATCAACTGCTTTTTCCAATTTAAATCAAGTCAAACAGCAAAATGCAACCATCATGCAACACACTGATTAAGGGATCTTTAAGCAAATACAAACTTTATTTCTCAACAAAAATTTCCATTTTACCAAACACTACAATTTTACATTACAAAAAAAGTGTTTTACAAACATAATTAACCCCTCTGTCATGTGGTCACAGATATATTGGATTCTGTCTCCTGAAATATATGTATGCTGAAGAAAGGACAGTGAATTCTCCTAAAACACTATAGTATAAAAATAATTGCAGGCTATATCAGTGGTAAACGCTCAAAGTATTTGTATGCCATTCCTCTATCCCGTCCTTCGATTCAGGTATCAAGCAGTTTGGGTTAAGTGGGAAAATACTGTCACTGAAACAGACCACATCAGTGGAATGTGTTCAGTGTTTGTCCAATGATATCAGCAACAATAGATTCCAATGTTTAGAATTTCACTTTTGCTAAAATTACTTGTCATTCTGAAAATCCTATAGTTCAAAACAAAAGCAATCTTACTTAGCACTAGAAGCCTTGCAGTTTACAGCCAGAGGTGGCCATTTAATTTGTGTCTACACTGTTAGCCCCCACATCCCAGAGTACTGTAATGTAAAAGCAACTCCCCGCCATCTTACTCTGTTTCAAACACATATCCACCTTATGCCCAGAAGTTACAACTTCTCCCTGGGACAAAGTATTCCACACTCCAACAACCCTCCAAGTAATGAAATTTCTCAAATTCTCTCCTCATTCACGTCAGCCATAGTTCAGTCACTAGTATTCTCGGCTCCAGGTCAGAAAGTGTGGGGTCGAGCTGCGTTTCAGAATTGGAGCACAAAATCCAGGCTGACACACTATTACAACAGGGGGAGTGCTGCCCAGGTATCATGCTGTCTTCTAGTGAGAAACTGGACTGGATTTTGCTGTAGTAATTACTCCACTGGAATGAAGCATATCTTCTGTAGCCCACACAGAAATACAGAAGTTCCTGTCAGTGGTTGTGCTTGAGGGTGCACAGTTGAGCTCTTCCCCCACCACCCCCCAACCCCAGCCCCGACCTAGACGGCAACCAATGGAAATCATTTGAATTGATGAGACATTTCACCTTACACTATTAAACTCACTGTAAGAGCCCTTGAAAAAGTTACACCTTGTTGAATGAGGTGTCACTGGGTTTTTAACAGCATATACTAACCTCATAATAATGGTCCTGGAAAGTTCATTTTACTTGTGAAATGCTAATTTTTTTGCTTAATATAAACAATTCCAGATTTTTTTTTTACAAAAAGGCATAAAATTTTATCTTTAAAAAGTTTCTTTATTTTGGTATCTATTTCAATCCAATAACTACAAATTTATTTTGCTAATTGAAAATATAAATTGACAGTCAAGGATATCAAGTGTTTTAACTTCCTGGTTTGCTGTGTGAATACTTCAATGCAATTCGCTGCTTACCTACTTGATGGCATTACTACTGCTCAATGCCAAGACATTAAATCTAGCGCCAATCCCTGGATTTTAGTGGGCAGCAGCAGGTGCCCTTGCTTTGCCACTAACCACAAAATCCAGGGAATTAAACAAAGGCTCCGTGTTCCCTTTCAGGTGGACTTAGAAAGGTCCCATGACACTATCCATGGATGGGAATTCTGTGTCCTGGACAATATCTATCCTCAACCAAAATTTCAAAAGAGTTGATTGAGTCATCATCACATTGCTATTCATAGGAGCTCACTGTGCCCTTAAGAACATAAGAAACAGAAGGAGTAGGCCATTCAGCCCTTTGAGCTCATTCCACCAATGAGATCGTAGCTCATCTTCTACTTCAACACCATTTTCTCACACTACGCACATATCTCCAGGTGTTTCTATTATGTAGAGGTCTATGGATGTCAGTCTTGAACATGCTCAACAACTGAGCCCCCACAGCCCTCTGGGGCAGAGAATTCCAAAAATTCGCCACTCTCAGTGAAGACGTTCCTCCTTAACTCAGTCCTAGATGGCCTTCTCTTTATTCCAAGATTGTGTCCCTTGGTTCTAGACCTCCCAGCCAAGGGAGGCATCCTTCCTACATCTACCCTGTCGAGCCCTGTAAGAACTTTGTATGCTTCCGTGAGATCACACCTCATCCTTTTAAATTCCAGAGAATAAAAGCCCAGTCTATTTAATCATTCCTCGTAGGACAATCCCTCCATCCCAGTAATTAATGAACCTTGACTCCACTCCCTCTATTAGCTGTCGAGTTTCTTATATTAGAAAAGTGATTATACTTCAATAGTACTTTAGCTATAAAACGCTTTGGGTTGTCCTGGAATCGTGAAAATATAAAGGCAAGTTTTTTTTATTTCTCAGCGGTGATGTTAAGTTGACAGATTTAAAGGAAGTAGTCTTTCCTTTTTAAAACCTTTCACAATTTGAAACTTAATGATTTATTTCTGTTCTGCTGGTAATAGTCCATATTTGAAACATTCATTTTGAAATCACCAGAATTTTGATTATTTGGGGCCCACATCACAAGCTGCATCATCCACCTTTGAGTCTGCCAGCCTTGAAGGAGACCATTTATCTGTTGGTGTAGATGCCCAACATAAATAACTTTCATTCTTTAATGTTTTTGATGGGCAGTATCTCTAAAAACTCTGTTTAAAAGGAGAAATTCTACTTCTATTTCAGCCCATGACCTCCAACAGCAAATGTCTGAAGGAGAGAGAGTTCAAAACACAAGAGGCGGCACACCATTCAGCCGCTTGAACCTCAGATAGACCCTGGCTGACCAGTACCTCAACTCCATCCACCCACACTGGAAGAAGCTGGCTTTTCATTCTTAGGCACCAATTCCCTAATATCAGGTGGTGAACCTGTAAACTGCTTCAAACATTCAAACCCAGAAACAAAGACAAGATTAAAAGCAAAATACTACAAATGCTGGAAATCTGAAATAAAAAACAGAAAATGCTGGAAAAGCTCAGGTCTGGCAGCACCTGTGAAGAGAGAAGCAGAGTTAACACGGAGTTCAAAATGACTCTTCTTCACAACTGGAAACTTCAGAAAGATAAGACTGCTTGATGCATAAGTGCAACCAAATATATTAACACGCAAGGTGCTGTGTCAAAGGGCCAATATGAATGTGGTGAATAACTTCCCACTAAAGAGCCCACCGGGAAAACACTGGTGCACTGCCCACGACTTCCTATAATTATAAAAAAGGTGTTCACCTAGGGTCTTCCTTTGTGTGACAGGGAGGCCTCCCAATGTGCACTCCAGAAGCACAATTTCTAACTCCGGTCTGAATCTACTGCATTACTGAACTACTTCAGGAACTAAATTAGTATTATTTCTTAGGAAAGGTGAAGCTGGTTTAAGGCCACATTTATTGTCCACCCCTAGTTGGCTGATGGGCTTTTCCCTTCAACCCATATAGAACTGGTTGTTCCCACAATGGCAATAGCTAGGCCATTCCAGGATATTGATCCACTTAAGATCAAAAAACAGTTGTCGCTATCCCTCAATTTGAACATGACGTCTACTCTGGGTTACAAGTTTCTGTCATGGATCTTCATGTGACTGAAGAGGCCAATTCTAAACCCACAGATCTTTGGACACATGTGGCAGGATATCCCACAAGGTATTGGGATCTGGAGTGCAGGATTTGCTTCCTTTTCTTTCCTTCTCTGCCGTCGCTCTGCCTCATCATTAAGGTGTTTGAGCTCAAAGTGATGGACAAATTGTCACCATTTTGAACAATTGGTAGCAAGCTCCTCCCAGTCATTAATGTCAATGCTGCTGCGCTTCAAGGAGAGCTTCAAAGAGTCTTTGAAAAGCTTTCTTTGTCCTCCCCTGGAATACTGGCCATTTGAGAGTTGAGAAAACAGGACTTGGTAGGGGAGATGCCTTCCAGACAGTGTCCTGTCCATCGTAAGTTGATTTTGCAGGAATTTTGCCTGAAAGCTTGCAGAGCTGGATTCAAGATGCTGTTCAGTAGTGTTTGTTTGATGGTCCTCCCATTGAATTGGGAGGATCTGGTGAAGGCATTGCTGGTGGAGTTTCTTACACGCTCTTAGGTGTCATTGACACGCAGTCCAGATCTCATTGCAGTACAGGAGTGTGATGACAATAACAACTCTGTACACAAGGACAGTTGTTGACTTAGAGGTCTTTCTTATCAAACACTCACTGCCATAGCTTGTAGAAGGCTGAGCTGACACAGGTGATCCAATATTGAATCACCTCATCAGTGGCGACCTTTTGAAAGAGGTGGCTGCTAAGGACGGGAAGTGCTCAACATATTCCAAGAGCGTCTCCTTCAACATATGTGGGAAGTGGTACATTTGGCTGACCTGTGGGTTGATGGGAGTTTTGTTTTGGCAACATTCAAAGACAGAGTGAGTCTTTCCTATGTAGAGTTGAAAAGATCAAGAGTGGCTTGCGATCAGAGTGGGCAACAATGCTGCAGTTATCTGCAAACAGTAGATCACATATGTCTATGGTGCTCAGTTTAGTTTTGGCATGGGGAGGTGGTTGAAGTTAAAGAGGCTGTATTAAGTACTCAAACTAGAGGGCACTTGATCTTTGATGAGATGAATAGCCACTGCCAGGTATGAGGGGGGCTATCACACATCAATCCAAATTTTGGAGGAGTCTGTTTCAGATCTCCCATTCAAGACAGTTGTAGTCACATCATCATGAAGCAGTTGTAGGATTGTGATGAGGTTTCTTGGACATCCAAATATTGAGCACAACCACAGAGCCTCACGATTTACTGAGTCAAATGCTTTGGTTGGTGAAACAATGATAACATGTTCAAGCCAAGATGGTGTGGAATGTATAGATGAGGTGGTGGTACGGTGGTATGGTCACTGTACTGGTAATGCAGAGACCCAGGTTCGAATCCCACCATGGCAAACAATGGAATTTGAATTCAATAAATATCTGGAATTAAAAGTCTAATGATGACCATAAAACCATTATCAATTGTCGTAAAGGCCCATCTCGTTCTTTAATGCCCTTGAGAGAAGGAAATCTGCTGGCCTACATGAGAGACTCCAGATCCGCAGTAATGTGGCCACTCAGTTGTATCAAAGGCAATAAAAAAGGAACAAAAGGACAGACCACCCTGCATCGACCTAGGCGCCAGAAACAACAACGGCAAACCCAGTGCTGTCCCTTGCAAAGTCCTCCTTACATACATCTGGAGGCTTGTGCCAAAATTGGGAGAGCAGTCTCTCAGAGTCATCAAATAACAGCCTGACATAGTTATACTCACAGAATCATGTCTTATAAAATGAGGTTCCAGGGATGGTGATGGTGATCTCTTGTCCCACCGACAAGACAGCCCTGCAGAGGTGGCAACACAGTGGCATACAGTCAGGAGGGAGTCCTCCCTGGGTGTCCTCAACATCAACTCCAGGCCCTATGAAGTCTCATGGTATCAGGTCAAACACGGGCAAGGAAATCTCCTACTGATTATCACGTACGTCTCCACCGCCACCCCGAGTGATGAATCAGTACTCCATGTACACCACTTGGACGAAGCATTGAGGTGGGAAGGGCGCACAATGTACTCTGGGTGGGGACTTCAGCGTCCATCACCAAAAGTGGCTCCAGTGGTGACACCACCGACTGAGTCCTTAAGGACACAGCTGCCGGATTGGTGCTGCTGCAGGCAGCGAGGGAACCAACAAGAGGGAAAAAACGCTCAAACTCATCCTCACCAACCTGCCTGCCGAAGATGTAACTGTCATGATGGTATTGGTAGGAGTGACCACTGCACGGTCCTTGCAGAGATGAAGTCCCGGCTTCATATCAAGGATACCCTCCATCATGTTGTGTGGCACAACCACCGTGCTAAATGGGATAGGTTTTGAACAGGTCTAGCAACTCAAACTAGGCATCCATGAGGTGCTGTGGGCCATCAGCAGCAGAATTGTACTCAACCACAATCCATAAGCTCATGGACTGACATATCCCCCACTCTACCATTACCATCAAGCCAGGAGACCAACCCTGGTTCAATAAAAAGAGTGCAGAAAGGCATGCCAGGAGCAGCACCAAGCACACCTAAAAATGAGGTATCAACCTGGGGAAGCTACAACACAGGACTACTTGTGTGCCAAACCGCATAAACAGCAAATGATAGACAGAGCTGAGTGACTGCACAACCAATGGATCAGATCGAAGCTCTGCAGACCTGTCACTTCCACCACCATTCACGACTGGATAATTAAACTCACTGGAGGCGGTGGCTCCACAAATATCCCCATCCTCAAGGATGGGGGAGCCCAGCACATCAGTGCAAAAGATAAGGCTGAAGCATTCGCAACAATCTTCAGCCAGAAGTGCCGAGTAGAAGATCACAGCATTGCAGATGCCAGTCTTCAGCCAATTCAATTCACTCCACATGATACCAAGAAATGACTGAAGGCACTGGATACTGCAAAGGCTATGGGCCCTGACAATATTCCAACAATAACACTAAAGACTTGTGGTCCAGAACTTTCTGTGCCCCGAGCCCAGCTGTTCCAATACAATTACAAACTTGGCATCTACCCAGCAATGTGGAAAATTGCCCAGGCATGTCCTGTACACAAAAAGCAGGACAAATCCAACCCAGCCAATTACCACCCCATCAGTCTACTCTCAATCATCAGTAAAGTGATGGAACAGGTCATCAACAGTGCTATCAAGAGGCACTTACTCAGCAATAACCTGCTCACTGATGCACAGTTTGGCCCTGGCAGAACTCACTCAGTTCCTGACTCATTAAACCCTGGTCCAAACATGGACAAAAGAGCTGAGCTTGAGAGGTGAGGTGAGAGTAACTGCCTTTGACATCAAGGCAGCATTTGACCAAGTGTAGCATCAAGGAGCCCGAGCAAAATCGGGGTCAATAGGAATCAGGGGGAAACTCTCTGCTGGTTGGATTCATACCTAGCACAAAGTAAAATGGTTGTGGTTGTTGGAGGTCAATCATCTCAGTTCCAAGGCATCACTGCAGGAGTTCCTCAGGGTGGTGTCCTTGGCCAATACTCTTCAGCTGCTTCACCAATGACCTTCCTTCCATCATAAGGTCAGAAGTGGGAATGATTGCTGATGATTGCATAATGTTCAGCACCATTCACAACTCTTCAGACACTGAAGCAGTCCACGTCCAAATGCAGCAAGACCTGGACAATATCTAGTAACATTTACACCACACAAGTGGCAGGCAACAACAATCTCCAGCAGGAGAGAATCAAACCATTGCCCCTTGACATGCATAGGCATTGCCATTACTGACTCCCCAACTAACAACATCCTTAGGGTTACCATTGACCAGAAACTGAACTGGACTAGCCATATAAATACTGTAGCTACAAAAGCAGGTCAGAGGCTGGGAATCCTGTGGCGAGTACTTCATCCCAATTCCCCAAGGCTATCCGCCATTTACAGGGCACAAGTCAGGAGTGAGATGGAAGACGCTCGACTTGCCTGGATGAGTGCAGCTCCAACAACGCTCAAGAAGCTTGACACCATTCAGGACAAAGCAGCCTGCTTGATTGGCACCCCTTCCACAAACATTCACTCCCTCCACCACCAATGATGAACAGTAGCAGCAGTGTGTACCATCTACAAGACGAACTGCAGCAAGTCACCAAGGCTCTTCAAGCAGCACCTTCCAAACCAACTACCGCTACCACCTCGAAGGACAAAGGCAGCAGATACACGGGAACACCACCACCTGGAAGTTCCCCTCCAAGCCACTCACCACCCTGACTTGGAAATATATTGCTGTTCCTACTTTGTCACCGGGTCAAAATCCTGGAACTCCCTTCCTCGCAGCACTATGGGTGTACCTACACCACGTGGACTGCAGCGGTTCAAGTCAGCAGCTCACCACCACCTTCTCAAGGGCAATTAGGGATGGGCAATAAATGCTGGCCTAGCTGGCAACAACCACATCTCATAAAATGAATATATAAAATAAAAATTATGATGGCATTACCCATGACATCACTGCTCCTGGTGATAAAGATCACTGAAAAAGAGAAGTGCTGTCAAAAGTATTGCATCCTGTAGATGATTACACTGCAGCCATGGTGCACTAGTCATGGAAAAAGTCGATAATATTTAGTCTTAATTGACTAAATGCAGGTTTGCCAATCAGATGCATGAATGGTGCCGAGCTTCCAGAACGTTACGGCACCAACCAGGTGCAAGAGTTACCGACAGCCTCCAGCCATAAAAAAATTCAAGGAATTCTCTTCCCATTAACAAAAGCCGTTGTCTTTAATTATCAAGAGGGTTTCTGCCTACTCCACCCTTTTATTATTCATTCATGGGATATGGGCATCTCTGGCTCGGCCAGCATTTATTGCCCATCCCTAATTGCCCTTGAGGTGGTGGTTGGGGAGCTGCCTTCTTGAACTGCAGCAGTCCACATGATGTAGATACTGTGCTGTTAGGGAGGGAGTTCCAGGAGTTTGACCCAGCGACAGTGAAGGAACAGTGATATATTTCAGTTATCCAGAATCCCACCACCCTCTGGGTGAAAACATGTCTCATCTCCTCTCTAATCCTTCTCCAGATTACTTTAAATCTATGCTCCCTGGTTACTACCCTCTATCTAACAGAAATGGTTCCATGTTATTCACTATCTAGGCCCCTCAATTTTATACACCTCAATTAAATCTCCCCTCGGTGATACGACAATCCTAGGCACGGGAAGTATTCCCAGAAGGTCCAAACCACCATTGAGAAGCTCTAGAGGTCAACAGAGTTTAATATCATGTCATCAGCGAACAGAATTCCAGGTCCAGATGTACAACCTGACCATGGTGGAAGTAGGTCCAGTAATTCAGCAAAGGATTTCAGATTATTCCCAGACAGGAAAGACAAGGCAATAAAGAGATTAAATAAAAATTTACAGCTGGGAAATAGGCTATTCTGACTGGTCTATACCAGTGTCCGTGTTCCAAGTCCAAAGGATGAAATGGCTTGCGGCTAAGGTTCATTCTATATTAGTGACCTTCAGAGTCACCGATTCTCTTACAGGTCACCATGGGTGATTTTCTCAAAGATCTTTAAGAACATGAAGGATTCAGAAAACATTTCTGACAATGTATCAAGTAGAATGAGTCAAAGTTTAAGATTAAGGACTGTAGCAGAAAATGGCGAAATCAGTCAATAATTTTTCTTATTAAATGGGAAACAGACAACCAAAAAAGGGTGTTGGGACAGGAAACTAAGATGTTCAAAAACAGACATGTTCCTGTCAATAATCAGGATTCAAATTAGGAAATACAACATAATACTTCTAAAGGGATTTGGATTGTCCATTCCTGCCTGATATGGGACTGGAATATTAAGCAGGAAAAGAATGAACCCTGGAGACAGTTTTAGTAAATGGAGAAGTTGTTAAAGCTCCAGTTGAGATCAAAGGGAATGACAAGGCCAGAACTGTCAATAAGTGTCTGCAGAAGTAACTTAGAACTTCTCTTAAATTTTAATCTGATATGTTTCACAGCTGCTGTTGGGTTCACCAGCTCTGAAATTCCGGTGTCCCCAATGGGTGTTGGTCAAAGTGCATCACTGAAGACCTACTGCCAGTGGTATCCAAGGTTAGAATCACCGGAGTCAGCTAGTTTCCATAATGCCGGGTAGGAATTGGAGGCAAGTCCTACCAGCAGGTCAGGTACGTCCGACAGGGTGAAATTTCCAGAGCAAGGCAGATGCACAATTAATTCATATTGAAAGGATCACATCATTGTAAAAAGAAATGAGCAGATGCTGGCAAACAGAAATGAATTGACAGCTCCAAGACAAGGAAGAAGGGAAGCATCAAATTTAAATCTGTTTTGCTGACAAAAGTTGGAGAAAGGAGGGGTACTACTTTTTGAATAGCTGAGAAGACCAGGCAGAAAGGTTGGAAGAGGTAGTAGTGGCTGTGGAAACCTTTAGTGCCTTAAGTTTAATAACAACGAGATCTGCAGAAGTTTGTCATCAACTGAATAACAAACTGAAGAAAATGGGTATTTCCCTCCCCTAGAATTCCAGCTCTACCCCATGGGTTATCTTACAACATTGCAGTGGAAGCACTAGAGCCTAGCACTCATGTCAATATTCGCATCTTCTCACACTGGCCCACAGAAGTCTCACATCCAGAAACCTTGTTCCCTTCCACCTTGAGTACCATCCATTTCATGAATTCTGACAGATTGAGACAGTAGGGTCTGGATGATCTAAGACTAATTTAGAATCTGCCAGTGTGTGAAAGGGGAGCCCAGTTAAAGTGGCCACAGTGGCTCACTCTGCACCAATCCCACTGCCTTGCTGCAGGGTTGCAACAGAAATACATATACAGCCATAAGACCCGTCGTGTCCATCCCAAACATAAACAATTATCTTAATGCAAGTTGTTGCTGTTAGCTGCTCCTGAACAGGTGAAGGGAGACCTACCAGAAGCAGGTGGGGTCCTTCAAATACGAGGATCAGGCTCCCAGAACAATTTTCGTGCAAAAATAAAAATATCCAACTGCAATTTTAACCATCCTTCTGGCCGAAACACTACTGCCACACATTCCCCACTTGTTTGGGCAAGAGACTGACACTGCCTGCAAAGAGTCCATCCTGATGCAGAGACTGACACTGCCTGCAAAGAGTCCATCCTGATGCAGAGAACCAGACATCATGCTCTCTACACTGGGAACTAAGGTTACTGTCAGCGTATTCTTCCTGCAGATGACAATAACTTAATGTCAGGTGTTGGCAGGCACTTGGGTTGGGAGAGCACAGATAGAAGATATTAACTTAACATGAAGAGCTAGTTTTGCCCATCACTGATATGAGCTCTGACTCAACTTCTCCATCCAACCAGACCAGTGTGCAGGCTCATGATAGAGACCATTTTCTTATCCAATATTTTTAATGTATTCTTCAATCTCTCTGCCAGCTACCAGATTTTTTTTTATATAAACGGCGAGTTGCTGTCATGTGAGAGACGTTGCCAATGCCAGATTCCCCTCCTGCCCAAAGGGGCTGGCATAGCCGTTGTGGTGAAGGAGCTTCCACAATACTGAGGTTTAGAATGCCAAGATTCTGACTCCGGCAGCAACCAATGAACAACGATATATGGTCAAGTCAGGGTGGTGTTCAAAGGAACTTGGAGGTGATGATGTTTCCCTGATTTTGCTATTTCTAATCTCCTTACCAGTACAGGCTGCAGAACAATGTTCACCTCCTCCTTCACCCCCACTCTCCTGGAAAATGCTCACCACCCCCAACAATGCTCAGTCCCCCCTACCCAGACAATGCTCATGCGCACCACGCACCTGCTGCAGACCCCCGCCCCACCAAGTCCAAGATCACCCTTTGACACCACCCACGCCGCACTGCACCACCCCCACCTCTACCCGGGATCACCCCATACCATCTCTCCCGGTCCAGGATCACCCTCTGACTCCCCCACCTACTGCCAAAACAAAATTCATTCCCACCCTCCTCCTCACACTCCCAACAATGCTGACTCTTCTGACATCAGCCGGGCAAGAGCCAGAGATTTCAGAAGGAGTCGGGAGAGGTGGTGCGGAGCTGTGATGGGATTTGGGGGGTGGGGGGAGATACTGAGCAGTGTTACCATTGTGCTGGAATGTTTCGACACTCCTAACTGATTTACTTCAGGTGGTACTCCTCAGCCAGCCAGTTAAACATCAGTAATGAGTAAGGCTTTAGAAACAATCCGGGGGGTGGAAAATCGGACACTTGGAGAGGTTGGAGTTAATTAAGGAGAGCAGCACAGATTTGTAAAAGACAGATGGTGCTTGACTAATCTAACTGAATGTTTGATGAACAGAAAAGGCTGAAGGGGAAGTAAATAATGTGGTTTGTATGGATTTTAAGCAAGTGTCTGACAAAGTACTAAAGGCTAGTTAACAAAATTGAGGCTCGTAGAATAGGAGGATCAGAGGCCAATTCTTTTAATATAATTGGCCAAAGGACAAGAGTCATGGTAAATGGTTGTTTTTCAGACTGGAGGATGGTAGAGTGTTGTTGTCCAAGGCTCAGTGCTGGGACTACTGCTTTTGTGATAAATGACTTGAATATTAGAAAACAAAATAAAATTTCAAAATTTGCCAAAGCTACCAACTCGGAGGGGGGGTAGACAATGAGGATATCAATTGACTGCAACAGGATATGGATAGTCTAGCAGAGTGGGAAGACAAGCAGCAGATGGAATTTAATACAGAGAAGTGTGAGGTGATACATTTTTCCAGAAGGGTAGGAAGAGGTAATATAGACTTCTTGGCAGTGTGCAAGGACATGGGGACGTGGGGGTGCGTGTTCATCGATCTTTGAAGGCGGCAGGACATATTACGACAGTGGTTAGCAAAGCACATGGAACTTGGGATTAGTAAAGAGGCATGGAGTATGAAGTAGGGAAGCTATGCTGAACCTTATTGATTAGGCCACAACTAGAGTAGTGTGTCCAGTTCTGGTCACCACACTTTAGGAAGTACGGGTCTTTAAAAGGGTGCAGAGGAGATTTACTGGAATAGTTCCAGGAATGGGAGATTTTAGCCACCAGGTTAGGTTTAAAAAGCTGGGTTGTTCTCCTTGGAGGAGAGGAGGTTGAGGGGAGATTTGATGGGGGTGTATAAGATGATGACTGGTTCAAATAAGGTAGACAAGGAAAGACTGCTCCCACTGGCTGATGGTACAAAGGCTAGGGGTAACAGATATAAGGTTTTGGGAAGGGATGCAGGGGGATATGAGGAAGATTCTTTTGTCAAAAAACAGTGATAATGTTGTGGAATTTACTGCCTAGGAGCGTGATGGAAGCAGAGACAACGATTTCAAAAGGAAATTGAATGGGCAGTTGAAGGAAATAAACTTGCTGGGCTATGGAATGAGTGGGGGAATGCAACTGAATGGATCGCTCGACAGAGTCAGTATGGATAACTGGCCTCCTGTGCCAAAATCACTGTAAAACATCAGGATCAAATGTGCTGACATCACCTACTTCTACCTTACCATCTACACCATCCTTAACCCATTCGCACCACAATTTGTCACCTTGCTTGTCCAATATCCAGTGCTGGATGAGCAGAAATTGCCTCAATTAAAACACTGGAAGCACCCTACAACATATCGAGTTCCCTGGTTACTAACTCCACCCCTCTCCCTTGCCATCGAGACTGAAGCAGACTTCACAACCTTGGCATTCTATAGGTCCCAGGATGAGCATCTGACCACATATCTTCTCCATCATCAAGGCCACTTATACTCATCTCCTTAACCCTCACCCTCCTCTACCCGTACATCACCACATCTGCTGCTGACATGTCTTTTGTTACCTGGACTCAACGATTCCATAATTCTCCTGGCCAACCTCCCATTTTCTTAAACTCGAGTTCATCTAAAACTCTGCTGCTCATATTCTAACTTGCACCAGTTGGATCCTGTCCAGCACCACTTCTGGTTTTAAAATTCTCATCCTAGTTTTTAAATCCCTCCATAGCCTCACCTCTCCCAGCCTCTTGCCCTAAAACTCTCCCAAGATCTCGACATTCCTCCTATTCTGCCTTCCTACACAACGCTGATTTTATTGTTCCATTGGTGGCCACATTTAATCTGCCAAAGTTCTCAGCTCTGGAATTCCTTCACTAGACTTCATTACCTTTCTCTCTCTCTCTCCCTCCACAACCACCCCCCACCCCCCCACCCCCTCCCCCTCCTTGCCTAATGTGCTCTTTTAAACCTAACTGACCTTGTTTTTGGACAATTAATACTCCTTCTGTGGACCAATGTCAAATTTTGTCTCATAGTTGCTCCTGTAAAGTATCTTGGGATTTCTTTTGTTCTTTTATGGGATGTGGGCATCACTGGCCAGGCCAGCATTTGTTGTCCATCCTTAATTGTCCCTTGAGAAGGTGGTGAGCCATCTTCTTGAACCATTACAGTTCATTTGTTGTAGGGGCACCCACAATACTGTTAGGAGGGGATTTCAAGGATTTTGACCCAGTGACAGTGAAGGAACAGCAATATATTTCCAAGTCAGGATGGCAAGTGACTTGGAAGGGAACTTGCAGGTAATGGTGTTCCCATACATCTGCTGCCCTTGTCCTTCTAGGTGGTAGGGGTCGCAGGTTTGGAAGATGCTATCAAAGGAGCCTTGGTGAGTTGCTGCAGTGCATCTTGTAAATGGCACACAATGCTGCAACTGTACATTAGTGGAGGAGGGAGTAAACATTCACATTGGTGAATGGCATCTCATTCAAGTAAGCTGCTTGTCCTGGATGGTGTTGAGCTTCTTGAGTTTTGTTACAGCTGTACTCATCCAGGCAATTGGACAGTATGCCATCACATACCTGGCTTTGTCTTCTGGATGATGGACAGGCTTTGGGGAGTCAGAAGGCAGAGGTACTCTCCTCTTCTAGCCACACCATGGCTGGTCCAGTTCAGTTTCTGGTCAATAGTAACCCTTCCAGGATTTTGATAGTGCAGGATCAGTGATGGTAATGCCATTGAGCATCAACTGGAGATGGTTAGATTCTCATGTTGGAGATGGTCATTGCCTGGCACTTGTGTGGCACAAAAAACTCTATGCCACTTATAAGCCCAAGCCTGAATGTTGTCCAGGTCTTGTTGAAGATGCACCTGGACTGACTCACTATCTGAGGGGATAGTGAATGATGCTGAACATCATGCAATCAGCATACATCCCCAATTCTGACCTTCTGATGGAGGGAAGGTCATTGATGAAGCAGCTGAAGGTGGTTGGGTCTAGGACACTACCCTTACAAACTTCGACAATGAGGCCCTGGGAATGGGATGATTGGCCTCCAACAACCATAACCACCTTCCTTTGTGCTAGGTATGACTCCAACCAGTGGAGAGCTTTTCCCCTGATTCCCATTGACTCCAGTTTTGCTAGGAACCATTGATGCCACACTCGGTCAAATGCTGCTTTGATGTCAAGGGTACTGACTCTCACCTCACCCATTAAGCTCTTTTGTCCACATGTGGACCAAGATTGTAATGAGGTTAAGAGTCAGTTGTAATGAGGTTAAGAGCCAAGGAGTCCTGGTGGAACCTAAACTGAGCAGTGAGCAGGTTATTACTGAGTAGGTGCCGCCTGGTAGCATTGGCAATGACACTTTCTATCACTCTGCTGTTTAATGTTAAGACACTAGATAAAAACAAATATTATTGGACAGTTGGTTAGGCAGTCTCAGTGATTGACAAAATGTACACACACGTGGTTCTAGTCAAAAAGGTATGAATGTTACACCCCCAGGTTGCACTATGACAGACGAATACAGCAGTGTGAACCAACACCACCCCTCACCGCCCCAGAAGAAACACCAGCCATTTACAGGAACAAATGACGCCACTGAACCCAAGAATGTATCGGCAGCTTCCTAATTAATAATACACAGTTGTTGCATTTACAGAGTCAAAGGCAGCATTTTCACATTTCAGCTTTCCAAAATCTTTAATTGCCAAAACAGTTCTGCGTTAGCCATAATTGTCAAACCAACTGCATGCAATACCACATAGCCTGAAGCCTTGCCGCCTTCAGAGGATATCCATTATTTGTTGTGTAAATGTTTTAATACACAGCTAATGTGAACTGGAAAATCTCCAGCGCCAAAATCAGGAATACACAAATATCAGACATTTTTCCAGGCGCTGAATCTCTTGTCCAATTTGAATCAAAATAGAAGAAACAGCTGCCTTTCTTCAAGGAACCACAGCCCCCCCCCCCGCCCCAATAAAAACACATACAGTAGTTTAAACAATCATGACATTAATTATTTCTACAAACATGATTTCACTGCTTATCTATAGTGTGAGACTATATCAAATAACAGATAGAAACCCAAGCTAACAAAAGCAAAATGGAATATGCAAAGGAGAATCCAAAAAGGTCTCTTCTTGAAAAATATCTACACAAAGCCATTAATCCCACCTCCTTCTGCATATTTGGTGTGTAAGATCCCATGAGTGCTCTCCAGTTCAGTCCACTGCATAGTATGAAAACTGAAAAATTTTCGGAGGAGGCAAAACAAGACAAAACAGAACTGAAGAGAAGGAATTACAGAAACACATTGATCCAACTGTAGCAAGACAATATTTGCCTCAACTACTCCTTATGGTTGAGAGTTCCACATTCTAACTACTCTGAGTAAAGGAATTTCTCTCAATTGGAACTTTGACTCAGATTTCCAACCTCCAGTTTTGAACTGCCCCACAATTGGAAACATTTTCTCTTCAGAAGTCCGGAGGTGAGGTGAAAGTGACTGCCTTTGACATCAAGACAGCATTTGACCAGATGTGGTATCAAGGATCCCTAGCAAAACTGGGGTCAATGGAAATCGGGGAAACGTCCAGTACCTAAATTAAACAATTAGGTGGTTTGATCAAACTTTTCACATCTGTCGCGGCTCAGGGAGTAGCGGGCTTGATATTGCAGCACACTATGCCCAGTGAGTCATGACCTCTTCCAGCATAAACAAGCAAATAGAATACCAAACAGCCTTATATTCAAGGAAAATGATAAACAAGCAGTAGAAAAGCAAATATCTGTTTCTTCCTTTTAGATAAACATAAATACAATAAAATGGATTTTCCACTTCAGGACACTAGGCGCACATAGTAAACAGCGTCAGGAAATTGCAGTGCTTCAGTCCAGCAGACACCATCAGTGTACATGCCAGGGCTAGTAAAGTGGAAAATCCCAATCCATATTTTTACCTGAACTCTAGAGAGTCATTTTCCCCCAAAGTACTTCTGGGATTTTCTAACAGATGATGGTGCTAGGAACACAAGAATACAGGAACAGGAGTGGTCCGCTCAAGCTGGTTCCACCATTCAAGAGACCATGACTGATCTGCACCCTCCCTCCTTTCACCTAGCTTTGCCCCATATTCCTTAATACCTTGGATTAACAAAAATCTATCAACCGCAGATTTAAAATGAACAATTGATCCAGCTTCAATTTCTGAGGAAGAGAGTTCCAAACTTCTGCTATCTTTTGTATTTCCTAATTTAACCCCCAAAAGGTCTGCTCTAATTTTTAGCCCACGGCCCCTAGTCCATACCTCCCCAACAGCAGAAATAGTTTCCCTGTATTTAATCCTCTTAGTAACTTGAAAACTTTCATCACATAACTCCTTAACCTTCCAAATCCCAAGGAATACAACCATTGTTTGCATAATCTCATCTCATAGTTTAACATTTGGGAGTCCAGGTATTATTCCGGTAAAGCTATGCTGCACTTCCAAGGACAATATATTCTTTCTAAAGGTAAGGTGCCCAGAACTGCTCACAGTACTCCAATTCTACATTCTTGCATCCTCTAGATATAAAGGCCATCATTCCATTAACCTTTTTGCTGTATCAGACCTTGACATTTTAATGATCTATGTCTATGGACCCACCCCCCTCCCCCATTACTTTGGGCCTCCACTGTTTCTGACTGTCAATTTAGAAAGTGCCCTGTTCTATACTTTTTAGCTTCAAAGTGAACAACTTCACATTTGCCTACACTGAAATTCACTTGTCACATTTTATGTACTCACATAATCTTTCAGTATCTTTATAATGTTGTGATTCCATCAACACTACTTACAATGTTGCCTGTCTTTGTGTCATCTGCAAATTTGGGATATGTGGCTTTCTATCCCATTGGCATTAATAAATACCGTTACTGTGAACGATACCATATCGTTAATAAATACAGTGAATAGCTGAGGCCTCAACACAGATCTGCGTAAGACCCCGTTAATCATATCCTGCCAATTAGTATACCCTCCCACTATACCTAATCTGTTTCCTGCCGCCCAGCCTATTTCCTAACCAGGCCAATAAGACACCTTTGATTCCATGAGCTGTAACTTCAGCTAACAATCTCTTCAGGGCTTTATCAAATGCCTTCTGGAAGTCCATATAAGTAACATCCATCGACATTCCCCTGTCCAGTATTATAGTCACCTCTTCAAAACATTCAGGTTCATCCTACCCTTTACAAATCTGCACTGACCACAGTTCCTCAAACTGCTGTCAATGGGGAAAATTTAGTTGATGGCCCAGCTGTTCACACACACTCACCCTCCTTTGACCCAGGGGTAGATTACCTTTGATCACGTTGCAGAAGTCATGGGGGAAGTGTTTCTTCTCCGATGAGAGGGGCTGTTTGTGCCTGTAGATCTGGTGAACTTCTCCAATGAATGATGAGTTCAATTTATTTACAGGTTCTATTGACAACAGATCATCCCCAATCTGGATGTATCCAAACTGGAAAAAAAATTCAAAGCACTTTTCATTTGAGGTAAAGAGCTTTATATTTATCCAACTTATATTTTAACCAATTTTTACAAATTATCAAGTCAGTTATCATCTCAACTTCCCCCAGGACGTGAGCCATAGGTTCAAGAGCATAGAAATAATGGAGAAAAGATCTCAATATAGAATATCCGTACATTATTATACAAAGTGGTGCACCACACTCACCTCATTCATGTCTACTCCAAAGCATTTCAATTTGATAGCGAATACTCAATAGCCGACTGCTATGGTAACATTAGTTTAAAACTTCTTCCTTCAAGATGACCTTAAAATCGACCTCTGACCTGCCCAATGTGGCTTGGTGTAAAAATTTTATATGACATTTCACCTATGAAGGATGTTTCACTATTTTAAAAGGTGTGAGGCGAACAAATTGCTCTGACTAAAAGCGCATAGCACAGAGGATGGGGCTGACTGAATCTCTGGGGTAAATTGCAAATTGCTCTGTGTGATAGATCATGTGCAAAGACAAAAGGAAGAAAACTGGACTTCTTGCCCCCCACCCCCCCCCCCAATCTGCTATAAAGCTTTGTCCTCAAGCATTCCCTTAACAGGATCCAGTGAAATCAAATTCAACTTTTTCATTAAATGATCATGTCAGGGAGCCCTTTAAAACACCCATGTATAAGGAATGCCCGGATGTAATCCGGATGTACACCCACGTATAACCCAGATGTACACCCATGTAAAAGGAATGCCCGGATGTAACCAGTCTGACGCTGCTGTGGCCTTGCACGAGAAAAAACATGATTTTAACATATCCTGAAGGAATTTCAACTCTGCAGAATTGTTATAAAACAGTGTTGCAGAAATAGTTATCAAAGGGTTAACTTTAATAAAGCGCAAGCACACAAAAGTAAACATTTTTTCCTGTATAATTAATCTCTCTTCAAACAAAGAACATTTTACTTACTAAAATTGGATAGTTAACAGTTAAAGTTTGTACCAACACTGCCTAAATTCAAAGGAACCAAAGCAAACAATTCCTTGTTGTGCTTTTCTCCTAACCCACAATATGAAGCTACAATCTGGAATGAAAGATTTCCACCAGGAGGAGAACTGAGACCTCAATTAGCTTTCCTGAAAACAGCTGTGCTCAAAACATCTGTTTATCAATTGGATTTAAAATATAAAGTAGATATTCCTACATGGTGTGACCTGGTAATATTTGGATTTTAGTGCAGAAGCTTCTGAACAACATGAAGCCTATTTCCCTGACACCATGTTTACGTAACAAATTCTGGTACTTCTTTTAAAATTCATTCCCAGGATGTGGGCGTCACTGGCTGGGCCAGCATTTATTGCCCATCCCTAATTTCCCTTGAGGTGGTGGTGGTGAGCTGCCTTCTTGAACACCCACAGTGCTGTTAGGGAGTGAGTTCCAGAATTTTGACCCAGCGACAGTGAAGGAACGGTGATACATTTCCAAGTCAGGATGGTGAGTGACTTGGAGGGGAACTTCCAGATGCTGGTGTTCCCATCTAACTGCTGCCCTTGTCCTTCTAGATGGTAGTGGTCGTGGGTTTGGAAGGTGCTGTCGAAGGAGCCTTGGTGAATTCCTGCAGTGCATCTTGTAGATGGTACACACTGCTGCTACTGTGCGTCGGTGGTGGAGGGAGTGAATGTTTATGGATGTGATGCCAATTAAGCGGGCTGCTTTGTCCTGGGCGGCGTCAAGATTCTTGAGTGAAAAGGTTTGCACTTACATTGCACCTTTGACCATCGGACATCCCAAAGTGCTTTACGGCCAATGAAGTAATTTTTTGAAGCATAGTCGTTGTTGCAATGTGGGAAACATGGCACAATTTGTGCACAGCATGCTCCCACAAACAATTGCTATAATGAACAGATATTCTGTTTTTAAACATGGATAAATTGATTGTGGGATAAACATTGGTCAGGACACCAGGGATAACTCCCCGCTCTTTTTCAAAATAGTGCCATGGGATCTTTTATATCCAAGGGTCAGAGCAGACAGGGGTCTTGCCTTAACATCTCATAGGAAAGACAGCACCTCCAACAGTGGAGCACTCCTTCAGTACTGCACTAGAGTATCAGCCAGGACTTTGTGTTCAAGTCACAGATCAGGACTTGAAGCCATAACTCTGACTCAGAGGCACAAGGGCTAACTACTGAGCCGTGGCTGACATTTAACTGTGAAGAGGTGTCAAACAGCAAAATAAGTCGTGAGACATTAGTTTACAGGGTATAATTATCAGTCATTCCACTACAGAGGTTCCTTCGTAACAGGTTTCAATCACAGTTGTTAATGTTTGTACTTGCAGGCTCTGTCCCAAGTGCCAAGTATCGCGACCTCAATGTTCAATGTTTATGGTAAATTAATCCGGCAAACTTCTCAAAATGGATTATTCTCCTTTAAAATAATTGGAATTAATTTAAAAACGCAATCTAGGAAAATAAAATTTAACTGTTAGCAAACCACTTTATAACAATATTGTATAACTTCCATTGTTATACAGTTTTAATAAGAGAAATGCTCCAGAACCCTTTGGTTGGAAGAAAAAGTTAATTATGCAGAACATTTAGCCTAAATTAAATCAATCAATTACAGAGTTAATGGGCACAGGGTCCAGTTCAAACTAACTGCCAGTAGCTGTGTTTCTATAATAAACATTCAATTAATCCTTACTCTGGAGTCAATCGAAGTCACTTCTGGCTCGGAACTAAGTCCCTTTGGATTTCCAGCTATTTAAAAAAAAGATTGGATTTGAAGACTTCTCGGGAGGTCTTATGGGGACCTTCGTGCCATCACTCAGTCACATTGCCTCTTATTTAGCTTCTAAAGGAAGGAGAGGTGTCAGGGGAAACTGCTTACGTCCTGCTGGCTTGGCTCAGTTCCAACCTGGATTCCAGTCTACTCACAGCTTTCCATCTTACTGATTTTGAGCCAAGCTCCTGTTGCCAATCCACAACTCAGTCTCTAGTCTGTACACCTGACCCAGCTACAGTCAGAGATCCAGTCCAACCCTCTTCCCCAGTCCAAGCCATCTTGCCAGGGTTTCCTGCTTGTAAATTGTTACCAGGTCCCTAATTTGCTCCCAGTCACTTCTCTTTACTCCAGTGTTGGTGTGGGTTTAGACACAGAAATATTAACTGCAAACTCAAACTGTTAAGAAAATGGCAAAGGGAGAAATGTCCTGTATGCTGTCACAGTGAGGACATGGTATTTGGGTTCTCGCCTCCTCCCCCTTCTCCAAAAACAACTATTAATCCCTGATCTCCGTGCCTTCACATTGCAGAGTTTATCCCAGAGCTCAGATCCCAATTCTGACTGCTCTCCATTAAATGTCACAAACTGCTTCTCATTCCCCCCACACCGGCTGCACTCAGATTTAATGAAAGTTCAGACTGGGTAAAGGGTCATCTCGGTGCAAACTAATCCGAGTTAGGGGGTGGAGGGGGGGGGGGGGGGGTTTAAAGCCAAAGGTTTGCTGAAAAGTTTAACCTCATGTTTACCTGAGGGTTTATTGGCCATTCAGCCCATGGAGCTAGTACCGAGCCGATGGGCTGAGTGGCCTTCCCTCTGCGCTCTCTGATGCTGAGGTTGGGGGTTATTTGGTGATTGATTAGCAATGAGTTATTGATTATTGATTACCAGTCCGTTACAGGTGAGGTTACAGCTGAGGTGAGGTTACAGGTGAGGTTGGGGGTTATTTGGTGATTGATTAGCAGTGAGTTATTGATTATTGATTACCAGTCCGTTACAGGTGAGGTTACAGCTGAGGTGAGGTTACAGGTGAGGTTACAGCTGAGGTTGGGGGTTATTTGGTGATTGATTAGCAGTGAGTTATTGATTATTGATTACCAGTCCGTTACAGGTGCTGAGAGAGGCGGACGAGCGGTTCTGGTTGAGGACGTGGCCGGTGTAGAAGCAGAGCCGCTGGGCTGGAAGCGGCCGGACGCTCCGCTCTCCTTCTCCCCGCTCCTCCACCGTGAAAGCCGGCGACAGGAAGCTCAGCTCCCGGTCCAGGTGCAGGAGCAGCTCGGTCCCGAATGCCGGCAGCTGGAGGTAGAGATGCTGCTCCCCGCCCGGAGAGATCCCCCGCCGGGGCCGGTACCCCGCTCCTTCCCCGGACCCGGACCCGGTCAGGCGGATCCTCCTGGGGACGGTCAGCTCGGCGGCCGCTGGAGTGAGAGAGACGGCGGCAGGTTAACGGGGATAGAGACCGGGGGGGGGGGGGGCGCTGACCGGTCCGGACAACTGGGACCCCCCCCCGCCATCCTCCGGACAACCGGGACACCCCCCCCTACCACCATTCTCCGGACAACCGGGACACACCCCCCCCATCCTCCGGACAACCGGGACACCCCCCCCCATCCTCCGGACAACCGGGACACCCCCCCCTACCACCATTCTCCGGACAACCGGGACACACCCCCCCCCCATCCTCCGGACAACCGGGACACCCCCCCCTACCACCATTCTCCGGACAACCGGGACACACCCCCCCCCCCCCCCATCCTCCGGACAACCGGGACACCCCCCCCCCATCCTCCGGACAACCGGGACACCCCCCCCTACCACCATTCTCCGGACAACCGGGACACACCCCCCCCCATCCTCCGGACAACCGGGACACCCCCCCCTACCACCATTCTCCGGACAACCGGGACATCCCCCCCCCCCCCATCCTCCGGACAACCGGGACATCCCCCCCCCCATCCTCCGGACAACCGGGACATCCCCCCCCCCCCCATCCTCCGGACAACCGGGACATCACCCCCCCCCCCCCCATCCTCCGGACAACCGGGACATCCCCCCCCCCCATCCTCCGGACAACCGGGACATCCCCCCCCCCCCATCCTCCGGACAACCGGGACATCCCCCCCCCCCCCCATCCTCCGGACAACCGGGACATCCCCCCCCCCCCCATCCTCCGGACAACCGGGACATCCCCCCCCCCCATCCTCCGGACAACCGGGACATCCCCCCCCCCCATCCTCCGGACAACCGGGAAACCCCCCCCCCCAATTCTCCGGACAACCGGGACACCCCCCCCCCAATTCTCCGGACAACCGGGACACCCCCCCCCCCAATTCTCCGGACAACCGGGACACCTCCCCCCCCCAATTCTCCGGACAACCGGGACACCCCCACCCCACATTCTCCGGACAACCGGGACACCCCCCCCCCATCCTCCGGACAACCGGGACACCCCCCCCCCCACATTCTCCGGACAACCGGGACACCCCCCCCCCCATCCTCCGGACAACCGGGACACCCCCCCCCCCCCATCCTCCGGACAACCGGGACATCCCCCCCCCCCCATCCTCCGGACAACCGGGACACCCCCCCCCCCCATCCTCCGGACAACCGGGACAACCCCCCCATCCTCCGGACAACCGGGACACCCCCCCCCCATCCTCCGGACAACCGGGACACCCCCCCAGCCCCGGGTAGAGCGGGTACCTGGGCCGGGGTTGCAGTCGGACAGCAGCAGGAGGCAGGCGGCCAGCGCCAGGCGGGGCAGTGAGCGGCCGCACATGGTCCGGACTCGGAGCGGGAGAAACAGCTTCACCGGCTCAGCTCAGACTGAGGGAGAAGGAGCGAGAGCTGCCGGCGGCGGGGAAGGAACCGGCAGGCCCCGCCCACTGCCGCCTGGAGCCGGCAAACCACGCCCACTACCGCCTGACCCCGCCCACTGCCGACTGGAGCCGGCAAACCACGCCCACTACCGCCTGGCCCCGCCCAATGCCGCCTGGAGCCGGCAGACCACGCCCACTACCGCCTGGCCCCGCCCAATGCCGCCTGGAGCCGGCAGACCACGCCCACTACCGCCTGGCCCCGCCCAATGCCGCCTGGAGCCGGCAGACCCCGCCCACTGCCGCCTGGAGCCGGCAGACAACGCCCACTGACGCCTGGCCCCGCCCACTGCGCCTAGAGACGGTCGACCACGCCCACTGCTGCCAGAAACCGGCAGGCCACGCCCACTACCGCCTGGTCCCGCCCACTGCCGCTTGCCCCCGCCTACTGCCGCCAGACCCCACCCATTTCCATCGAGACGTGCCCACCTGCTCCCATGAAACATGGACGTGCCCCTCCCCCCCCCCCCCCACCCCCGGCACTGTACCGACACCTGCCCATTTGAAACAAAAACAAAAACAGAAACAGAAATACCTGGAAAAACCCGGCAGGTCCGGCAGCCTCGGCGGAGGGGAGAACATTTGGCGTTTCCAGTCCTCATGACCCTTCAGCAAGAGGACTCGAAGGTAAATGTTCTCCCCTCCGCCGAGGCTGCCGGGTTTTTCCAGCTACTTCTGTTTCTGTTTTTGTTTTGGATTTCCAGCAGCGTCCGCACTTTCTTTGTTTTTAATCCCTGCCCGTTTGAACCCGCCCAGCGCCCTCAGAGTCCCGCCCACATCGCTTCTGACCCCGCCCACCGCAAATCTTGATTTCCCCCCCCCATCCTCACACCGCCCCGCCCATTATTTCGTAGCCGCGCCCTGCGCGCTTGGCCCCGCCCAGACCGCGGGTTGTGTTCTGATTGGCTTGCCTGAGCTGTCAGTCACAGGGTCTGCCTGGTTGGTTGGGGTGGGGGGCTGGGGGGGGTCTCAGTAACTCTGATGGTTCATTTTCTGTCTTGGCCACAAATGGGGCACTGAGCAGAGGTCAGAGTGTCTGATTCCCTGGAGGTGTTAGACCCAATCCCCCTACTAACTTCATCAAAATCACAAGCTGCTAATTGACCCCGTAACAGTGCAAACAAACCTCTTCTGCCCTCCCTGTCCTTTACTCCTCTCCCTCCCTGCCAAAAAGAGGGGAGGTTATTTCTACCTCTCCCCCCCCTCCCTAGGGAGGAACATTATAATAATAAACCTCTTCTGCCTGAGTGAAGTGTGACTCTGTGTCTGTACCCACTCCAAGGACTTAATCCCATTAACTGGTTTTGCTGTTGCAGGCATAAGAAGCATAAAGTAAACTAAATCAAAGTTTTTTATTTCATTTAAGCTGTGGCGCATCGCAGACCCAACAGATTTTGAGGGAGAATCCTCCCATTAGGGGTCCCCAGGATTGTCCTGCAGCCTCCAGTAGTTAAAGATGTGTCTCCCACACATTGCTACAAGCAACAGTGGGGGGGGGGGGGGTGGGGGCAGAAAGTGTAGGGAAAAAAATCATTTTTTTTTAGAACGCTATAATTTAGTAATTTTAAAAATTAGGGGGAGGTGGTAGCGTAGTGGTATTGTCGCTGGACTGGTATTCTAGTGACTCGGTAATGCTCTGAGGACAAAACCAAAAATTGCTCGAAAAACTCAGCAGGTCTGACAGCATCTGTGGAGAGAAAGACAAGAGTTAACGTTTCAGGTCCGTATGACTCTTCATCAGAACTAAAGAGAGGTAAAAACGTGATGAAATATATACTTTTTAAGGGGGTTTGGACAGGTGAAGTTGGATAAAAGGCCAGTCATCGGTGGAGGCAAAGGAGAGATTGCAAAAGATGCCATAGATAGAAGATCAAAGGGGTGTTAGTGGTGGTGAAATTAGCTAAAGGAGGTGCTAATGGTGACATTAAGGGTAGAAAGCAGGATGAGCAAGTGACAGATGGCCCTACTGGGGGTGAGGTGGGGGGAGGGGACAGTGTGGGAGCAAGGATCGAAATAGGCTAAAAGGTGGGGATAAAACAGTGAATGGAAATAAATTTTTAAAATAATAATAGAAATAGGTGGGAAAAAATGTATATATAAAAATTTAAAAATAAATATTTGAAGAAAAGGGATCAAAAAGGGATGAAGATGGAGGGAAGAGTTCATGATCTGAAGTTGTTGAACTCAATGTTAAGCTTGGAAAGCTGTAAAGTGCCTAATCGGAAGATGAGGTGCTGTTCCTCCAGTTTGCGTTGAGCTTCAGTAGAACATTGCAGCAGGCCAAGGATGGACATGTGGGCATGAGAGCAGGGTGGAGTGTTGAAGTGGCAAGGTCTGGGTCATGCTTGCGGACAGACCGAAGGTGTTCCACAAAGCGGTCAACCACTCTGCATTTGGTCTCTCCAATGTAGAGGAAACCGCATTGGGAGCAGCGAATATAGTAGACTAAATTGAGGGAAGTGCAAGTGAAATGTTGCTTCACTTGAAAGGAGTGTTTGGGCCCATGGACGGTGAGGAGAGGGGAAGTAAAGGGGCAGGTGTTGCACCTTCTGCAATTGCATGGGAAGGTGCCGTGGGAGAAAGTTGAAGAGGAGTGGACCAGGGTGTCCTGGAGGGACATACGGAATGCCGATAGGGGGGGTGAAGGGAAGATGTGTTTGGTGGTGGCATCATGCTGGAGTTGGCAGAAATGGCGGAGGATGATCCTTTGAATGCGGAGACTGGTGGGGTGATAAGTGAGGACAAGGGGGACCCTATCATGTTTCTGGGAGGGAGAGGAAGGTGTGAGGGCAGAGGCGCAGGAGATGGGCCGGACACGGTTGAGGGCCCTGTCAACCACCGTGGGTGGAAAACCTCAGTTAAGGAAGAAGGAGGACATGTCAGAGGAACTGTTTTTGAAGGTAGCATCATCGGAACAGATGCGACGGAGGCGAAGGAACTGAGAGAATGGGATGGAGTCCTTACAGGAAGCGGGGTGTGAGGAGCTGTAGTCGAGGTAGCTGTGGGAGTCGGTAGGCTTGTAATGGATATTGGTGGACAGTCTATCACCAGAGATTGAGACAGGGAGGTCAAGGAAGGGAAGGGAAGTGTCAGAGATGGACCATGTGAAAATGATGGAGGGGTGGAAATTGGAAGCAAAATTCATAAATTTTTCCAAGTCCCGACAAGAACATGAAGCAGCACCAAAGTAATCATCGATGTACCGGAGAAAGAGTTGTGGAAGGGGGCCGGAGTAGGACTGGAACAAGGAATGTTCCACATACCCCATAAAGAGACAGGCATAGCTGGGGCCCATGCGGGTACCCATAGCCACACCTTTTATTTGGAGGAAGTGAGAGGAGTTGAAGGAGAAATTGTTCAGTGTGAGAACAAGTTCAGCCAGACGGAGGAGAGTAGTGGTGGATGGGGATTGTTCGGGCCTCTGTTCAAGGAAGAAGCTGAGAGCCCTCAGACCATCCGGGTGGGGGCTCCCAGGGCAAATGGTAAAATTTGAAATCAATAAAAATCTGGAATTAAAAGTCTGATGATAACCATCAAATCATTGTCGATTGTTGTAAAATCCCATCTGGTTCACTAGTGTTTTTTAGGGAAGGAAATCTGCCGTCCTTACCTGGTCTGGCCTACATGTGACTCCAGACACTCAGCAATGTGGTTGACTCTTAAAAATGGCATCTGAATGAGGGCACTTAGGGATGGGAAATAAATGCTGGCCTAGCCAGCAATGCCCATCCCATGAACGAATAATAAGAAATATATATTTTGGACAGGAAAAAGGTTATTTTTCTGCGTTGACCAGTTGGTGCTAGGAGATCGTGTGATGAAACAACCAGGAAAACTCCAGCCAGGGTTGGCACTTGTAATGACTTGATGGAACAGACAGGTTTCAACAAGAAACAGTTAAACTTTAATACAGAGAGGTTTTCAGGTGCTACACGCTTGATCAGGACTCTTGTCAGGAAACTCCACCTCCCGGATTTCCCGCGCTTAGGGGTTATTTGTCGGAGTCTCCAAGAACAGAGCTCTGATAGACAGCAGGAAAGGCCATACCTTCAGTTATTACATCTCCCCCCCTTCAGTTTTTTACAGTTTCTATTTACAGAGAACATATGAATATCCAACAACATATAATTATATACAACTTCAGGCGATTAAAAATTAAATCTCTGAGGTGCTCTCCTTCAGTTAGAGGGGTGTAGCTCTACCGCTTGAGGTTCCTCCATAGGATCGACATGATCAGGAACTGCAGCACGAGATGCACCATTAGAAATTGGCACTTCTGGGTTAGGCAACTCGATATAAGGACTTTGGGCATGTCTATTCTAGGTCAATCAGTCACCTCAGGGATTGATGGTTCGACGTTCATCACAGGCAGAATAGTTAGTTGTTGGAATGTCTCTCTATCACGAATATGGTCCACATGTTTTCAAATGATTCTGTCCTCCACTTCCATCTGGAAGGATAAGACCAGTCTCTGAGACGATGGGCAGAATTTTCTGTGCCCACTGGTAGTGGGTGTGATAGGTGGCGTGATGGTGGCGTGACCAGACAATATGATGTGATCAGTTTCACATCGGCGGGAAGGCAGGTGGCGATGGTCACTCAGCCCGCCAACGACGGGCCACATTTCCCGCCATCAGTTTTTGGGAACCTCATTGTAATACATCAGCGTATCATTATCAGGTCATCCCGCCAGGCCCATGCACACCCAATGCATCATCCGTCCACCTCGGTGGGAAAGCACGTCAACGTGTTTCACACCAGCACAGAGGCAACGTGCACTTGGCGGCTGCACTTTGGGTGAACTGGAGGTGAGTGCACAGCAACAGTCTGCAGAGCTCGCCAGGGTCGCCTGTTACTTTGCAGGCTTCAGGCGCGCCAGGGGGCTGGGGTTAAGTGCTGCCCTGCCTCGGAGATGACTTTTGAGGGTGAGGGGGAGCGGCGGGGGGGGGTGGTCAAGTGCAGCCCTGCCTCTGAGGTGACTTGAAGGTGAGGGGAAATGCAGCCTTGCCATTGAGGCAACTGGTGGTGGGGGGGTGGTGGTTAAGGGTAGTCCTGCCGCTTAATATAGCACACAAGCATTCGGGGGAGGGGGGGATGATACAGTGGGCGAGGGAAGTGGACATGCATTTGGGAAGCCAATAGAAAGTGATCATTCCTCTGCAACTGAGACAGTTCAGACAGCCACACTGATATGTTTGGAGTTGGGTTCCTAGCTTATTTGCCCATTCAAGCAACGCAGGGGCATCAAAGTGCCACCAAGTTCTCTAGATCTCCCCCCCAAACACCACCCCCACCCCCCACCAACCCCCAGCACAAACTGCAAATTCATGAGCACTTTAGTGGGCTGCAGAGCAGTTGGACAGCACACATTGTACAATCTCCTTGCTAAAGCTGGCCATGTAGCAGTCACTGCTGGAGGTGCTCACAGCCCCTTGCAATCTCAGCATCCTGGTTTTGACCCCCATGGTTCAAGCTAACAGGATAGCCATTCAACGCACTAATCTCTGGCCATCCAAGTGGTGGCCAGTACTCTCCGGGAAGCGTTAAGAGAAGAAGCCATCACACTTAACCAAGACAGGCTCTTAGTACACCCATGCTAGCCACGTGATCTCTGTTTCATCCTGCAGGAGGAGTACATCAGGATCATGGACCCTGATGAACTAGCTGTATGCCTGCTGGCCTTACAGAGTGCAAAGAAGATGGAGGAGAGAGCGACTGAGGGTCCTGGCTGTGCAGAGGCAGGAGCAGCTACTTCAGGAAGAAGGGGTGGCTGGGGTTCCCACACACGCTGCTTAGAGTCACAGCGAGCCGTTGCAGGCTGGTACCTTGTGATACCCAGGGTCTATTAACGCCGCTTTTCATTCCTGCAGATGACCAAGAACCAGTGTCGCTGAAGGATGCACATGTCCAGAGAACTGGTTGGTCACATCTGCCACTTGCTGCAGATTTGGTGCCAAGGGGACATGGAGGGCATCGACTGCCAGTGGCTGTGAAAGTGATCGTGGTGCTCAATTTCTACACCAGTGTCTCCTTTCAGGGCTCCACAGGTGACCTCTTGGGATATCACAAGCCTCCACCCATAAATGCATCCATGAGGTCACGGATGCCAGCTTTGTGAGGGCACACAGCTTTGTGCATTTCGCCCGGGACCAGGACAGCCAGGATGCAAAGGCCATTGGATTCGCCCAGATCTCAAGTTTTCCACAGGTGCAGGGTGCGATTGACTGCACTGATGTGGTGCTCAGATCTCCATCACAACACATGGTGGACTACATCAACTGCCAGGGCTTCCATTTGCTGAATGTGCGGCCAGAAGAAACACATCCTGCAGGTGTGCGCACAGTTCCAAGGGAGTGTGCCCAACGCCTACATCCTCAGTCAGTCACAGATCCCTGGAGGGTACACAGAAGCTGCAGGTTTGGCTCCTCGGGGATAAGAGCTACCCACAGAGGCTGTGGCTGATGACACCCATGCAATGGCCTCAGACTGCAGCAGAGCGACGCTGTAATGAGGCTCATGCTGCAGCTTGCACCATGGTGAAGCAGACCATCAGGATGCTGAAAATGAGGTTCTGGTGCCTGGGCCGGTCTGGTGGAGCCCTGCATACAGTCCACAGAGGGTGTCACACATCATCATCATCCACTGCACCCTTTAGAACCTGGCACTCCCACGGGGAGACGAGGAGGAGATGGAGGAGCTGCACGTCTCCTCTAATGAGGAGGACGCTGACAGGGATGAGGCTGAGGATGATCCTTGGAGGCATTGATGATGGGGATGAGACCCTCACGCTGGCCAGATGAGACAGGTGCATTCGGAAGGCCCTCACAGCTGCTAGATTTGTGGAGGATGATGACGAAATGTAGTGAGGTGACCCCATAGTTCCTCACATCGCATTTGTGAACATTTGGCTCTACTCTGGCTTATGGCAGCATGAATACCCTCTGTGAGAATGCTCCTGTCATGGAGAGGCAGTTGAGGCCCTGATAGTCACTCGATTACAGAAGGATCATGATGACATACATTGAGGACACTCCATAAATCTTCACACAGCCTCTGAGAATGTCTGCCTCCTGTCTTTATCTTGTGCAGAAAGGCTTTACATCTGAGCGACATGAACACTGCTCATCAGAACAAGGAGCCAAAGGCAAGGAGACATTCTTGGAAGTTATTGACAGTGGTGAACATTATGTTCAAGTGATTAACACCCATGCCCAGGCTGTGCAACTAATTCTCCTTAAATTTTGTCCCTAATTTTGTTAATTTAGTTTACTTGGTTGATTCAAAAGAGTTAATTCTCCTCAACTGTCCTAACCCTGCTGCTATGTTTTGGTGCTCCCTGAACATGCAAAGCAGAGGTGGAGGCAGCCTGCTGACTGTGACACCCTGTCTGTGATGACTTTGGCGGGCGTCCTCTGGAGGGCCGAGGCTTGGAGGGCTCCGACCTGCTTTCGGGGTCCTGCAGTGTGGCAATGGCACCTTGCTCAATCTGTGGAGCTAGAGCTGCTGAGGTCACAGGAAGAGGGGATTCGGGTGGGCTGGACACTCTCCGAGTTACCCAGATGGATGGGCCTGGAGTGTGCACCTGTGGATCCTCCACTCTATGGTGTCTGGGAGCCCTTGGCTGACTCCTTGAGGGGCAGGGGTAGCTGGAGTGAGATCGAGCTGCTCAGCACCCCTGTTGTGTACACACTGTTGGAGACCGATGGCATCAGCGATGCAGTTCAGCCCGCGCAGCTGTGCAGAAGTGAGGTCCTGCACCAAGGTCTCCATGCCCCTGCCATCCAAACCAATCTTGATCTCAGTGCGTTGACATGCCGGCGCTATCAGCGTGAGAGGAGGGAGCAGATAAAACAGCGTGAGAGGAGGTAGCAGATCAAACAGCGTGAGAGGAGGGAGGAGATAAAACAGCGTGAGAGGAGGGAGCAGATAAAACAATGCGAGAGGAGGTAGCAGATCAAACAGCGTGAGAGGAGGGAACAAATAAAACAATGCGAGAGGAGGGAGCAGATAAAACAATGTGAGAGGACGGAGCAGATAAAACAGCGTGAGAGGAGGGAGTGGATAAAACAGTTGGTGGTTCCCCAGGGCGGGATCGGAAGGCAGTGCGAGAGGAGCGGTAGCCTTGGTAAGATTGAAAAGCAGTGGGAGCTGAGAGTCAGAGCGGAGATTTTTTAAAAATGGTTGCTGGACTGGGGCTGAAAACGACTCAAGGACAGGGCAAGAGTTCCGGGGAGACTCTGGGGTGAAAGAGGCGCAAGGACAGGGAGAGAGTTCCGGGGAGACTCAGGGCTGAAAGCGGCTGGAGGACTGGGAGTGAGTTCCCAAGAGATGTGATGCTGGGGAGGCAGCTGATTGGTGAATAGGGTCAGGTGAGTACTTCTACTTTTTCTACTAATTAAACTGCTGCAGTCCATTAGCTTAAACAAAATAACGTGAGGACTTTGGACTCTAGTGGGAGTGTTTGGAATGGAATAAGGACCCTAGCGTATTTAGTAATCTTTAAAGGGAGTAACTAATGAGCTTAATCTAAAGGGAAGTCATAGCAACAGAGCTCACACCTGTGATATGCTCCTCCTGCGCTATGTGGGAAGTCATGGACACTTCCAGTGTTCCTGTGACCACGTGTGCAGGATGTGTGTCCCGCTGCCGCTACTAGCTAACCACATTTCAGGGCTGGAGCTGTGGGTGGATTCACTGTGCAGCATTTGCGATGCTGAGATTGTCATGGACAGCACGTTCAGTGAGGTGGTCACATCACAGGTAAAGACTGAACAGGCCGAAAGAGGATGGGTGACCACCAGGCAGAGTAGAGGGAGGCAGGTAGTACAGGAGTCCCCTGTGGCCACCCCTCTCTCTAACAGATATACCGTTTTGGAGAGATGACTTCTCAAGGGAAAGCAGCAGGAGCCAAGTCCATGGCACCACGGGTGGCTCTGCTGCACAAGAGGGGAGGAAGAAGAGTAGCAGGGCTATAGTGATAGGGGATTCAATAGTAAAGGCGCTTCTGCGGCCGCAAAAGAGACTCCAGGATGGTGTGTTGCCTCCCTGGTGCCAGGGTCAAGGATGTCTCAGAGAGGCTGCAGGGCATTCTGAAGGGAGAGGGTGAACGACCAATGGCCATGGTACATTTTGGTACCAACGACATAGGTAAAAAAAAAGGGATAGAGAGTTAGGACGTAAATTAAAAAGTAGGACCTCAAAGGTAGTAATCTCAGGATTACTACCAATGCTGTGTGCTAGCGAGAGTAGAAATAACAGGATATATCAGTTGAATATGTGGCTGAAGAAATAGTGTAGGGGGGAGGGATTCTCGGACATTGAGACTGGTTCTGGGGAAGGTGGGACAGTACAAAGAGGACAGGTTACACCTGGGCAGGACCGGGATCAATGGCCCCAGGCTGGGAGGGGGGCTAGTGTTGTTGGGGAGGGTTTAAACTCGAATGGCAGGGGGGTGGGAACCTGAGCAGGGAGACAGAGGAGGGGAAACAAGGATAGAAACAAAAGACAGAAAAGTGAGAAGCAAAATTGGAAGACAGAAAAAACAAGGGAGAGAAACAACTGGGGTCATAGTGCAAAGTAAAGCTAAGATGACTAACAAGGTTAAAAAGACAAGTCTTAATGCATTGTATCTTAATGCACGGAGCATTGGCAATAAAGCAGATGAATTAACATCGCAAATAGAGATAAATGGTTATGATATAGTTGCAATTACGGAGACATGGCTGCAGGGTGACCAAGGATGGGATCTGAACATCCAGGGGTATTCAATATTTAGGAAGGACAGACAAATAGGCAAAGGAGGTGGGGTAGCATTGTTAGTAAAGGAGGAAATCAATGCAATAGTGAGGAAGGACATTGGCTTGGAAAAATCATGATGTGGAATCTATTTGGGTGGAGATAAGAAACACCAAGAGGCAGAAAATGTTGGTGGGGGTTGTCTATAGGCCCCCAAACAGTAATGGAGATGTAAGGGAAAACATTAAGCAGGAAATTAGAGATGCATGCAATAAAGGGACAACTGTAATCATGGGTGACTATATATAGATTGGACAAACCAAACTAGCAATAAAACTGTGGAGGAGGAATTCCTCGATGGCTTTTTAGACCAATATATTGAGGAACCAACTAGAGAGCAGGCTATCCTAGACTGGGTATTGTGCAGTGAGAAAGGATTAATTAACAATATTGTTGTGTGGTGTCCTTTGGGAAGAGCACCATAAAATTATAGAATTATTCATTAGGATGGAGAATGAAGAAGTTGAATCTGAAACTAGGGTCCTGAATCTAAATAAAGGGAACTACGAGGGTATGAGGCACGAGTTGGCAATAGTGGACTGGGGGACCTTACTAAAAGGGTTGACGGTGGATAGGCAATGGCTAATATTTAAGGAACGTATGCATGAATTACAACAATTATTCATTCCTGTCTGGCGCAAAAGTAAAACAGGAAAGGTGGCTCAACCATGGCTTACAAAAGAAATTAGGGATCCAAAGGGGAGACATATAAAATTGCCAGAAAAAGCAGCAAGTCTGAGGATTGAGAGCGGTTTAGAATTCAACAAAAGTGGACAAAAAGATTGATCAAGAAGGGGAAAATGGAGTCTGAGAGTAAACTTGCAAGGGACATAAAAACTGACTGTAAATGCTTCTATAAATATGTGAAGAGAAAAAGATTAGCGAAGACAAACATAGGTCCCTTAGAGTCAGAAATGGGGGAAATTGTAATGGGGAAGAAAGAAATAGCAGAAGAATTGAACATACATTTTGGTTCTGTCTTCACAAAAGAGGACACAAATAATTTCTCAGCAATGTTGGGGAACCAAGGGTCTACTGAGAGGGAGGAATTGAAGAAAATCAGCATTAGTAAAAAAATGGTGCTCGAGAAATTAACGTGGTTAAAGGCTGAAAAATCCCCAGGATCTGATAATCTACACCCCAGCGTACTAAAGGAAGTGGCCCTGGAAATTTTAGACACATTGGTGGTCATCTTCCAAAATTCTACAGACTCTAGAACAGTTCCTACAGATTGGAGGATGCTGGGCCAGATGATAAACGTATGGGTGGTGAGTGGTCCCATGGACGGAATGAGGACAATGATGGTGAGTGTGAGAGAGTGAATGGTGATGTCCGTGCACCGGCAGTGAGTGAGGGCCCAGTGGATGTGTGCTGGTTTATGAGTGTGTGCGTTGAGAATGATGAAAAGAGTGACTTACCCTGGCGGAACAGAGGAGATCATTCATCCTCTTGTGACACTGGGTGGCTGTCCTCTTCTGAAGGGCATTGGCACCGACCACCATGGCCACTGCCTCCCAAGCCAGATTGGTCACGTTACTGCCCATTTTGTGGCCAGAGTGGAGGTAGAGGACATCCCGGCAAGCCTCCACGGCATCCATCAGTCGCTCGAGGGGACTGCAGCCTTCTTGCCTTTGAGGGCCATGTCTCCCGGGCAGCAGTGGTGAGCTGGAAGCAATGAGCGCAGTGCTTGTGGCTGGCCTTTAAACATGGCACCCGGTGTGATGCAACAGTGGGGTTATGGTGGGCAGGTGAAAGAGGAGCCCATCCGCCATGGAAATGGCGTATTTCCCGGGAGTGCGTAAATAATGAAGCGGGCTCGGGATGATCCAGTGTGAAAACTTGTCATCACTGTCAGCGGGCAGCACACAGTTTTACCTGCCCAATACCACACTTAATGCAAATTTGGGAAAATTCTGCCCAATGGTTCCAGGAACCCCATAAGGTCCACATCTGAAATCCCGCAGGAATACTGTGTCTCCGACAGTGAAACTACGAGCTTTGCTGTGAATATCGTGATTCAATTTTTGATGACTCTGATTCCTCTCTACCTTCCCCTCTAAGTTTGGATACGCCAGACTTAACCTTGTATATAGGTGGTGTTTCATCAATAATTCAGACAGTGTTGAACCCGTAGTTGAATGAGGTGTTGTGAGATAACTGAGAAGAAAGTGGGAACGTCGAGTTTCTAGAGTACCTTCTGATAACCTCTTCATTCCAGATTTAAAAGTTTGCACAGCTCTCTCAGCTAAACCATTTGATGAGGGATGGTAATTTAAACTCATGAACATCTGAAACTCTGTACTGGTAAAGACTTTACCATTATCAGAAACGATGATTTCCAGTGGACCATGTGTGCTAAAACAGTGATCCATCTTTTCAATAGTTGCGCTTGATGTTGGTGATCTGGCCTCAGATACATCCATCCATTTAGAATGTGCATCCATGATCAAGAAAAACATGATACCTAAGAATGGTCCTAAATAATCAATATGTAGTCTAACCCAGGATCAACCAGGCCACTCTCATGGAGGTAGTGCAGCTGAAACAGGCAACTTTTGTTGTTGCTGACATTGGAGACAGTGCTTGACCATGCTTCCAGTTGGCTGGATGGCTGTGTTTGTGATGCAGAGTGGTGACGCCAACAGCGCTGGTTCAATTCCCATACCGGCTGAGGTCATCCATGAAGCCCCTGCCTTCCGAACTTTGCCCCTCGCCTGAGGTGTGTTTTTTTAAATATTTATTTATGGGATGTGGGTATCACTGGCTGGGCCAGCATTTATTGCCCATCCCTAATTGCCCTAGAGAAGGTGGTGGTGAGCTGCCTTCTTGAACCGCTGCAGTCCATGACCATGAGGTTAAACTCACTGCCAGTCATCTCTCTCTAATGAGAGACCAGCCTACGGTCCTTTGGGACCACGATAACTTTCATTCATTCATTCAATGCCTGGCCACCAGTAGGTACTGGTGGAATTTTTTCACTCCAAATATCACCGATAAACCTTCCTTTTCTAGCTGGGAATAACCCTTCTCGGCTGTGGAGAGGGTTCTCGAGATAATGGGCCTCTTTCTGATCCATTTTCCAGTCTTCGTGATAACACAGCTCCTACACCATAAGGAGAGGCATCACATGTTAATATCAACCCTCTCGATGGGTCATAGTGCACCAATAAACACGACGAATGCAACAGTTTCTTTACTTTCACAAAGGCTTCTTCTTGTTGTGAACCAGACATAGCTTTGTGCAAGCATTTCCTTCTTCGATATGCCTGGATGCTGCACTGTGAAGCTCTGTCAAGAGTGGTTCTCTTCCTTGCGAAGGGACGACAACACCTGATCCCCACAACAAGATTCCATCTTAACAACTTAACTCTGTGTTTCTGACATGGAATGGTCTCAAATCTTCAGATACAGGCAAATTTGACCATCCTTGAGAAACAAGATCTCTGACGTTTGACAAAATTAAATCCCTGTTCATCCAATTTCTAATTTGCCAACACACACAGGTGAAGAATCCAAGAAATTCAGTATTTGCACAACTTCTTGTGGCACTGGAGCATGTACAATGCTATCTGGTAACAGGAGACAACTGAATGCATCTGCATTTGCGATATGCAAGCAAGAACGGTACATGAAGGTATACTCATGTGCAGATAATATCAAAGCCCAATGTTATATCCTTGCTGAGACTATTGGCAAATGGCCTTATCCTCACTGAATAAACCCATTAATGGTTTATGGTCTGACACATGGTGAAATGTCATCCACGTAGGTACTGGTGGAATTTCTTCACTCCGAATATCACCGATAAACCTTCCTTTTCTATCTGGGAATAACCCTTCTCGGCTGTGGAGAGGGTTCTCAAGACAATGGGCCTCTTTCTGATCCATTTTCCATTCTATGTGATAACACAGCTCCTACGCCATAAGGAGAGGCATCACATGTTAATATCAACCCTTTCGATGGGTCGTAGTGCACCAATAAACACGACGAATGCAACAGTTTCTTTACTTTCACAAAGGCTTCTTGTTGTGAATTCCACAACCAATGGTGATTCTTTTTTAACAAGTGTAATGGTGCCAACACAGTTGATAAGTTTGGTAAAAAGGGGCTATAGTAATTGATCATACCCAGGAAAGACTTGAGTTCGGTTCCATTGGATGGTGAGGGCACATCTTTTTTTGCCCAAACTCCTCTTCTACCAGATGCAAACCCCTGGTGTCCACCCTGTGACCCAGGTAAGTAACTTCTGGTGCTTGAAATGTACATTTTTCTTTCTTTAGTCGTACACCGGCTTCCATGAATCTTCTTAGCACCTCCTCCAGGTTGGCCAAGTGTTCCGTCTTGGTTGACCCTGTGATCAGATCATTATCAAGATAAACTATCACTTGGTACTTGAAAGTCCTTGCAAAAGACTCTCCATTGTCCTTTGGAAGATTGCACATGCAGGTGGTACCCCAAAGGGTAGGTGAGTGCACTGATAAAGACTCTTGTATGTGTTAGTCGTCACGTATCCTTTAGACCTGCTATCCAGTTCTAATTGTTGGTAAGCTTGGCTCATATTCAATATTGTATAGGATATGCCTCCAGCCAGCTTTGCATATAAGTTGGCTATCCTTGGAATGGGGTACTTGTCTGGTTTGGCTGCCTTGTTTACGGTCAATTTATGGTCCCCACAAATGCGTATGGTTTGATCAGGTTTAACCACTGGAACTATGGGTGCTGCCCATTCCAGAATTGGATGGATTGGATGATGCCCAGTTTTTCTAACCAGCACAGTTCTATATCCACCTTCTCTTTCAACTCATAAGACACAGGTCTGGCCTTAAAGAAACGTGGTGTTGCCTGAGGATCCACATATATTTTTGCTTGCAAGCCTTTTAACTTCCTTATTTTGTCTCAAAATACATTGTCGTATTTACTTAGCAGCTCAGGAGCTCCTCCTGTTTTCAGGTGAAATATTTCAGACCATTTTCTGTAACCAGTCTTGGCCCAGAAGACTGGGCCTTTTTCCTGTCACTATTATCACTAAAAGCTGGGCTGTCTATTGCCCATAAGACACTGGTGCTGTGGCAATGTCCTTTACCTGAATAGATTCTTCAGTGTATGTCTTCAATTTAGTGGTTGTCCACTCCAGATTCAGTGACTGGGTACCTTCGTTTAGGTATTTAAATGTGTGTTTCCCACCACTGTGATTGAGGCTCCCATATCTACCCCCATTTTAGCAGCTTCCCAATAACTTGGATTGTGACAGTGATAGGTTCAGTTTTTACAGCGATGATGTGACACAGGCAATAGATGTCAATGTCGGCAGCTTCAGCTTCTGCTGTATTTTTTAATTCAGTCATGTTAATTTGTTGCTTTATGGGCTGTTTTGACTTCACCCCTGCATTGCCTTACTACGTGACCTTTCTTATGACAGTAATGGCATTTTGCCTCCATGAATCTGCAGGTGTTCAGTTTGTGGTCACCCCGAAATCTATAACAAATTAATCTTGGAGTCGCTGCTGAAGTGTTTCTACTGCCCCATTTCATGTTTCTAACAGTGGACATTGCCTCTCGCTTCGATGCTGTGTCTCTGGTTTTTACTCCATGCCTGGCGGTAGGTTCCTGCCCCACATGAAGAATGGAGCCATGTTGTACGTGTTGTAGAGACTGAGTCTCTCGCAGCACTTTCCAGAGCCAGGGAGATTTCCAGGGCGCGCTTCAAATCGATGTTGACCTCTGCGAGTAAACGGTGCTGAACGGCATCATCCTGAACTCCACAAACTAATCGGTCCCGCAGCATCTCACTGAGTGTGTCCCTGAAGCTGCAGTGTTCTGTCAACTGCTTCAGTTTCGCTATGTACGTTACGATGGACTCTCCCGGGGCCCTAACTCTGGAATTAAACTTAAGCCGCTGCTTTATTAGAGATGGTTTCAGTTAGAAATGCGTTTTTCACGAGATCCACTAATTCATTAAAAGTTTTAGAATTGGGGGCGTGTTCGGGGCCGTCAGGCTGTGGATGGGATTGTATTTCTTACTGCCTCAAACACTCAGAAGGATGGCTTTCTGCTTCTCCTCCACGGTAATTTCATTCACTATGAAATAAAAAGGAAGGCGCTCTACACACTGGCTCCAGTCTTCCATTGTCAAATTATAAGAATCGATTCTGCTGAAGAGTGCCATAACTGGTGAGTAGTCTTTTCTTTTTTCTCAAGATTCGACGTACTCACATTAACAAGGCATCTGAGCTATCCCATCCTCGTCGCCAAATGTAATGACTTGATGGAGCGGACAGGTTTCAACAAGAAACAGGTACAATTTATTACAGAGAGCTTTTCCAATGCTACATGCTCGATCAGGACTCTTGTCAGAAAACCCCACCCCCTGGATTGTCCATGTTTAGGGCTAATTGGTCGGAACTACCAAAAACATAACGTGACCCCTGAGAGACAGGAGGAGAGGTTATACTTTCAGTTACTACAGCACCACATGCAACCTGATTAAGAGTTAGAATATTGTGTCGGGTTCTGAACTTTAGGATGAATGTCAAGACAGAGAAGAGAACAGAAGATTTTTTACCAAGCTGATACCAGGGCTGAAATGCTTTAGCTATGAGGAAACTGAGGCTTCTTTCATTGGAACAAAGAGGCTTAAGCAATTTCTGATGGAAGTACTCAAACTCATGATATTTTGTTGAGATAAATAATGGAAATATTAGGGTTTAAATAATGGAAATAATGGCTAGTGAGTCAGAAAGTAGTGGCTATAAATTTTCAGATCATCAGTAAAAGAATGATTACGAGCATTTTGTGTATGTTATGCTATGTTTGTTATGGGGCATGGAACTTTGAGAGAGAAGCTGATTCTATAATAACTTTTAAAGAGAACACAGGCAAATATTTGAAAAGAGAAATTCCCACTCCAGAGACAAAATCTCAGCTGGCACTCAAGTGCATTACTAAGGACATAAGAACATAAAGGAGGCAATTTAGCCTCTCAAGCCAGATCTATCACCCTTCAATGTGATAACTGCTGATCTGTGACTTAAACTACATACCTCCTTTCAGACATGTCCCTTAATACCTTTAGAGAACAAAACATTTATCAACAGAAAATGCTGGAAAAACTCAGCAGCTCTGGCAGCATCTGCGAGGAGAGAAACAAAGTTAATGTTTCGAGTCTGTATGATTTCTTCAGAGCTTTAAAGATGAGTCACACGGACTCGAAATGTTAACTCTGTTTCTCTCTACAAATGCTGCCAGACCTGCTAAATTTTCCAGCATTATCTGTTTTTATTTCTGATTTTCAGTATCTGCAGTATTTGCTTTTATTAAAACATTTATCAATGTTAGATTTGAAATTATGAATTGATCTAACCTCAATTGCCATTTGCAGAAGACAGTTCCAAACTTCTACCACCCTTTGTGTAGAAATATTTCCTGATTTTACTCTTGAAATATATGACTCTAATCTTTGGACTATGGCCCCTAGTCCTAGCCTCTCCAACCAGTACAAATACTTCCTCTCTATCTACCCTAATTGCCCTTAATATCTTGAAAAATTCAATCATAGCATTCCTTAACCTCCTAAATTCCAGGGTATACACTAATTGTGTAATCTCACCTTGTAATTTAACCATTAGAGTCCAGGTAAATCTGGTAAATCTACACTGTTCTCCCTCCAAGGTCAATATATCCTTCCTAGCGTAGTCACAGAATGACTGGATTGTTACAGTGTAGGAAGGTGTAGTGTCCAGAATTGCTCCAGTGTTCCAGGTGTGGGTTACCCAGAGTTTTGTATAGCTGATGCTTGACTTCCAGATCCTCTAGATATAAAGGTCAGCATTCCACTGACTTTTATAATTATTTTCTGTATCTGTTCATGACATTTTACTGACCTGGGTACTTGGACCACTGAGTATCTTTGGACCTCCACTGTTTCTAGATGTTCACCATTTGCCACAGTTTTGACCATTCACTTATTCTATCAATATCTCTGTAATTTTATGCTTCCATATAAATTGCTTGCATTGTCATATCATCAGTAATATCACACTCACACAATATGAAATTATGAACTATAAATATGACCTTATGAAGTATAAACCTGAAATGGACACTTACCTGTAAAATCAAAATGGAGTCTGGAGGTCAGGAGACCCTGTCTTTCCTGTTAATACACATGGGCTGCAAGGACTCTGAGCTAATTTCCTTGTCTAAACAAGTCTTGATGAAGTCATTAAAACACAATTGACATTGACTGGATGTATCTTTGAGAAGTCAATAAAAGGCAGATGACCCTTCATGTGATTAATGGCTGCATTTCTCCAACTAATAAAATGGACAATATGGTCGCAGACTCTTCGACTCCAAACTTTAAATCCAGAAAATGGTTGTGAAAAACTCGACTCTATCAAGATGTATATGGATGAGTGACACCTGGACTCCATCGGGTGAAAATGGCCTAACCATCAGAAACTATTTATGAAGACAATGGAAAGAGATGTTCTGGTCACATGACAGGAACTATGGGCGGGATTATCTGCTTGCCCCTGTGGCAGGATTCATGGCGGGCAGGAACAGAAAATATCACGAGATGAGAAAATCAGGTTCACGTTGGAGGGAAAACAGGGTTCCATCGCCCACTGGAGACTTCAATAGCAGAACGCTATTTGAATACATTTAAGTGTCATGAATACTCATTATAAAGCCTGCTTGCTGGTATCATGTCCCCACACTGGATCAAGAGTTACACTGGCTTCTAATGGGACTGACTTGTTTCCTACTGTACAGAAGCAACGTGCACCTGGTGACCAGCACTTCACTCATGACTTCGAGGTTTGTCTGCATATCTTTCAGGACGCAGCACTCGTGGCATCTCAACTCAGCACCAAGCTTCGCAGGCAGCATCACATCCTTCTCAGGGTGGGGGTGTAGCATTGGCAAGGCTCTACCTACAAGACAAGTGGTAAGGCTGGGGTGCTGTGGAAGGGCCACAGGGCAAGGCCTCCACCAGGGAGGGGCAGTGGTTTGACTCAGAAACATGACTTGAGGAATTTGTTGAGGGGGAGGCCGTTGTCTGGGGAAGGGTCAAGTGAGTTGGGGCCAGAATGAGAGGATAGTGGGATGAAAAAGCATTTCATTTTACATGGCTGACCTCATGAAGACTCCCCTTGTCCCAGTCCAGGGAAGGGGAGGGCATGTAGGTCCCAGGTCGGTAGTGCCCAGAATGTTGTGCATAGTCTTTGTAAAACCACACGCCTTGGCCTGTGGGGGTTTTCAGCATCATACTGTGCCAAAGGTGGCACACTCACAGGGAGGGGAGGCATCTGCAGCCTATATTTGGGGAAAAGGTAGTGTAGGGGCACTGGAGGGTTCTGGGGAGGGTGTGCTATATGTCTAACTGGACAGGAGACCCCCAAGATGGGGAGGGGTGAGGTCCACATGGGGCACAGGCACATATACCTCCAAAGATTCAGGGGGCAACACAGGGATTTCCACCACAAGCAAAAATGGTTCAAGGATTGGAGATTGGTGGGGGGGGGGGGGGAGGGAGGGGAGTGGGGGGGGGGCGGTGGGGCGGCGGGGTGACTAGAATTGAGAGTTGTTGGATGCAGGAAATCTGGAAATTGAGCTCTTCCAGGCAGATAGGAGAGTTTTTTACAGGGAGGATTCAAGTTGATCTGAGAGTGAGAGCTCATCACCTCCATCTTCCAATGTAAAGCAATGGCACAGCACAAAATGTAAAAAAGGTGAAATTCTAATAGTGAGGGCTCTGAGGGCCAATTGGAGGACTGTTGCTTTGAGCTGGGAGGCCAGTTGAAGGGGAATCCAACTGAATTGTGTTCACCAAGCGAGGAGAGATGCACACCTGAGGTATATTAGGAGCCTTTCAGTGGCAATACAGGGAATCAGGAGAGTTAAACACCGAGGCACATTCACGTGAGATGAATCTCCAGTCTTGGCACTAATCGAACTCCTTGTATTAACCCCTTGTCCCAAGCACTGAGATTTGCCAGAGCCATAACAAAGTGCAGGGCTGTTAGGCAAATGGACAAGCTGGAGCTGTGAGTTAAACATAGGAGCTCAGAATGCAGTCACTGGCATCTGACCAGTCCTCCCACCTCACCCATTAACTAATCACACGTCCTCAGTAAACACTTGCCCTTATGTCTTTTCCAATGTGTCTAGACTGTGAATGCAGTGAATGAGGATCTCAGTGACAGGCCTGAAAGCTGTGCACCCAAGTGCCTGGCCAAGATGTCATAGCAGTGGCTGAAGTAGAAGTTGGAGGGGGGCGAAACCAATGTGAAAAGTAAACTGCGCTGGTCAAGGTTTCCATGGTGATTAGATGCTGATACTGGATCCAACAACTTGAATCCACAGTCACTCACTATTTATCAACAGAAATAGGGCATTTGGAGGCTCATGCTCACTCATGTCTTTTTCTGATTCATGCTGTAGAGAGGAGACCTTCAGCAAGACGGATGCTGGATTTATTGCTGCCTGCACCATCACATTAGGCAGGAGGGAGAGAGGAGAAGATTGCAAAGGAGGCACCAGGCTCACCAAAGGGAGGAGCTACACCCTCATGAGTAAGGAGCAGCAGGGTCCCCTCCGGACACAGAGAATGAGGTTCACAGAAACGTTATGCATAGGTGGCTGTCAAGATCGAGGATGTAGAGAAGACTCATGTCCTATCTGCAGTTGAACGAGAGACAGTGTCATTGATGCCTTCACATATCCAGGGATCTGATGGCTCACACTTGGCATATTCTGCAGGATTTGACACCACAGGGACTGGGAGGATATCCATTGCCAGTGGCTCTGAAAGTCACCGCCGCTTTTAGCTTCTACACAAGTGGCTCTTTCCAGGGCTCCATGGGGACCTCTGTGGGATCTCTCAAGCTCCTGCGCACAAGTGCATACTGAAGATAACAGACACCCTTTTTGCCAAGGCCCACAAATACGTTAACTTCAATAGAGATCACGCAAGCCAGGACGCCAGCGCACTGAGCTTTGCTGCAATTTCTGGTTGCCCACAAGTGCAGGGTGCCATTGGCCATCAAAGCTCCCTGGCAACAGGCACTCCAATACATAAACAGGAAAGGCTCAATCAATGTCCAGTTGGTCTGCAACCACAAGAAACAAATCCTGCAGGAATGCGTCAGATACCCAGGTAGCTGCCACAACTCCTACATCTTGAGTCAGTCACAGATCCCAGACATGTTCAAGGGACCACACGGGATCCAGTATTGGCTGCTTGGTGACAAAGGGTATCCTCCAAGAATGTAGCTGATGTTGCCCATGCAGCAGCCACAAAATGCAGCAGAGAGAAAGAACAACAAGTCTCATACCACTACCCAAATATTGCTGGAGCAGACCATTGGCATGTTAAAGATATGAATCTGATGCCTGGACAGATCTGGCAGAGCTCTCCAGTACGCTCCCCGGAGGGTCTCACCAGATCATCGTGGTTTGCTGCACAACCTAGTGCTGCAAAAGGGGAGGAATTGCTGATAAAGAGGATATTGAAAGGGATGAAGGCAATGAAGCTGAGGCTGCAGGGGAAGATGCCATTGCACGGTCCAGATAAGAGAGACATACAGGCCCTCCAAAAAGGCCCTACGGCCGCCAGATTTCAAGAGGATGTCAAATAGGACTGAGTCTCCTCTTAAACAAATATCCTCCATCACAGGCCCAAACTAACATCAGTGTGGCTCTCTTTCTCATTTCAACCTAATGGCCAAGGACTGTTGCTAGGGTGTTTTTTTGTAGATCGATATGTCTTAAAGAAGTCTCTATAGTTTTCTGTAGGTTAACTGTAAGTCTTCATTAACTGCTAGAACTAGTTACACATGTACAGTAAAGGGTACAAGCTAGGAGCTGGCTCCATGCTTAAGTCTATACGCGTCTCTGCCCAACACCACAATGACCCCTGGGTCTGGGTCATGTGCTTTCTTATATCAATGTGTGGACAGTATTGTACTCAGTCCCACATTAACCCTTCAGAGAGAAGCAGAATGTTTCAAGTCCTTATGACTTTTTTTCTACTTCTCTTTAGAGCTGGGAAGAAGAGTCATATGGACTCAAAACGTTAATTCTGTTTCTCTCTCAACATTTGCTGCCAGACCTGCTGAGTTTTTCCCAGCGCTTTTTATTTTTATTTCATATTTCCAGCATCTGCAGTATTTTGCTTTTACCACATTAACCCTATATGTGCCAGACCCGTATACAACATCTCCCCTCAGCCGTTATCCAATGTATTTGGAACTATACTAGTTTACTTCATGTCTTACTTTGTTATCAATCCCACACATTTACATTGTTGTTACAAATTATCATTAATTACAATGTGATCATTGTAATTCTGGGCAGATAACATTACATAGTTACAAATTATCACTATCACTACATTCTCACTGCCCCATCCCCCCTTCAAGTCCTTGAACTTAAAGGTTCAGGCAGTTGGGAGGAGTGGTAGGTTCTGTCGTTGCTGGTTCTTCCTGTTGGGCTGGAGGTTGAGCTGGTATGAGCTGGGTTTGCTCTCATTCTTTTCTTCCATTCCTTTGTGTTGAACCACACTTGGTTGGTTTGGCTGTTGTGTGGATCAGTGGCTGCTGCCACTCCACCTCCTTTCTTCTGGGCGGATAAAAACTGTCAGTTTCCTTGTCGCTTCTTTGCCTTTTACCATTGTCATGAGGATCATCTCGATGTTCTCTGTGGCGAGAGGAAGGTTTAGTGGTACAATCACCTCTGCTTTTCGCTGTTGGCCATGGATGGCTGCTACCAGGTTATAGCGTCTCTGGTGGCTTTGGCATGCTGGCTGGGAGTTGCAGTGTATTCACAGTGGCTGCAGTCTTGAACTGCTCTACCGTCACCGGGGCTGGAGGCACAGGCTTCTCAAACTTCTTATCACTTTCTTTCACCTCTTCCGCTGGAAGCGGCGTGGTTCCCTCCTGGGTAATTGTCTGATCTGATCATCGAGGGATTTTTGTGACCTTAGACAGTAGTGGACAGTCCTGCCCTTCAACCACTCTGGTAAGTTGAGTTGTCTTTGTCTCAGAGCTATCTGTGGAACTCTTATATAAGTTTGACAACTTCACCTGTGCGTTCAGTTCTATTCTTGCCTGGTCATGGACTGCTGTTTAGACTCTCAGTTTATTTGCTAGATCCTCAATATATTTCTTAGGATTCTCCTTATCTGCTTCCAAAGCCTGGATTTACTCTTTCATATTGCACATCATCTCACAACCATGTTGTTCAGGTTGGATCAGAATTCAACAATTTCATCAGTTTTGGTTATTAATTCTGCATGCAAGTTACTATTCTGATTCTGCAGCAGTTCCTTCTCCTGTTCCAAACATTTCTCACGATGTTTCCTGGAGACAACTGATGTTTAGAGCTCATGAAGCTTTAATTGAAGGTCCATCTTTGTTGAATTTGTTTGCACAAGTTCATCATTTAAGCTTTTCAAGTCATTTTTCAAGTGTTCTGCTTCCTGTGAGCGACACTCCAGTGTTCTCATCTGTTCTGGTTTTTCCTTAAACTCATCTTTCGTACGTGAAAGTTGATTTTCTACACTGATCAGTTTTTCTTTAGCAGAGTATAATTCCTCTGTGCTAATCTTCAAGCTCATATTCTGTATTTGCACTTCTGCCAATTGTTTTTGAGACACCTCACACTCTTTTGTGAGAACTTCTACCTTTGCTTGCTGTTCTGTGTTCTTGATTTTCATCTCTACGCCTATCTCTTTGGAAATGTAATGTTTTTCCAAGGTTCCTTCCAAATTTGTAACTGTTTTCTTCAGTGTTGCAGGCTCTTTCTTGTACCTCTTGACTTTCTCCCGGAATAGAGAACATTCCTGAATCCTCTCTGCCAACTGGTTCTTCAGTTCTTTCAGAAAATTAATTTTGTTTCACTTTGAAATTTTCCAGAGGAACAACTTCTGACCTGAGTGACCTTTGTAGCGTGTGCAGGTCCTTCAGCAGGTTTTCCTTTTTGTTGTGAGGCTCAGTTGCGTTGTCTTGAGCTTTCTAGTAATTTATCAGAGTCTTATTGGGGAGAATCTTGCCCTTTGGCAGGTGGGCTTGGTGGGGCCAGGCAGGGGCAGCCAGTAGACCTGATGTGCTCTAGTCATTTAAAAATTCTCTTCTCAAGAATGCAGTACCAGTAGGTTTGGCCTTTGGATAAGTCCAAACTGATCTGGTAAGTTGGATTTTACAGCTTTAAATGTTGTTGCCCTTTTAAGAATGGCTAAGAATGCAGTAGCCGATTTTTTATGCTCCCCTTCTCACAATTGTTGGGGTTCAGTGGGCTCCCATGGCACTGAGGGGCTGTTTCATTTTAAAGCTATTTACTCTGCGGAACCTTCAAAGCTAAGAGTTTTGTGCTGAGATTTACTCCCCAGAGCTATTGAACGCAACTTGAAGGCAATTTGTTGCTTCATTTCTTAAACTTTCTCTGGAGCTTTTTCAGGATTTCAAAATGGCGCCACCATTCACTCGGAGACAAAAGGGTTTCCCGCAGTTACCGGTTTTGGTGCACAATGGTGATGGCGCTTTTCTTGAAAAATAATTTAACTGTGGCCGCCTGGATCAGTTGCCTGATGACTTCTTTTCTTCAGCAGTTTACTTTGGAAGCTGTTGATTGGGTGGAATTGGAGCGTCTGCTTGTTTTCTACTGAGCTGGACAGCCACAGCATTGCCAAAATATTTAATTAATTTGTTCTTTTGTTTTCTCATGAACTTGGATGCCATGTGTTCAGGCTCCAACTCAAGGGATAGGTTTTAGTGCCAGGTTTCTTTCAAACAGCCCTTCTGACACTGAATTACTAAAAAATGTTCTCAGGACTTGCTGCAGCGTGGAATTTTAAACAATTTAGCTCACCCTCCCTTGCAGGTTCTGTTCCCTTTGCACTCTGAAGCTGAACTTCCAAAGAAGATTCAATAGAGTCACCTGCTGCTGTAAGGAATTTTAAATCTCTACCTTCAGCTTCCAGGCCTTTCTCTGGAGCTTTTTCTGGTGTATTTTCCTCTGCGCCTCTGCTTCTTTAGGAGCTTCTTTTCAGGTCAGAATGCTTTGTTGAAATTTTGCTCAATCTACCAGCATTTTGGTTTGCCTTTGCATTTTAGCAAGGTTCTGGTTTTTTATCCCATTGTTTAAGATGTTGGTCACAGATCGGTATGTCTTAAAATCTCCGTATTCTTCTTAGGTTAATCGTAAGTCTTTATTAACTATGTGAACTTTTTACACATGTATTGTAAAGGGTACAGGCTAGGAGCTGTTTCCATGCTTAGGTCTATCCACATCTCTGCTCAACACCAAACTGACCCATGGGTCTGGGTCACATGCCTTCTTATATCTTTGTGTGGATGGTACTGTACTCAGTCCCACATTAAGTCTATATGGGCCAGACCCTTATACTACAGGGACCTCAACTAAAATGTCATAAAGACAACCTGGTGGCTCCTAATTTCTTTGAAGAATGAACTTGAATTCATATAAGACCTCTCACAACCTCTGGATATGCCAGAATACTTTAAGGCTAATGAAATACTTTTGAAGTGCCATCACTGTTACAATGTTGGAAATGGGGCGGCCAATTTGTGCACAGCAAGATCCCACATACCACAATGAGAAAATGAGTAGATAATCTGTTTTAGGTGTTGGTTGAAGGATAAAAATTGGCCAGAACACCTGGGAGAACTGCCCTGCTCATCTTCAGATAGTTCCATGGGATCATTTGCATCCACCTGACTGGGCGCTACAGTGTCTCAATTTAGTCTCCCATTTAGAAGTTTGCACCTCTTTCTGAGTATGGCACTGAAGTATCAGCTTGGATTTTGTGTTCAAATCTCAGTTAGACTTGATCCCATAACCAGGAGAAAGAATGCTGTGCACTGAGTCATGGCTGACATATTCAATTGCATTTTAATAGTTCTTGTGATAGTTCAGGTGCAATCCCTAGATTATGCTGAGTTTATCTCTGTCAAGGCAGTTGCGTGGGTGATATAATTGTCCTTAACACCCAAGGGATAGTGAGAGTGAGAGAGTCCTACTCCACATAATTGTTTGTATAAAGTAATAGGGGCTGTCTTGATATCAGACCTCCTCCTGAAGTCCCTGTAGAGTAAAGGGTTAACATCAGAAGCACCTGATGCTGAAGTAATGATGATGTAATATCACATGATTGAGGAACAGAGATCTGGAGAGAGCAAAAGTTCCAACCTCATGCAGAGGTCCCAGTAGTAACTGTAAATAAAGAGAAATGGTTTTAACAAACTACAGCCTTGAGCAGCTTACATCGGGAGAGTAGACAAACCACAAAGAATCCCATCCAGACTCCAAACACATGATGAAACATGATGACAGCATATAGCAAGTAAAAGACCCAGAAAAAAAAATTCAAGTAGCAGCTACAGACCTGGCAAGTCAAAAGAACCTTAAAAGAAAGATGAAAGGAACCAGAAAGTTGGAGCATTGTCGTTTCAGCAGATGCAAGCTGAGGCACAGACCCGGAGTCCGGACTGCAGTGAAAGCAGATCAGAATTAATAAGCAACACTGGTGAAGCAGCAACTATTCCAGGGCTTGGTACTAGCATGGAATCCATGCTACCAAAACCTTTCCAAAGCACTGAAGGCTCGCAACAGGCTCAGCACTGGGACAACTGGAGGAAGAGATTTTCCAGATATAGAATCGTTTCTGGTTTACACAAAAAGGAACACTAGGATCAGGTGAGTACATTATTCTATGCAGTTGGAGCTATTGCTGACAAAATAATAGCAAGGCAGGAAATCGGATGACAAGACTTCAATTTCTAATGAAGAAATCCTGCAAGCATTTGACTCATATTTCAGCATTTGCAAAAATGTTATAATAGAAAAGGTAAAATTTAACAAACAAGAGCAAAGATCAAGCAAGAGCATGGATGTGTTCATCTGTACAGGCTAGCAGAAAATTGCAACTACTGAATATTGAGGGATGAATTGATTTGTGATTAAACAGTTGTTGGGGCCTTAGATGAAGCTCTATCAGATCTCTTACAGATAAGAGGATTTATCTCTCATCAGCGCAGTGCAAATTGCAAGACAAACTGAGCTCTCAAAACAAAATAGAGGTCCTGAGAAAAAGAATGAACGAGGCCATTCAGTATGTAAGCCATAAGAGGGAAAGCACACCAAAGCAGAAGCCCATGAAGCAAGGAAAAATGTGTTCACCACCATCTTGAAATGCTCCTGGTCTGGTGGGAAAATAATGTACAAGTGGGAAGAATGCCCAGCATGGGGGGATGAATGCCACACCCGTGAAAAAATGGGACATTTTAAAACAGTCTGCTGATCCAAAATACTGACAGCCTGCAGAAAGAAGGAATAAATATTATAGCCAAACCACTTACAGGAAGTGGAAGAGCCACAGAGAAAGGAAATAACTTTCCTAGGGGATGTAAATGAAATGGAAAATAAATGCTGGAATATTAAACTTGAAGTGGATGGACAGCCCACAGAGTTTAAAATGAGACACAGGGGCAGGTGTTTCTGTCTTATCTGACAAAGTAAAATTGCTCAAGCGCATTACACTGCAGCCTTCACCTATTGAATTATAGGGTCCAGGTGGGACCACACTGAAAGTCATAGGCCAACACATAGCAAAACTGAAGTAGGAAGATAGATAAATCATTGAAGCTCTGTATCTTATCCAGAATCAAGAATCTTCTTTACTAAGCAGGAAGACATGCTTAAAATTGAAGCTAATCTATAACGTTGATGAAGTTGCTGATAAGC